>NC_136412.1:285981620-286561620 GCF_051521515.1 Lactuca serriola | reverse complement strand
TTTATCCAGCGCCATCTCCATCTTCACCAACAATCACAGCAACAGAAGCAGGACCTATTTCTTCTATATGTTCGGTGGTGGTAAGTAGGGCTGTGGAGGACACCGCTGGGGCCGGAACTTCGAATCAAGTCAGATTCTCCACCGATATCAACTATACAAAAAGAGAAGCAGCAACAAGGAAGGTAGCTCCTTCAAGCAGCAAACAGTTCTAGGTTTGAACTTTTTTTTTTTTATCCAGATTAACGATTCTGAAGTCAATTGCTATGGAAGTCATTTGCAAAACTGATTTTATTTCTTCACTCTACAGTTCCGTGAACTTAGTTTTATGTATTCACTTCTACTGAGAGGGTTACCATGGGAAAAATTGTAACAACCGGTTAGTTTCTACCTTCCAGTTCCTGTACCACCGCTTCCATCAGGTAAGGGGTATTGATTTTTTCATTTGCTTCTTTGATTTTTTGCTTCAATATCCTCCATTTTTCTAGGCTGACTTTAAAACACAAATCTGTAAATATTAATGTGTTCCCGTCAAATTCCAGATGATGAGGTATGTTTGGGTTTTGTTTAGCATATTTTTATGTTTTCCTTTGTTTATTTCATCCGCCTTTTTATATTTTTTTAATGATTGAATCCACTGACTATTTTTCAGATAGTGAAATTCAAGGTTTACGAGCCCAAATTACTAAATGGGTAATTTATGCAGCAATTTCGGTTCTTTCAGTTTCTTTCTTTTCTTTGGTCTTGGTATTTTCTTAACTCTAACATTGATTCCTTAGATGCAAATCTCAAGTTTGTTGAAATTATTTGGGTTTTTATTAGTATTAGAATCTTAGAAATATTAGTTTTACACTTCCACTTATGTATTGATTGTTGGATTTATGTTACAGGTCTGTGTTTCTTACAACAAAATTGAATGATTTGATTTGAGGAGGTTAAAGAGAAAGAAGATGTGTGAAGATTTGGTGAAGCCTTTCCAAATAAATATGGAAGAGGTATGAAAATGATTCATACATACATACATATTTGATTGGGTTTTATAATAAACCCAGTAAGAATTTGTTTTTATTATTCCCATATTATAATTTAGCACAGGGGCATTTAGATCAAGTATACAATATCCAAATAAAAACATGAAAAATATAGTACAACAAAGAAGGAACAGAGCATTAAAAAGACTAAAAATCTTACAAGGACAATAATCTAATTCTGCAACTGACAACATTATCTCACGAGTCAAATTCTCCCGAGGTAAACAACTTCAATGCATTATTATGAAAAAGGATAAATTTTAGTTAACGTCTTTTGTTGCTAACGTGTGTGATTGATAAAATTGAATGATTTAACTAAAATAACAGTACCATGTTCCTATTGGTGGGTTTTTTTTTTCTTTTCTGTTTTTTTGTTATCCATTTTTATATTAGATCTGTCAACAAGTGTTATAACCTTATTTATTTAGTTTTTTTTCTTTTGCACTTAAAGCCACCACCGCCTCACTCTGTTCTTTTTTCTTCTAGACCTCAAATATTTTGTTCTTCTTCTACGACCGGAATTCTATGTTTTATCACTTTATATGTTCTTTTTCTTCATAAATCTAACCCCATTGAATTTTTTTTGTAAATTTAGTTACTTTTTGAAGATTTTTCCAAGATCCAGAATGAGGAGGGACAAAACATGGATCTCTACATCACAATGAAGTGGTATGTTCTGTAATCAAGCCTTTCTAAACTTTTAAATATTTCTCAAAAAATGTGAACCATTCACCTCATTTTACTTCTTGCAGTTCTGGTACCGATAGGTTGATCACTTCAAAGGTTCTTGCTTCTATTTAGATCAATGTTAGTCGTTTGGATGAGTGTGGTCGCTACACTTGCCAGTTTTCCAGATTTGCTCTCTATGGTTTCATCTGAGCCCAGGTAAGTTGTCAGTTTTCCACTTTTGCCCTCTACTGATGGATTGAACTAATGTGTTTGTGGGATTCATATTTTGCAGGGAGATGCTGTTAGTGCACATGACAGGTTGTGGCAGAAGAAGAAAGTTAAAGCTAAGGAATACTTACTTTTTTGTTTCATAGTGAAAAAATGGCAATTTTAGTTATTATAAGCATGAAATATTATATTACATTAAGTTTGTAGTTTAACTTTGATTTCAGTCCAAAAACAACTTCTAGCCCTAAAATAGAAGAACAAGTACGGTAAAAATCCTGATTGCTGCAACTGCTTTATGGAACGCCCTCTCTCCTTCCAATCGATTCTGAAAGAGGTAAATTTACTTACACAAGTTTCTAATGGGGTGTGGTGCGGTGTTGCAGTTTCTCGGTTGTTACCTATAATTCCCTTTTGTTTTTGGTTCTACTTTTTGAACATCTTTAATTCTTAATTGTAAGACTAAGGAGATTGGATGTATCACTCATGTATCTATTTCTAATATTGTTCAATTTCTATCTTATTTCTCTTTTGCATGCTCTAAATAGCAATGAGTTTGTTATCATTCATACATGTAAAGATGTTACACATGTGTTACCAAATATGTAGAGACGATTGTATAGCATAACTCATATTTTATGTAAGGAAATATAAGTACATTGTTATTATAAGAAATGTTTTGTAAAGATGTTTGCAATTATGTGTATACAAATGGAAGTACACTGTTACTATGTGAAAAAAATACAAAATATCTGACCCGTGCAACGCACGGCCTCTTCCCTAGTTCATATGAAAATGCGTTAAAGTCTCAGGTCAAATTAAAATGGGTTAAGTCAAAAGGTAAAACGGTTTTGATAAAGTGGTTTTGGGTGTGAATAACAACACCCTTTACTAAGTTTGGTTTACAAGACATAAGTTATTAAGTCGGTTTTAAATTTTATTATTTATATCCAAAAATTAATATATAATAAAGCTATACATAATTATATATATATATATATATATATATATATATATATATATATATATATATATATACACACATCATACGGTCCGGTCTGGTTTTATAAACCAAACTATTCACTACGGTTCCAAAAATTTGAAGGCACAAGCTAAACCATAAAGAGAAAAAACCGCGAAACCAAATTGATGCATGATCTCGCCGTTTCAAACCGAACCGTGAACACCTCTACTTTCCATCGTGTAATTTAGAGTTTGTACATGATTTTAGACTATAACTTTGGCATTTTTGGTGTTATATACAATGAATTACAATCCTTCAAAGCTGTGATATCAAAGCTATAAGTTTTCAGTTTTTTAGCTATTTTTTTAGACTATTGTATTTTGTAAAAATCTTTAAACATGTATACCCCATTCGTTTAAATCATATTAATATGCAGTTCTTTTCATCATGTAATTTAGAGTTTGTATATGATTTTAGACTCAAATTGGTCCAAACCTAAAACCGATAAGCCTTAAATTGGATCCAAGGTCCATTCAATTCTCTGAAATCAGGCCAATCAAAATGCTTACCCCTAGTATTTAGGGACGAGCATATAAAAAATCGACATAGGAATTTCAAATATCTAAATGGGTGAAAAAATGATACAGAGTATTGAATCGAACTAATATTACTGATATTGGTTTTCAGTACTAGCATCGGTACCAACGGTTTCGAATCTCGAATTTCATGATTTGTAAAGTATTGAGTAACGTTGTATTTGCTTACCCCTAGTATTTAGGGACGAGCATATGAAAAAATCAGCACATGAATTTCAAATATCTAAATGGGTGAAAAAACGATACAGAGTATTGAATCGAACTAATATTACTGATATTGGTTTTCGGTACTAGCATCGGTACCGACGGTTTCGAATCTCAAATTTCATGATTTGTAGAGTATTGAGTAACGTTGTATTTGTTTAAAAGTATAGGTACAAGAATAAAAATTTGGTACTAAGTACTCATCCCTAATAGTATTCTTAGCTTCCTTTGAAAATGACCAAAAAAATAATCCAATATACAAAAAATTACATAACTCCAATCGTGATTTTCTCCACCTTTTCTCACTTTTGTTGGTGAAAAAGTGTAAAACTTGGAAAAATCGGATGTTGACCTGCTAATATGCTTCAGGTCAACCATTTGTAGCAATTTTTTTTTAATAAAACTTTCAAGGTTTTCTTTAAGCAATAAACTATTACTTTTTATAATTTTTAATATTTTATAATGATATTGTTTTTTTATAATTTTATTATATTTTCATATTATAATATTTTATTTATATTTATGTAACATAATATTATTTTAGTAAATCATATTATCTTATTGTTTTTGTTATAATCTTATAATAAAATTACAATAATTTTATTGTTTTAATTAAATCATATTATCTTATTGTTTTTGTTATAATCTTATAAAAAAAATATAATAATTTATATTATTTTCTTCGTCCGATCTAGATAAATTTACATCATACACGGATTATTTTCTTGATTTTCTTGATTTTTTTGTAGTTTTACTGTATGTTCTGTGTTTACTATATATAATCGAGGCCGGACATAAAGTATAAAATATTATTTTACTATATTCATATTTGTAATATTATATTTGTAATATTATATATAATTGAGGCCGGACATAAAGTATAAAATATTATTTTACTATACTCGTATTTGTAATATTATTGTATTCTTATTATAATATTATCATATTTTCTTTGTGTAATCCAAATAATATAGATTAAACAGAAAGTGTTATTTATTATAGTCTAATTGCATTCTCTCACCAAATGACTTCTAGCCTAACGGTATCAGGTATTGTCCTTTTTCCTTGAAGTTAAGGACTCAAGTCTCGTTTAAAACATATATTATATTAGGGGTAGTTTAATAAAAGTATATTAGATATGTCGTTCCAAAAAAAATTACATTCTCTCTCTATATATATGGTATTAGGGGTAGTTTAATAAAAGTATATTAGATTTGTCGTTCCAAAAAAAATTACGTTCTCTCTATATTTTACTGTAATGTTATTGCATTTCTACTATAATTCTATTGTATTTTTTGTTTGATCAAGAAAATCTAGATCAAAAAGTATTATTTTACTATAATATTATTGTATATGTTTTGTTAAAGCAAAATAATACTATTGCTTTTATTTGTCTGATCTAGACAATGAATATCTTATTATATTCTCTCTTTTATTTTCGACAAAGCTACTGAAAAATCATTTTATTTGAAAAAACATTTACACTTATATTTTTTTAGCGGCTAAAATCTCAAATGTATAAAGAGTCATCTGTTTTTGTCCTTTTTATTCAAAAAAGATCATGGTTTTTTCATCAATAAGGCTAAAGTTTCTGAGGAGCTTTACTAAAGCTTCCATTTTTGGGGGCCCTAGTACCTGTAATAAAAGTGGCATGTGATAATAATATTTTGCATGGCATTTATCTCCTCTCTTGTATGCCAATGATGTGACGATTCATTGATGAATGGTCCCCCGATAAACATGTTCAATCTCAATCGGCTACTTAGAAGCTTCAACTTAACATCTGGCTTAAAGGTCGTCCTTCATAAAAGCAATGTATATAGTATCGGTGTCGATTCCTCGAAGATCACCAGACTTGCTTGCATTGTTAGATGTGATCACCAGACTTGCTTGCATTGTTAGATGTGATTGTGAGCCTGCTTTGTTCCATTTAGTTATTTTGGAATCCATAAGCTTTTTATGCCCTTGAGTTGTTCAATATTTCTTAATCAATCAATGAATTAAGGTTGAAGATCACTCATTGATTGCCGTGGTTTGGGGTTAGAAAAGGTCAGATTATTGGATGATTTGTCACAACTCTCACATGGTGTTTCTTTTATTGGGTTTAAGTGATTCATGGAAATGAATAATTGATCCTTATGGGCATTAGGCCAAATCTCTTAGGCATTTCCAACGACCAACGCATCTTAGAGTAACTTTATTTTTTGGTGTAAAAGACAACATTAAGCATCTCCAACCCAACTCTAACTTTTACATCAAAAATCGAATTATAAATAGTATTATTTTAAATTTGGAGACAATATTTATTCCCACTATAAATAGAGTTTAAGTTGGTGGTGTTCTCATGGAAAAATCAAGTTTCAGAGTTATCCAAGGGTTTTAAACCAAGTTTTGATGGAAAAAATCAAATTTATTTATTTATATAATTCTTATTGATTCCTTTCCAGAGACCATATTATTTTGTCCCTACATGATAAAGACATGACGATCTATAAATGAGGTTAAAAGTTCAAAGTTAAACATTACCTTCTTTAAAACCATATTATTAATTTTAATCGTTATTTTAAAACCATCTTATTAATTTAAATTGTTTTTTATTAACATCAGTCAAACTAGCAAACCAAAACCTCCTAATCCAAATAACAACAAACACAAAACCCAAACCATTTTGGAAATCAGGATCTTTGTTACTTGTGCACAGTGTAAACACCACCTCTTTTTATTAACTTCCACAATGCTGCTTTGGCTTCCACCACTGTTTTAATCCCTTGCCATTCTTCAAACACCAACCTCTGTATGTTAAACTGCAACCACACAAAGACAAAGATAAGCATCACGGATTCCAACGGAATTGGAATGTACATTCCATTCCATGAGTCGTTTACTCAGCAAATGAACGGAACTAAATTCTGTCCCAATTCCAGACAGATTCCATTCCTACCTCTGCACCTTGACGAACACGAATATCTGTCCCCTTGCTATCAATCGATATCAAAGAAACATCATCCACCTCACCCTCCAATGACAGTAACTCTCTCAAGGGTTTGGAAAACATTACATTCAGCTCCTGTCACCATCATTGATTCAGATATATAAATATAAAAACAATGATTATACATACAAATAAAAAACCTTACTTTCAGATTCTGCTCACTGCCATCAACAGCAATATCATCAGGTTGAAGACCTTCATATTCCTTCACATTAACCCAAGCAACTGTCCCAAAACCTCCAATAAAGTATATATCTCTGTTTCAAACAAACGAATAATGTCAGCCAATGGTTGACTTGTTTGACCGCTACCATGCTGACGTGGCAGACACGAAATAGTCTTATCTTATTTGTAATAAACAAACCTTATATTCTGCATCCTAAAGTAGTAGAAGTTTCCCCACTGTTGTAAAGGTGCTTGTTGGTGTTTTGTTATATACTGCTTATGTGCCCATTCCTGCAGTAAATAACAACAATTCATAGATAAGATAGATAACAGTTAAAAAGTTGATAAATTTGAGAAAGAATAATGAATAATCACCTGCTGATCTTCCGGAAGGGGGAAAACATCACCGAAAATTGTAACCCTAGCATTTGACAAGCCACTCCATCCAGGAATCTACAAAGAGAACCACTAGTAAAAGCTATATTTGCACAAGTGATACAAGATTATTAAAGTTTATCAACATGTGCAACTGCAACAAAAGAATACTAACCTGAACCACTAATGTACACCTTGGATTGGCTAATAGATTCCGTGTGTGCATACCCAACTGTGAGAAAGAAAATATCGGATCTAAAAGTCCAACATGAAAAGACATGTCAGAATCAGAATATACAGAACATAATTCATATGGTAGAAAAATGTCTTAATAGGAATTGATGAATAATTGAATATTAATCATCAAACACTCACGTCCCATTGCATCTGATACAAAATCCACCAGTGAACCAAATGGGTATCCTTCACTTCGTTGGTGCATACGTGACATTACAGTAGACATGTGAGCAAACCTAGCCTTGAATGGTATATATAATATGGTGAAAAACATCAGAACTGAACTTTGAAGTCAAACATGTGATAATAAGTCAACGAATGTGGTTATATATATGTTTATATACCTGTTCCATCAGATTGCGGACTGCTAAAGGTGGTCTAGGTAAGTCATGAACACAGGTTGCACTCTGCACTCCCCCAGATATTGGGGTTCTGAAAAGGCTAGCTCTTTTGTCTGTACGAGATGAGGCAACATCTGATTTCTTATTCAACTCCTCTTTGCTATAAGTTTCACTTGAAGCACCCTTCATAATATGAAATATTTCATCATAAGTTCATAACATGGCTCAATTAGTCATTTGACAAACTACATTACATCAGATTATGTGATGTTTTCCTTGATTTATGCTTCTCATATGTTCACTCGCTGTTTGAATTGCTTAATTCACAAAACAAAAAGATAATAGGGATACTATTCACTTTTGCATGCATCAACAGTCGCTTTGAGGAGTTGGACAAAGCCCTAAATTTGCACTGTGGCTGGTTTCTTTAGAGGAATAGTCTTAGATTTTGTTCATTTTAAGTTAGTTCTTGATAATTATGATCTTCGAAGCTCAAATTTGGCAACTATGGCCTTAAGAAGTCAAATTACTCGTCGATTGTAGATGAAATCGGTATCGGATGAGCATTTACACCAGTAAGTTAAAAATGAAACACGGGATGCGTGACATGCAAATACCAGTTGAGGTTTTCTACAGATACCAAACTGTTACAAGTGAATAGAAAAAGCAGAGAAAGCAAACATAAGTTGTACCGGATAGGAAGAAGAGGAAGCTTCTTGAGGAACAAAATCAAATACATTATGAAAAGGTATCTGTTGATCATCTTCGCCTTCAGCTGAAAGTTGACGAGAAGCAGCGGCGACAAGCGTAGTTTTAGGCGAAGATAATAAGCTAATTCGGAGAGAAGCAGCAGGCTGAATGGAATGTGAGTCTGGAAAAGTAGGAAGGAATACAGAGGCTGAAAGAGCTTCCATTGTTCGATTGTGATGAATAGGGATTTTGAGAGAGGAATCCGGCAGCCGCGAAAAGATAGTGAAATTGCAAAAAGCTTGGCCTTTCGGCGTTATAATTATTGAATACATTAGGAAAAATATTGAATAGGCAATATATTATCATATTTTATGTATCTAATATTTTTTTTTTATTGGTGTAAAATCCATGTGTTATATAGGTTAACTAGATTATAGCCCGCGTTAAACACGGAAAATGCATAAAAAAACACATAATCGTTTATAGATTTTGTATAATGATTATAAAAAAAAATATATGGTTATTTATATTATTAAAATGTGTAGAAAATACATTGAAAACGATAAATATATATAATCATTGAAAGATCTCTTTGTAGACATCATTTTTTGTTTTATTAGTTGAACGACTTTCCTCGTCTCATATAGTTATGATATTTATATATTTATAAGCATTTTAATTAGATGTTTCTTGCATAATAATGTTACCTAATTTAAACATATATTGACAACCAATATACCGTTTTTTCTATTACATTAAATATTGACAACTATTTCATTTATTCAAATAAAGTTATGTAATATAATTTATAAAATGTTAAATGTTATATAAATTTAATTTTAGTATATCATCAATGAAGATTCTTTTCTAAATCATGATTGGTTTATTTTAAATTGATTATAAATATAAATGCTAGCTTTTATATTTGTACTTATTTATTTCGTGTTCGTAAGAACTTTGCATTAGTTTTGGCGCAACTTTGAATAATTTTAGTATATCATCAATGTAATTTGATATATCTGTCAATTATATGAAATATCAAATAATGACATTTCATTACTATTGTGATAATTTAGTTTATATATTGTATTTTCACTAATCTTAACGGTCTTATTTTTTCTAATAACTGTAACGTTTTTACTAAATGTACTTTTTACAAATCTCCTAATATCTTATAATTTTTATCTTACTTTATAATTTTTCATAACTATCTTATTTTCAAGATTGACTGTTTTAATAGTGTTTTTTTTCAGTCTATTCAATTTTATATTTCATTGTACAACATCATCGTTTGTATGTATTCTGAAATTTCACTTTAAAAAGGCTTAATGTTTACACCTTGATATTAATTTTTTTAATAAACTCATGTAATAATTATGGAATATATATCTCATTTTAATTAACATTCACTTCCTTTATTATATCAAATTCCTCATTAAACGGATATACTTTTGGAAAATAATAATTATAATAGGGCAACATTATCTAAAACGTAAATGTTTGATATACTTTTGGAGAAAAAAATCAAGATCATTAAAAAAAGTTATATAAAGAAAATACAAATTTAAATTTGTTGAAATTATGGATGAAATTACTGACGAAAATTTATTTTGGAGGGAGTTGTATTTTGTAAGATATAATAATATTACAAAATTTGAAATATCTATATTTGTTGTGTAAATTAATAAATTTTATTGTTACTATACAAAGATAAAAAAAAAAAAAAAAAAAAAAAAAAAAAAAAAAGTGGTTGATATGATATACAAAAATATAATAATTTCAATGATATTTTAAAAATCATGCCAAAATTAACCGGATTATGACATAAAAATTAAAAAAAAAAATCATAATCATCTCTAATATATAAAAGTAACATTTTCGTAATTAATGTCAGTTCCCAAGATAGTTAATTTTTGTTTTGTTAAAGGTACCTAATATCTTTTCATGTTTATTTGAAAAGTTTCAGAAAAATAGTTAACTGATTTCATGTAATTTGTGATAAAGAAAATCGAAATATATGAATACATACATTTGATATAGGAACAAAAAATAATCCAAAAAAATATAAAAAGCGAAAGAAGGTACTGACCTTCTAGCACACAAGAGCGAATGTTTATAGCAGAGAATGATGATGGAAGTTATAAGCAATATTAACGATGTTGTAGAAGAATGTTTGAAGAAAAGAAACGATTGAAAATAAATGTGAGTCGCGGATTCAATGATGAATCGTATACGTATGTGATAATTTGAATATGATTTTTCGATATTAATGATTTCCTAATAAAAAAAGATTTTATATTAATGGTTTACTAATATAAACGGATTTATATTAATGGTTGATATTAAGGCCTTGATAGAAATGATTTGTTAGTAATACGTTTTTAAAATTGACCATATTAAAATCTTCATAACTGAAAATTCAAGATGTAAAATATGGAAAGCTTTTATTGGAATTAAATACATTCCATTTCAACGAATGTAAGTTATTGATTAATGATTGGAAAGCATTTATTGGAATTAAATACATTCCATATGAGAAATATGATGTCAACAATTTGATCTAAGGGTGGAAAAAATAAGATTAAAATACAATCACTGGTCCAGATTATTTAAGATGATGTCATAAGGTTTCTCTTTTAGTAATATTTAAGATTAAAAGAAAATTAAATATGAACTTCTAAACATTTAAAAGTTTGAATTTATAAGAAAATTAGAAAAATATTGAATTATTAAAATTAATGTGTTTTTTCTTTTTTAAATTTAAACAAATGATTTAGATAAATAAACAAATGAAACTAATAATATTTTAATTTAGAATTTTAAAATTAAAAATAAAGTCAATTATTGAAATTGATATGTATTTATTATTACATTTATTGTTATTATTACATTCAAATATTATGTGAAATTTAATAAACCGAAAAAAACACCACAAAATGTCATGTGGAAAAAATTTAATTGAAAATAAACACAAAATGACATGTGACCGAATCAATGAGAATGTAACATGTGTTCAAAAAGATTTTTATTTATTAGAGTAAATCAGTCAACTAATTTATAACCCGTAAAAATATGATTATAAAAATAGTTAAATTTTCATAGTAAAAATTCATAAATATTAATCAACTATTTTAAATAAATTATTAATTAAGAAATATATCAAAATTTTAAAGTTAATTATAACTTTAAATTTAGCATATAATTATAAAAAGTAAATGTTTCTGTAAAAAAATTTAAAATCTATTATTTAAAACCTTAACGTTATTAATTGTGATAGTGATTTGTCTAATATATCTCTCTGACACATGACATAATATTAATAACGAGTTGTATTAGAATGACACATGACATAAAGAGATTAAAACTATTTTTTTATTAGTATAGGAAGATTTACTTGAACGGTTTAAACTTCAAAACATATCATTTTTATTTTGAATGATTATAGCAGGTTAATGTATTTTATGTATATAAATATTATTATGTTGTTTTTATATATAAATTACCATTAATTTATTAACTTATGTATTGGTCATTTTTCCAGCCAACAACATCCACCCACACCATCATTAAGATGTCTAAGTCAGTAATTAAATTGGTATATTTTTGTAATTAGTAACAAAGTCTTTTTTCCGGTTGCCCTTATAACTAAAACTTGTTAGAATGACATTTATAGAGAAAGAGATGATGATTTATTATATTATTATATGATTAATAATCTAATTGGAAATTATGAGAAAATGATTTGTTAATATATTATATGATTAATATATTAATTTGAAATAGATAGTTGATTTGTTAATTTATTATGTGATTAATAAATTAATATGAGATTAATAGTTAAACAATTGATTTGTTAATGTAACATCCCAAAGTCACGATAAAAATTTTCATTTTCCAATTAAAATAAAATCAATGTTTCCAATCAAAACCCAAGTCAAAAACCAAAGGTCAAATACAATATCCAAAATCAGAGTATCATAAAATCTTCGAAACATGTCACTGAAGGATGTGCACGATCACACATTTGCTTTCCCCCCGATCATCTGAAGTGCCTGGAATATAACACTTAAACTATAAGCCAAAGCTTAGCGAGTTCCCCTAAAATATCACCACACAAACATATAACAACATGCATATTGGGTCCACAACTATTGGGTTGGATTACCCCTGAGCCCACAGTATGAGTATGGCTTGCCTTCCTGGCCCACAACTTATGTTTGGATTGCTCTCGAGCCCACCACATAAGTCTATGTCGACATATGCAACAAATAAACATATAAATAGCAAAAAAATAATCATACAGATATAACATATCACTATAACATAGCAACATTATATACATAAGTATACGTAACCTAGTGGGTCGACGTTGATGCCTTCAACCCACAAGTACAGTGAGGAAAATTCACCTCACAGTCTGAAATATAGCTGAACAGATCACAATTGCAACTGTTGACTCTACAAAACACCTATACAACAAACAATGACCAAACCTCAATCTATTGCTCAAAAATACAATTTTGACCTAAATTCAAACTTGGTCAACGGTTAAAGATCAAAAGGTCAAAATATCTATTCAAAAATCTCACAGACCAAAGGGCCAATGGCCTAGCGGTATGGAGTGACCTTCTCATATGAGAGGTCAGGGGTTCAAGTCTCTATGGAGACATAGGTGGTTATTTAGGAGTAGATTAGTTAGTTTGTCGTTTCAAAAAAAAAATCTCACAGCCTGTTGTCACATCATGACCTTTATCTATCACATCGTGGTCTAATGAGACAAAATGGTCGAGATGATCATTCTCACATCGTGAGCCACGAATGCTCACGCCGCGAGAAATGCTCTAAAGCTAGATTCATTAAGCTCTTAACTCTTTCTGGACAAACACCCAAAACTTCCAAAATGTCTTATCTACTCCATAATATAATAAAAATTGTGGCTTTTTATAAATGCATGTCCGATGCATGTCCTAAACACAAACTGTGGCACAAAAGGAAGAAATGACCTTAGAAGTTCATGCAAAAGTATTAAAACTGATCTAGCACTTATATTACCCATGGGACACTGGAGATCCATAAAGTTGGCAAAGTTATGGATCCCAAACACTACATCATCGTATATATGAAGGATAAGGTATAAAAATCTAGATCTAAGCTTATAGACTCAAAAAGCAATGAACTTTCAAACTCACAAAGGTCCGAAGGTGTGTAGATGATTGATTATGAGGCTTTAATACAAAAATGATGAACTAGATGCTTCTCCTCTTCTTTTTGGCTAGAAACACCACAAATAAGCTCAAGAACATATATGGGTGTTGGGGTTTCAAAGGAAGTGTAAGGAGGTGATGGAGGTTGAGGCTCACTTTCTTTAAATACATAATAAAATCCCCAAATTTAGGGTTTCCTCGTAGCTGCGTCTCACGTCATGACCCATAAGGGCTAACGTCGTGAGAATCGAAATATATGTGATTCGTCTATCTTGTCTCATGTCGTGACACCTCAGTGCTCGCGTCGTGATAAGGATTTGAGCTTAAGAAATAAAGTTGAAATTCTAACATGACATTTTACCTGGAACTGGGTGTTACAATTCTCCCCCACTTAGATCAGACTTCGTCCTCGAATTCCTCAACTACAAATAACTCAGGGTAGTGCTCCCGCATCTTGGCCTCAGGTTCTCAAGTTTCTTCAGAACCCTTGTTATGTTGCCACTGAACTCAGGGCATGGATTGGTTAAGCTGGTTCGAAGCTATGATTGACTATGAGCGTCAGATGGTGACTATACGAGACCCTAGTGGGGGAGTAATTATTGTGTATGGCGAGGGAACCAGATCTGCATCAGCTTTCTGCTCTGCCACCAAGGCGAGGCAGAGTTTATAGCAGGGGTGCATGGGTTTTTTAGCATATGTGATGGATATGAGAGTTGCCACTGTGAGTTCGAGTTCCATCTCCGATATTCCGGTAGTATGTGAGTTCCTGTATGTTTTCCCTAAGTAATTGTCGGGCGTGCTTCCCGAGAGTCAGGTGGAGTTTCGGATCGATTTGATTTCAGGTGTGGTGCCTATTGCCAAGGCACCTTATTGCCTTGCACCGCCCAAGATGCAGGAGTTATCCGCGCAGCTCCAGGAGCTGTTGGGGAAGGGTTTTATTAGACCGAGTAGCTCACTGTGGGGAGAGTCGATCCTTTTTGTCAAGAAAAATGATGGTTCACACTGGATGTGCATTTACTACCGGGAGTTGAACAAGTTGACGGTCAAGAACCGTTATCTACTACCGAGGATCGACAATTTATTCGATCGGTTATAGGGGCGTCTTGGTTTTCCAAGATTGATTTGAGATATGGGTATCATCAGATGAGAGTTTGCGAGGAGGATATCCAAAAGACGGCCTTTAGGACTCGTTATGGGTACTACGAGTTTGTGGTGATGCCTTTCGGACTCACCAACGCACCGACAACGTTTATGGACCTCATGAACCGGGTGTACAGACCCATGTTGGACAGGTCGGTGATCGTGTTCATCGATGATATTTTGGTGTACTTGAGGTCCAGGGAACAACACGAGGAGAATCTTCAGGAGATTCTTGAAGTATTGAGGATGGAGAGGCTTTATGCCAAATTCTCCAAGTGTGATTTCTGGTTACGAGAGGTCCAGTTCTTTGGACACCTTGTTAACCAGAAATGGGATTTTGGTCGACCCGGCCAAGATTGAGGCAGTCATGTGATGGGAGGTGCCGAGATCTCATCCGAGATAAAGATTTTTTTGGGTCTGGCAGGCTACTATCAGAGGTGTATCATAGATTTCTCCAAAATTGTCGTTCCTCTCACCAGATTGACCGGGAAGGGTGTTACTTTTGTTTGGGGGCCCGAGCAGCAGGCTTCATTCGAGACTCTTCACCAGAGATTGTGTGAAGCTCCAGTACCAGCCCTTCCTGAGGAGGTGGAGGACTTCGTAGTCTACTGTGATACATCTATATCAGGGATGGGTATCGTGTTGATGCAGAGGGGACACGTGATAGCATATGTGTCGAGGCAGCTGAAGCCTCACGAGACGCGATATCCTACCCATGATTTGGAGTTTGGTCGGTGGTGTTCACCCTCAAGATTTGGTGTTGCTATCTTTATGGTGTCCGATATACCATATACATGGACCATAATGTTGGATTAGATGTTTAAGCCCATAACTATTATTGGTATGTACTTGACCCGAGAGTAGCATGGTCCATTTTGGTTGAATATCATTGGGGCAATTTGTTAGGATGGACTTTTGAGAGAAGATGTTATATATGATTTATTAATATATTATAAGTTATAATATATTAATATGAAATCATATGTTTTAATTGGTATTGATCAATAATTAATTTAGAATTAATTTAGTGATCCAAAGAGACTCATTAAATCTATGGGGACTAATTATGTTAAAGATTTATATATATATATATATATATATATATATATATATATATATATGTGTGTGTGTGTGTATGTGTGTGTGTGTTGGGTTTATGATCCATGTTGGACCAAATTTGTGTATGGATACATAAAGAGTTGGGCCACATGAACCATGAATCATTAAACCCATGGGTATGGATTTGGGTTATGGGTTATACGCATGATTCTTGGATTCCTTACACATATAAATAGATGCTTCTAGCCCAAAAATTGGGACTTACTCTAGTCTTAGAGTTCATGGAGTTTTTGGTGCATGGAGGTTCTCTCTCAAGTTCATTCTTTGTCCATGATGTGTTGTGATTCCACTTGAGGCTTCCACACTATTGGGGCTAAGCTCTTAAGGCTAGACACATCAAGACTTCAAGCTCCTCCATAAGGTATGTTATCCTAACTAGATTCTTGTGTAGTATATGATATTTGTATGCTAGTATAGAGTAATACCTTGGAAACTCCATATTTGCATGTATAATAGAGAAAACATAGATCCAAGATATTTAGGGCTGCATGTACACCTTATGAGTGTTAGAATGGTCTAAACGCAACAGTGGTATCAGAGCCTAGACTTCTTTTTAATTATATTTGATGCAAAGTGCTGAAAAATGCTGAAAAAATCGATTTTCTGCTGTTCTGGACAGTGGACTCGCCGAGTCCACTGATGGACTCGCCAAGTCCATGCACAAATTCATCCAACTCGTCGAGTTGGTTCATGCACTCGACGAGTTGGACCCCCAGACAACATATCTTCAAGTTTTAAGGCTGGAATTGGTCTATAATCATTACCTTAAACTGTTTTGGACTTATAAAACCTGTTTTGATGTGGTGATGATCATTCTAATCCAATTCAAGAGATAATTGTCAAAAGTTTCATGTTTTGTATTAGTTTAATGATTAGGATAATTACATGAAAAGTGTTTGATTTGAATTGTCTTGTTCATATGAGTTTAATCAAGATTATGAATATTGCTTGACATGTTTGTGATAGTTGTTTTTAATCCAAATTAATCTAAAAGTTATTCATAATATGTGTTTTTATAACTTGTCCTCAAGTTATATGAGAAGTCTCATTAAAAAAAGTTAGTAAAACCATATGTTACAAAATGAAGAGTCTTTTTGTCATAAATAGTTTTATGAACTCCATAACTTGTCCTCGGGTTATGGATGTTCAAGAGTCTCTTCATTTAAAGTTTTAAAAACCTATATTAAACTCATATGTTATGAAATTGAGGAGTTTTGAAAAGTTTCAAAACTTGCCCTCAAGTTTTGAATTTGCAAAGTTACCTCCCTATTTATACTTTAATTCCAAATCAAACCCAAGAATTTTAATAGTTTGAAATTCAACCATTATACTATTATAATATTAAAAGTTAATGATTATATATATATATATATATATGTATATATATATATGTATGTATGTATAAGAGTAAAGTCAATCTTACCGTTAGTAGGCCTCATTAATGAAGCCAATCTATAAGGGGGGTATAAGGTTACTGCCTATAAAATGGCAGTTTAATGGGTTTCCACTCTCACCCACCGCTTTCTTGACTGGTGGAGAGTCGTTATCCGAACGGGTAGGAAATGACTATAATTTTCCCTTCATTAAAAGTATAATGATAAATACAAAGTAACTAAACACTTATAAATTCCCAATCTTAGTTACTTAGGAAATATGAATTTGGTGCTAACCCATAAAATTACACTTTGCACCCTTGTTAAGTCGTTAGTGGAGCGTGTGTGGTTAACCGGCACACTAACATGGGACTGACAATGTGTGGCAAAGGGTGACTTAAGTTTTATCATAGATCGGTGGAGTGCGTATGGTTAACCGGCACATAGATTGGGTGATAAAATTAAGGGTACCAAGTCAATTTGCATGGTTATTCACACTTTGTTTGTGATCCTCGGCACCCCAGTCACAAACTTGAAAGGGCATAATCGAGATTTAAACATGCCATTGAAAGTTCAATGAATCTCAAAAGATCTTGGAGTTTCAAATTCAATTAGAAATTAATAATTTATTTTGTTTTTTCATGGTTGAAATTGGTAAATCGCCATTTACCTACCTTCACATATTTTGTAGCTTGGATTACGGCATCCCTCTTCCAAGTTATAAAATAGTTTGTTGGGTCCTAGCCTTAATATTCCACATTGGGTGTTGTGTTAAGGAATTAAATCAACTGAAACTTGAATTTCTCCCTCATAGATGTCTAAGTTCAGACAACTATGGTCTTCCTCATCCTTTTGGATAGAGCTTCACTTCCTCTACCTCCTCCAATAATTCTCCCTAACCCACAAGTTCAAGGTCACTCAATCCCTATTTGGCAAGCAAAGTCTATATGTGCTCACACCTTGGAGATTAAATCATATATTGACAAGTTAGGAGATTTGGGTGTCAAAGTATTGAGAAAGTTGGTTTTTCAGTCACTTTTTAAGTCGCATAGTGAGTTTCCTTTGGTACTACTATGAAACAAACTATGACATGACCCTTAATGATCTTACCTATTTGCTTGATGCTGCGGAATCAACAATGATTTGGAGCACTAGTAAAGCAAATTTGATTAGAAGATCAATTTCCCAAACTTCCATGGACATTGACAATGGTAACATTGGATATCCAGAAAAACTTTCTCTTACCAATGGAAAGGGTTCGACCATAGTCAACTCGGTTAACCAAATAGTAAAGAGAAAGGCTAAGTCTAAGATAGTCCCATTACCGAAGAGTCCATATGTATTTATTGCTAAGAGAAGGGACATTGGTTGCGAAGCTGCCCAATTTACCCGAAAGATCATAAGGATGGTAAAGTCAAAAAGGTTTGACTCTACTTCAGGTAAAGTCCATTA
This sequence comes from Lactuca serriola, assembly GCF_051521515.1. NCBI lineage: Eukaryota > Viridiplantae > Streptophyta > Magnoliopsida > Asterales > Asteraceae > Lactuca > Lactuca serriola. Next base: position 286,542,846 of record NC_136412.1, on the reverse strand, counting down.
TCTAACTATATGAAGTCTCTTTTGGAGATTCTTAATACATGATGTAATATAATTACATTTTGATGTTTTGGAATAATCAAAGGAAACCTGAAAAAGGGTATGCTAATTCTGATCATGAAGATGGATTTCAATCGCATGGTTCGGTGATCAGAATTTTGAGCTGCTACTTAAAGAGATATGATAGATTGCTTAGGAATAGATAACAACATGTTTTTCATATGTATTTGCATTGTAAGGATAAGTTTTTCCGCAAGTTTTAAAATAAAAGAAAAAAAATTTGATTTTATTTATTTTAAGCATCCTTACAATGGCATTTATGAAAAATTATTGTTTATATGATTTCATTAATAACAATATTGGAAAATGGATTTGATTCTTTCATTTGCGGTAGTGTCATAATTTACCAAATATGGAAAGATTCTCATCACCCAAGTTTCAGTTGGATAGAAACCTGTATTGTATGATGAATGAGAATTTTCATCTTTTGTAAATTAAGACTAATTCCTTGTTCACATGTACATGTGAGTCGAGTGAAGGACTAAAGGATCGGGTACATTAGGTTGTGCGATGGTCAGGTCCACCACAAAGGGTAATAAGGTTATTCATTATGATTTACTAAAATTTAGTAAATGTGGTTATGCTTACAAGTTTAAGTGTAATTCTGAAACATTGGAAAGGTCTCAATGATTGGCATAATGAATAAGAAGAATCAAATTAGGCAGAAAGATAAAAGTTTCTCAAATCTGAAGAGATGGGAGAGTACTTGAGTATCTTGTTTTATGATTATCTTAGTGATTATGGAACCATATCACAATTGATCCTCTAAAGACACCTTAGTGCATTTGTTTGGCTAAGGAGAGGAATCATGAATTGTTGAAATGGTTAAATCAAAAGATAAATCATACTTCGTTCCAAAATCAAGTCTTAGAGTCATAGTCTAAGATTGTAACTTGAGTGACATAATTTTAAGAAAGGTTTCTAACACTTATCAAATGCAAGAGTAAAATGTTTCTTACTCTTGTACATTTGAAATTGGTAAGTTGTGATGTTTTGGATAAAACAAAAACCAACTAAGACCAATTGTGAGAAGTGCTTATCTTGATAAATAATCTGCATTATCTCTTGAATATTCGGCAAGAATGTTTTATATGTCAAGAGGACAGTGGGAGTCTTAAAGATCCTGAAAGAATTTCAAGATCTAATCAAGAGTAAAACATGTAGTTTATCACTAGCACCCGACTTGAGGCTTATAACATATCGTGTTGACATATTCCTATTTCTATGCCCATTCCAGTTAAAGTTGGCTTTTCATATGAGTTATGAAAGTTCTCAATTGGTTGCATAACAACCTGGAAGCAATGGTAGGCACTTGTGCTGTCGGGTGGCAAGAAAATGAGATTGGGAAAGTTCAGTCCATATGAGTTTGGATTTGTCACTAACCTTGTCTTATGATTATGGTTATGATAAATTCACATGGATAGGAACACATACACCATAAAATCTAAGTGTCATAATGTTTCTCTCCGATTCATGCAAATGATGGTGAGGAAACACTTTCATTAAGTAGATTTGAAGTAGATAGCAATTGTGACATTTGCGTTCTCAAGGTCGTTAGTGGAGCGCGTGTGGTTAACTGACACATTATAGCCCGAGATTGGTGGGGTGAGGTTACTAGCCAGGTGGAAGCAGTCGATGTGGCTGAGATGTCGTGGGTTGAGTTTGTTCGACGTTTCGATACGGAGTTTGCACCACCTATTGAGGTACAACGGTTAGTGAGGGTGTTTCATGGGCTGCAGCAGACCACTGAGACGATGGCAGAGATCATCGCCAAGTTTCGTGAGCGAGCTTTGTTGATTCCTCAGTATGTTGCGGATGAGGAGATGAGGCGGACCCGATATCATGCTATGTTGAGGGATGATATTCGGGAGTTTGTGAGCTTTACAGGTAGGGGTGTCAAAAAAACCCGAACCCGATTAACCCGACCCAACCCTAACCCGAATAAGGTAATTAGGGTCGGGTTCAATAGGGTTAGAATTCCAAATCGGGTTATTCGGGTTAACCCGACAAACCCGATTTCAAACCCGATTTGTAGTTAGGGTCGGGTTTAGGGTTGATTTTTACAAAAAAATCGGGTTTCAGGTCAACCCGAATAACCCGGTTAGGAATTCACAACCTTTACATATTTCACTGCTCTTTACTTGAACTATACAAAAAGACTACAAATCCTTTGAAAATGGAAATTTTTGTGACTCTAGAAGCATACGAGGGTTAAGTAACTCCCATTTGTGAAGTTGAAGTCCAAAAAGATATAAAACCTCCACATCTCAAAATTACTAGAGCGTCTGAGAAAGTAAAGATTTTATTTTGATAGTTATTTCTACTTTAAACTAACTATAAACATGAATAAACTACATGGTGTTGATCGCTAACTAGAGATTGAAAGTTCATCTATTTAATATTTATAATGGAAGAACTCTTTTAGCTATTGTGGTATGCATGTTTTCTCGTATGTTGTAATAACCATGAGGTCCATGATCTTTTATTTTTAATTTGTTTCAATTTGTATGCATTCTTGATGTTAAGAAAAGAGTAAAAAAATGGTTTGGATTTATATCAGATTGCACTCTTGAAAAAATCATATATATTATGTTTAAATTAAGTGTTTAGTGTATTAACCCAACTAACCCGGCTAACCCGACCCTATTAACCTGAAACCCGATTAACCCGAACCCGACCAACCCATACCTTAATAGGGTCGGGTACCGGGTTAAATTATTTTTTGTGAAAACCCGACTAACCCGACCCGTTTAACCCGAAACCCGATCGGGTTGACCCGATTAACAACCCTATTTACAGGGTGCAAAACCCCTGAATGAAATGGTAGAGAAGGCTCGTGAGAGGGAGATGGAATTGGAGTCCCACACGAATCGGAAGACTGAGCAGGTACAGGCAGCAGGGGCTTAGGCTAAAAAGCCTAAGACCTCTGATTCTTCGGTTGGGGGCCAACAGGGCGGGGGCTGGTGTGCTAAGTGCGGGAGGTTTCATAGTGGGGCTTGTCGGACAACCGAGATATCAGCATGTTACTCTTGTGGCCAACAGGGCCACATGAGTAAGGATTGCCCCAAGAAGGGCTTGTTATGTTTCCACTACAACCAAACAGACCATAAAAGGCCGAGGTTGCAGGGAGGAAGAGGGGGATCAGTGGCGGCACTCGCGCCCGCCACTATGAGGATTACTGACGGCGCCCTGTCAAGTCGGAAGCTCCAGCGGTGAAAAGCCGCGCTTTTCAGCTGACTACCAAGGAGGCTCGGGCAGCACCAGACGTCGTTGCTGGTATGTGTCTATTTTTATCTATCTTGTGTTTGATAATTGCTTATACACATGTATTATGTTTGAATAGGGACCTTTTTGGTCAATGGTATGTCGGTTCATGTTTTGTTTGATTCGGGTGCTACCCGATCGTTCGTGTCTCTTGCGCTTAGCAAGAAGTTCTGAGGCGTGCCGGGGACTCTGGATACCCCACTCGAGCTGGAGATTGCAGACGATCGCACTGTGAGTGTTGCGAGGGTATATTAGGATTGTGTCCTGAATGTGCATGGCGAGAGGTTTCATGTCGATTTTGTTCCCATACCGTTGCGAGGATTGAAGGTAATCATTGGGATGGACTAGCTGGGGGCCAATGGGGTCATGATCGATTATGAGCGACAGTTGGTCCGGGTTCGAAACCCAAAGGGGGGGGGAGAGCTGGTCATTCAGGGCGAGGGGGCCTCGCAGGGTTCGGCCATCTGTTCAGCCACGAGGGCTAGGAGGTTTTTGCAGCAGGGTTGCACGAGATTTTTGGCTTATGTTTCGGATACGCGGATAGAGGCAGTAGCGGATATTGATAGAATGCCGATAGTGCAGGACTTTCAGGACGTTTTTCCTGAAGAATTGCCTGGGGTTCCTCCGGAGAGGCAGGTGGAGTTTCGCATCGATTTGGTGTCGGGTGCCGCTCCTATAGCCAAGGCACCATATTGGTTGTCACCACCTGAGATGCAGGAGTTATCTACGCAGCTTCAAGAGTTGCTAGACCGAGGGTTCATCTGTCCGAGCATTTCTCCATGTGGAGCAGTGATCCTTTTTGTGAAAATGAAAGACGGATCACACAGGATGTGCATTGATTATATGGAACTAAACAAGCTGACGGCGAAGAACCGTTATCCTTTGCCAAGGATCGACGATTTATTTGATCAGCTTCAGGGTGCATCTTGGTTCTCGAAGATTGATCTTCGGTTCGAGTATCATCAGATGAGGATTATATATGACGATATACCGAAGACATCTTTCAGGACCCGTTATGGGCATTACGAGTTTATGGTGATGCCATTTGGGCTCACCAATGCCTCGACAGCGTTCATGGATCTCATGAACCGGGTGTGCAGACCGATGTTGGATCAGCCAGTGATTGTTTTTATTGATGATATCCTGGTTTACTCCAAGACCAGGGAGCAGCATGAGCAACACTTGAGAGAGGTGCTGGAGACTTTGAGGGCAAAGAAGCTTTATGCAAAGTTCTCCAAATGTGATTTCTCATTGCGGGAAGTGCAGTTTTTAGGGCATGTCATCAATCAAAAGGGTATTTTGGTCGACCCAGCCAAAGTGGAGGTTGTGATGCGATGGGAGGTACCGAGGAATGCCTCAGATATTCATAGCTTCTTGGGTATAGCAGGTTACTATCGGAGGTTTATCCAGGATTTCTCCAAGATTGTCGTTCCATTGACCCGTTTGACCAAGAAGAATGTGACCTTCCGATGGGGTGAGGATCAGAAAAGGGCTTTTGAGACCCTGAGGTGGAGGTTATGTGAGGCTCCAGTCCTGGTACTACCTGAGGGGTTGGATGATTTAGTGGTATACTGTGATGCATCGATATTAGGGTTGGATGCAGTGCTGATGCAGAGGGGGCATGTGATTGCTTATGCCTCGAGGCAGTTGAAGCCTCACGAGGCAAATCACCCCACACATGACTTGGAGCTGGGGGCAGTGGTGTTTGCCCTCAAGATTTGTAGGCACTATTTGTATGGAGTGTGGTTCATTATTTATACCGATCACAAGAGTCTAAAGTATTTGATGGATCAGCAGAACCTTAACATGCGGCATAGGAGATGGTTGGATGTACTGAAGGATTATGATTGCGAGATCCTATACCATCCAGGGAAGGCCAACAAGGTGGCCTATGCTTTGAGTCGCAAGGCGACGGGGTCCCTTATTAGGGACATTTGTATGAGGATGACAGTGATTTCGCCTTTGTTGGAAATGATCAAGGGGCGCTCAGGTTGAGGGGGTGAAGAAGGAGAACTGGAAAATAGAGAAAATTCGGGGTCAGTATCCTTTGTTTGTCAAGGATAGCCGCGACCTTTTGACTCAGTGTGGCCGAGTGTGGGTACCATTGGCAGGGGGTGAGGCAGACACTGTTAGAGGAAGCGCATAAGTCCAAGTTTTCTATACATCCGGGTGCAACAAAAATGTATAGGGACTTAAGATTGAGTTATTGGTGTCCCTTCATGAAACGGGAAATCGCCTGGTTTGTGGAGCGGTGCTTGACCTGCAGGAAGGTCAAGGCCGAGCATGTAACGCCCGTAGATCCGAGCTAGTCAATTTAGAGGCAATAAGTGTCGAAAACAACTTTTTGGCAAAAGATTATTTAGAATAAATAGTCTTAAAAAAGTTGTATAATAAGTCTCTAGGTTTCCGTAGATATAAAGAACGCCGAAATCCGAGTTATAACGAAGAAGTTATGGCCCGTCGAAGTTTTACGGCAAAACCGACACGACACCGGGAAGCGTAAATAGTGAATTTACGATAGAGAATTTTTTAGCCTTAGTAATCTAAACAAAAGTCATAGTATATGTTAAACCGAGAGCGTCCATAAAAAGAACGCCCAAATCTGACTTCGTATGAGGAAGTGATGAATTTTCTAAGATTTAGCTTAGCAGTGCACGACCCGAAACTCGAATTTTAGTTCGAGCAGTTTTTGGCTTACATGACCTAAATGAGAGTTAAAGATATCCTTAATAGGATCTCAACGGTAAAAAGACAGAAGAAAATAGAGTCCATATGAAGGAGTTACGAATTCTCCGCGGTCATTTAACAGTCTAATCTCTTCCTACTGTTAAATATAAGATCGATCGAGAACTAGCCGACGAACTCTAAATGAAAGTTGTATATCTTGTTTTTACCTACGCGTGGAAAAAAAGAACGTCGAAAACAAAGTTCGTATGCGAAAGTTATAAATTTTTGAAAACCGGTTGATTTCCACCCTGTGCGTCGCCACGTGTTAGCACCAGACGAAGCCTTGGAGCCTACGCAACACCACGACGTGGTGACGCTCCAGGAGCACTATAAATAGAGGTGTTGGGGCAACCCTCAACCTCACACATTCACCCCTTCTTTCTCTCTCTAGAAACTCTCTCTAAACCTCCCAAAACCCCCCAAAAAGCCTAGGGAATCCCCTAGCATGAGGCGGAAGCCCCAGAGCGCCTGATGACTCAGAAAAGAAGAGCCTTTGGCTCAGAAACTCTGCTCCGGCGGAGCCCCGTTTCCAAGGAAACCCGCTGTAAGTGAGCTATACCTACCCTACCTATAGTATAGCTTATGTTTTAATATAGTATCGTTATTAGGAACTTATAGTAATTACTTAGGCTATTATTATGGGTTATTTAAGCGTCGTTATAATATCTTTTTAACCACTCGCGGTACGGGGGTTCTGGTTTGGAGGGCCACTTGGGTTGCTGGATTCATAAGTGCTTTTATGCCGAAATGATCCTGCCATCCGGTGTTCCATGTCTGGCCTCGTCTGTATATAGTGGGTGAAAAGTATTGTGTCGTGCTTATATAATAATAATAGTTAGACTATTAATTAGTCGTGGTTAACGTCATACTAAACCCTAGTGGTTTTTATACTAGGTTTTGTCGAGGGAAAATTGTTTTAAGAGTAACGAAGCGCTGTCCGAGTGCCGAGTCACCACCTAATCAGATGAGTGCATAGTTACTATCATCTTACACATAGATATGAAGTATTTTATATAAACTACGTGCTATGTGTGCATACTGTCTGAATACTTGTCTATGTTGGGTGAAAGATTTTTATACACGCTTTAAATGATTTAAACTGTATATGTATTTTATATCTACAAATATGTTGGGATAAAACTTGGGTAGATGAAATAGTTGGTGTGTGATGAAATAAAATGATGAGAAATAGATGATGATAGGAAGGTGATGACAGTTAGGTGAGGATAGATAGGTGATGATGAATTGGTGATGTAGGATACCAAAACCTTGTCCGGTAATATGGAGATGTAGTCATCTACCAAAGTATAGATGGCGACCACAGACTATTCTAGACAACCCGTAGAAACACCAACAGACTTATAACCTGTAGGCGATGAATTATGAGTCCAGGTGATGTTGTGACTGCATATTCATGTGATGATACTCTTACCATGAATTACGAGTTCAGGCGATGTTGTAACTATGTATTCATGCCTTAGGAACGAACATACAAGGGAATGTGATGTAAAGAGATGAGAGGTAAATACGATATACGAGATGACCCTTATGATAATTCTTTAGGGTAGAATAAAGAAGAAAATGGGGAAGGGTAATTAGGTTAATTGTTTAATTTTTTAAACATAATAATTATATTATTGTGGGTTGAAAACCCTATGTACTCACCAGGTTTCCCAACCTGACCCACTCCAGCTTATTTGTATCACAGGTGACGATACGAAGCTACTTACACTGAGAGATTTAAAAGAAATGTAGATCACTAGTGTAACTAAATGTAAGTTCTGTTTATGCTTATGTTTCTGTATTGACGATGACATCCCAAATGTTTTAAAAAGGAATAAAAATTCATTTATTCGGAAATGCTTTGATAACGCAATTAACATGTTCTTCTGGGAACAAATTCCGCAACATTTTTTATTAAAAGAAGTACTCTGATTTTTATAAATCATAAACAAAATAGGTCTTTTCTGGCCGTGAAAATGGGGATGTCACAGAGCACCAACGGTCTCATGGCAAGGTTCAGCCGTTACCCATTCTCATGTGGAAGTGGGAAAAGATCACTATGGACTTCATTACGAAGCTAACGAGGACGGCGAGGGGAGTGGATGCCATATGGGTTATTGTGGACAGACTAACGAAGAGTGACCACTTTATTCCGATCTCCGAGAGTATATTCGCATAAAAAGTTGGCAGACATCTATGTTCGAGAAGTGGTGGCTAGGCACGGGGTGCCGGTGTCAGTAGTTTCGGATAGGGATGTTCGGTTTACATCCAGGTTTTGGAAAAAGTTCCACGAGGAACTGGGTACTCAGCTATACTTCAGTACAAAATATCACCCTCAGACAGACGGTCAGAGTGAGAGGACGATCCAGACATTGGAGGACATGTTGCGGGCATGCGTACTGGATTTTGGAAGAAGTTGGGATACGTACCTTCCACTGGCAGAGTTCTCATACAACAACAGTTATCATGCCAGTATCGAGCGAGCTCCATTCGACATGTTATATGGTCGGAGGTGCAGGACCCCAGTGCGCTGGGACGAGGTTGGTCATCGGGTGATGGGAAGTACGGAGGTGGTACTCAAGACCATCGAGTTGATTCAACAGGTGCGCGACTAGTTGCGGGTCACGCAGAGCCGTCAAAAGAGTTAGGCTGATCGACGACGATCGGATCTTGAGTTTCAGGTGGGGGATTTTGTATTGTTGAAGGTGTCACCCTGGAAGGGGATTATCAAGTTTCGTAAGAGAGGCAAGTTGGGACCTCGATTTATAGGCCCGTTCAGGATCATAGCTCGAGTGGTCAAGTTAGCCTATCGTTTAGAGCTTCCAGAGGAGCTTAGTCAGATTCAAAACACCTTCTGTGACATCCCCATTTTCACGGCCAGAAAATACCGATTTTGTTTATGCTTTATAAAAATCAGAGTACTTCTTTTAATAAAAATGTTGCGGAATTTGTTCCCAGAAAAACACGATAAATACGTTATTAAAACATTTTTTTGAAGAAACGTACTTTATTCCTTTTAAAACGTTTGGGATGTCATTCGTTAATACAGAAACATAAGCATAAACAGAACTTACATTTATTTACACTAGTGATCTACATCTCTTTAAATCTCTCAGTGCAATATGACTTCATATCAACACCTGTGATATAAATAAACTGAGTGGGTCAGGTTGGGAAACCTGGTGAGTACATAGGGTTTTCAACCCACAATAATATAATTATTATGTTCAAACAATCAAACAATCAACCCAATTACCCATCCCCGCTATCTTCTTTATTCTTAAGGATCTACCCTAAGAATCAACCATTCCTCGTTCATACATTCCTAAGGATCATCCTAAGGAATTGGCACGAAGTCCATCGTCACCGGGGTTTAGGCACTAAGTTTGCATAGTCGCCAGAATTTATACAATAGGCACTAAGTCTGCATAGTCGCCAGGGTTTTGGCACCAAGTCTGCATGATCACCAGGGTCTAGGTATCAAGTCTGCATGATCACCAAGGTTTAGAGTACACCGAGTGAACACATCGTTCACAACACCTACAGGTTGCGAGCCTGCTAGTGTTCCACTGGACTATCTAGAATAGTCCGTGGTTGTCATCCATACTCTGCTGAATGACGGGGACATCGTTTGGGAAAAAGGTTTCTCACATCGTACACCTCTCACCCGCACCTCATAGTCTATATCACCTCTCGACTCATCGTCCAACTCATATTTCATCTATTATATCTACCCATGTTTTACCCCAACATTTTCGTAGATATAAAATACATATATAGTTTAAATCATTTAAAACATGTATAAAATCTTTCACCGAGCATAGACAGCAAGTAAACAGACAATATGCACACATAGCACGTAGTAAATACTTCATATCTATGTGTAAGTTGAAGGGGACCATGCACTCACCTGAAAGGTGATGACTCATCACTCAGACAATGCTTTGATACTCTCAAAACGATTTTCCTTCGATAAAACCTAGTACCAATACCACTAGGGTTTAGTCTAACGATAACCGCGACAAATTAATTAGTCTGACTATTATTATTATTATATAAGCGTTAATAACACTCAATATAACTCATAATAATAGCCCAAATAATTATTTTAAGGACCTAATAACATTCCTATAATTATTTGAAAGCTATATTAAAAATTGCGTAAGCGTAGCACACTTACAGCGGATTTTATCAAAAACCGGAACTTAATTGGAGCAGCGTTTCGAAACCGAAAAACTCCTTTTTCTCGGGACTCCGGGAGCCTCGGGGCTTCCTTAGGGTGCTAGGGGTTTAACTAGGGCTTGGGGGGGTTAGAAACCCTAGAGAGAGAAAGAAATCTAGAGAGAGAAGGAAAATTGTGTGAAAAATGCGAAGGCCCTCGCCCCTTTTTATACCCTGCGAGGCCTCAGACTACGTTGGGCGTAATCCTTGGCTACGCGGGGCGTAACTTCGGATAAGGCGGACACGTATGACCCAGCTGGCTCGCACTCGGATAGGACCCGGATAAGACCGAAGGTACGCGGGGCATAATGCGAAGGCTTCGTGGCATGATCCGAAGCGCGTTCCTTCATCAGCGATGGGCGGCCCAGATGCAGCCACGTCATCAATCCTCGCAACAGACTTCGTAGATTCATGCTTCAACTTTAAAAATTCGTAACTTTCTCATACGAACTCCATTTTTGACGTTCTTTATATCCACGCAAAGGTGGAACGTACTCTACAACTTTCGTTTTGACTTCGTCGGCTAATTTTGGCTCGATTTTAAATTTTATATTATTAACGGGTCGGGACACGATTGGTCCGTTAAATCCTCACAACTTCTTCATCCGACATCCGTTTTCGCCCATCTTTTTCTCGTTACGCTACTCTCAACGAGATCTTCGATTCTCGTTTAGGTCGTGTCGGCTAAAAACCGCTCGATCTAATATTTAAATTTCGGGCTGTACACTGCTAGCTCGAGACTTCGAAAAATCATAACTTCTTCATACGAAGTCAGATTTGGGCGTTCTTTTTATCGATGTTCTTAGTTTAACATATTCTACGACTTTCATTTAGATCGCTAAGGCTAAATATCGCTCTATCGTAAATTCACTATTTACGCTTCCCGGTATCGTGTCGATTCCGTCGCGAAACTTCAACGGGTCATAACTTCTTCGTTATAACTCGGATTTCGGCGTTCTTTATATGTACGAAAACCTTGTGACATATGCTACAACTTGGTTAAGATTATTTATTCTAAATAATCTTTTGTCGAAAAGTCGTTTTCGACCCCTATTGCCTTTAAATTGACTAGACCGGATCTACGGGCGTTACAATTATCTCCCCCTTAGGATGATTACGTCCCGGAATCATCAACGAAACAGGGTCGTATAATGACTCCATACGTCATCTCTTCATCTTAGGTAATAATTATAACTTTTACATTCCTTTAAGTCTATCTCCTAGACTCATTAACTGCAAGCAGTACTCGATCGTGTACCTGCTCTCTACCTCAGGCTAGACTCCCAATTATAACCTTCAAGTCACAATATCAATCCTTACTGGATACGAACTTGAGATGATTTATTCTATTACTACTATGGATCGATGTGTCATATTCTAATGACCTATCATCGTATGTTGCAAAGCTTAGACTCAAGTCTCTTAGAGTCAAATTCCAGAACAGACTATACCTTCCTTCATGTTCTAGATCACATCTTAAAAAGGTAGCATTTCTAGCAACCATCGTGATACCTCTACTGATTGCTTTGATTAATTCTTCTGGCTTAAGTCGGTGCTACATCGAACTTGGTTCTCTGAACCACGTAACATACTTATCGTAGTCGGACTCAATTTTGATATGACCACTCGGGTCGGAATATCAACAATCTTTTTAGTCATTACCGAAACAATGGTAACGACATACTTAAATGAAACGAAATTATTTACTAGTTTCTTGGTAACCTTGTGACTTTCCCTGATCCAAGCGTGAGTCCTGTGCTTCCGGTAGTATATGCATCTACTACCTTTCACACCTACTCATACTCGTCCCAAGTATTGTCTCACAGTTTTCCAAGTCACCATACAAGAGAATCACATAACAGTTTAACACGTCAGATAACAAAACGGAGGCTTTATTATTTCTTGAAACTATTACATAGGTGTTCAAATTCACCCTAGACTATGCCTTTGATGGGCTACATCATAAGATACTATGGCTACTACATGACTTGATCTTCGAATATGAAGTCCTCATCCTTGATTCCTCGCACGGTTTTCTGCTTCGTCGAGGATCATGTGGAATGCCCTTGGCCTTGGTGGCGTTTCTGGTCTTGCCACTTTATTTTTCCCTGGGCAGTCCCTAGAAATATGCCCTTCTTTGTTACATCCATAACACACCTTCTTGTTGGACGCACACTTGCTGGCGTAATGCCCTGTCTTTCCACATTTGTAGCAAGTCACCTCCTCGCCACATTTCCTGAAGTGCTTCTTTTTACACTTCTCGCACCACTTGGATTCACCTCCTCCTCCTTCTTCCGTTTTTGAGAATTTCTTTTCCTTGTTGGATTTTGAAGATCCTTCATGCTTCCTTTTCTCGCCAACTTCAGCTCTTTCCAGACCCTTCTCTCGTATCTGGGTCTCCACATTCTTAGCAGCCCAGATGGCGGCTTTCAGAGTGGTAGTTTGCTTGACCATTGGACCGAAGTCCGCTGGTAATCCGATGGCAAATTTGTTAACCTTGGAGAGTTCAGTTGGGACGAGGTGAGGAACAAGCTTCATTTTCTCCGTAAAACTTGCAGCATACTCGACGACACTCATCTTTCCCTTCTTTAGATTCTGAAACTCGTTGTTGATCTCCAGAAGATCCTGTTTAGAGCAGTACTGCATTTTTAACTGCACCAGAAAATCCTCCCATGACATCTTGCTCGCTTCTCCTTTGGGCATCGAATCGGCTAGTAGCTTCCACCAGCTTAGTACTCCAGATTTCAACAAAGGAACCGTGAGAGCAGTCTTTTGCCTGTTGCTACACTCGCAACTCTCAAACATCGTCTCCATCTCGGAGATCCAGTTCATGACTTCCACCGGCGTCGGGCTTCCAGATAGACTCGGTGGTTTGGACGCCATGAAGTCCTTGTATTTGCATCCGCGTCCATCATTTCCTCCATCCTGGTGGTTTTGCCTAACTATCGGTGGGTTGGCTTGACCAACAGTCCCACTGTAGTTTCCCTCCTCAGTCTGCCCTTCGTTCAACTCGGGCTGTTCAATCTGTATGGTCGCTTCCTCTCGATTTTGCTGGAGCAAACGTCTGGTTTCCTCCATTTGACGATCCAACATCGCCTGGATCATTGCTTGCACTCCGGCCATTGATATTGGCTCAGCAGTGGCTACCACAACCGGTATTTGCTCAATCACTGGGGGCTGATCTCGGTTCCCATTTGCATTCACGTTTCCGCTACGTGTTCTTACCATCTTGATTTATACACCGAATGAGGTGAATCTAGACCTTTACTTAGGATTGACGTTTAAATCATCCTTATCACTCCGAAACGTTTACATGCTAGTTCTAATATCGTATTCGTACGTTTAGAATCCTAAACACATAAGGTTTCCAGATCCGGTCGGCAACAGACCATAGATCCGATCAAACTACAACATAACAAATCATTTAGCACATAAAAGCAATTTAGGCATCATTCCTAAAATAAGCTAGTGCTCACACCTCACAATCATCGCTTAACATTCTAAGTTTAAGTCTAGAAATAAATCCATATTCCTAGTTCGCTTAAACTAATGCTCTGATACCAACTGTGACATCCCCATTTTCACGGCCAGAAAAGACCGATTTTGTTTATGCTTTATAAAAATCAGAGTACTTCTTTTAATAAAAATGTTGCGGAATTTGTTCCCAGAAAAACACGATAAATACGTTATTAAAACATTTTTTTGAAGAAACGTAATTTATTCCTTTTAAAACGTTTGGGATGTCGTTTGTTAATACAGAAACATAAGCATAAACAGAACTTACATTTATTTACACTAGTGATCTACATCTCTTTAAATCTCTCAGTGCAATGTGACTTCATATCAACACCTGTGATATAAATAAACTGAGTGGGTCAGGTTGGGAAACCTGGTGAGTACATAGGGTTTTCAACCCACAATAATATAATTATTATGTTCAAACAATCAAACAATCAACCCAATTACCCATCCCCATTATCTTCTTTATTCTTAAGGATCTACCATAAGAATCAACCATTCCTCGTTCATACATTCCTAAGGATCATCCTAAGGAATCGGCACGAAGTCCATCGTCACCGGGGTTTAGGCACTAAGTCTGCATAGTCACATGAATTTATACAATAGGCACTAAGTCTGCATAGTCGCCAGGGTTTTGGCACCAAGTCTGCATGATCACCAGGGTCTAGGTATCAAGTCTGCATGATCACCAAGGTTTAGAGTACACCGAGTGAACACATCGTTCACAACACCTACAGGTTGCGAGCCTGCTAGTGTTCCACTGGACTATCTAGAATAGTCCGTGGTTGTCATCCATACTCTGCTGAATGACGGGGACATCGTTTGGGAAAAAGGTTTCTCACATCGTACACCTCTCACCCGCACCTCATAGTCTATATCACCTCTCGACTCATCGTCCAACTCATATTTCATCTATTATATCTACCCATGTTTTACCCCAACATTTTCGTAGATATAAAATACATATATAGTTTAAATCATTTAAAACATGTATAAAATCTTTCACCGAGCATAGACAGCAAGTAAACAGACAATATGCACACATAGCACGTAGTAAATACTTCATATCTATGTGTAAGTTGAAGGGGACCATGCACTCACCTGAAAGGTGATGACTCATCACTCAGACAATGCTTTGATACTCTCAAAACGATTTTCCTTCGATAAAACCTAGTACCAATACCACTAGGGTTTAGTCTAACGATAACCGCGACAAATTAATTAGTCTGACTATTATTATTATTATATAAGCGTTAATAACACTCAATATAACTCATAATAATAGCCCAAATAATTATTTTAAGGACCTAATAACATTCCTATAAGTATTTGAAAGCTATATTAAAAATTGCGTAAGCGTAGCACACTTACAACGGATTTTATCGAAAACCGGAACTTAATTGGAGCAGCGTTTCGAAACCGAAAAACTCCTTTTTCTCGGGACTCCGGGAGCCTCGGGGCTTCCTTAGGGTGCTAGGGGTTTAACTAGGGCTTAGGGGGGGTTAGAAACCCTAGAGAGAGAAAGAAATCTAGAGAGAGAAGGAAAATTGTGTGAAAAATGCGAAGGCCCTCGCCCCTTTTTATACCCTGCGAGGCCTCGGACTACGCTGGGCGTAATCCTTGGCTACGCGGGGCGTAACTTCGGATAAGGCGGACACGTATGACCCAGCTGGCTCGCACTCGGACAGGACCCGGATAAAACCGAAGGTACGCGGGGCGTACCGAACTTCGTACGCGGGGCGTAATGCGAAGGCTTCGTGGCATGATCCGAAGCGCGTTCCTTCATCAGCGATGGGCGGCCCAGATGCAGCCACGTCATCAATCCTCGCAACAGACTTCGTAGATTCATGCTTCAACTTTAAAAATTCGTAACTTTCTCATACGAACTCCGTTTTTGACGTTCTTTATATCCACGCGAAGGTGGAATGTACTCTACAACTTTCGTGTAGACTTCGTCGGCTAATTTTGGCTCGATTTTAAATTTTATATTATTAACGGGTCGGGACACGATTGGTCCGTTAAATCCTCACAACTTCTTCATCTGACATCCGTTTTCGCCCATCCTTTTCTCGTTATGCTACTCTCAACGAGATCTTCGATTCTCGTTTAGATCGTGTCGGCTAAAAACCGCTTAATATTTGAATTTCGGGCTGTACACTGCTAGCTCGAGACTTCGAAAAATCATAACTTCTTCATACGAAGTCAGATTTGGGCGTTCTTTTTATCGATGTTCTTAGTTTAACATATTCTACGACTTTCATTTAGATCGCTAAGGCTAAATCTCGCTCTATCGTAAATTCACGCTTCCCGGTATCGTGTCGGTTCCGTCGCGAAACTTCAACGGGTCATAACTTCTTCGTTATAACTCGGATTTCGGCGTTCTTTATATGTACGAAAACCTTGTGACATATCCTACAACTTGGTTAAGATTATTTATTCTAAATAATGTTTTTTTCGAAAAGTCGTTTTCGACCCCTATTGCCTTTAAATTGACTAGCCCGGATCTACGGGCGTTACACCTTCCATGTGTCTTAGCTTCGTAAGCGTGTTGCTGACGAGACCGCAGTTGTTTCCTTGGACGACATTCAGGTGGATGAGAGCCTGAATTATGTTGAGAAGCTGGTCGCCATCTTGGATAGGAAGACGAAGGGTCTTCACAACAAAGAAGTAAAGTTGGTAAAGATGCAGTGGCAGCACCGAAAGGGCTCCGAATGGACATGGGAGCCGGAGGAGGAAGTGCAGGAGCATTATCCTGATCTATTCACGACTACAGACTTCGAGGACGAAGTCTATTTCAAGTGGGGGTGAGTTGTAATGCCCTAAATCATGTATGGCTTGAGACCCTCGAAGAATTCCATTTGTGTCATAAATGGTCACTTGGAGTATGCTGGGCGTACCTATGAGTACGCTTAGCGTACTCTGCATGAATGATCGCGGGGGCATTTCGCGTACACGGGGCGTACGTAAGGGTACGTCGGGTGTACGCAAGGGAAGGCCAAAACCCTAAATCCGGACTTGAACCCCTATTTAAACATCTTTTGGCCTCTAGGACCAAGCCCTATCAGCCTCCTTAGCTCCATTTCATCTACTTTCAGCTGGGATAGAATGTGAGTTAGAGTTTGAGCTTAAGAAGAGGGTTTTGGTGAGCATTTTGGAGTTCTTTCAATAAGGGGAGTTGCTAGGCAAGCTTGGATCGGTTTGGTGCTTCAAGAATCTGTATTGTGGTCATCTTGCAAGACTTATAGAGGTAAAAATCTTGCACATTTCCATCTAAATTCTTAAATCTAGCTAGGGTTTTCCAGTTTACCCTTTTTGGTTGGTTTTGGACCTCTTGTGGTGAGTTAAGCAACCCCATGAGGTAGGAATGACAGATCTGAGGTCCCTTAGTCACTTAGAAGCATAAAAATGGGATCTTGATGGATATATTGACCTCATGCATGGATTAAGGACCTTGGAAAGGTCTTAATGGAAGTGTTGTGTGTTTATGATACATGCAAGGGCATAAAGTTGGCAACTTTATGCCTTAGGATGTTTGAACAGGTCTAGATTTGACTTTTGGATGTGATGGATGTGAGTATTAAGCACTTAATGGAAAAAGTGCTTAAGCTGATTGTACGCTGGGCGTAACCAATTGTACGTGATGCATAGTGCCCAAACCTTCAGTACGCTGCGCGTACCAGGGTGATACGCTGGGCGTACGCAGCTCAGTTGGGCCCTAAGCTGTTTTGGGCCTATGGGCCTCATTTGGTTGTTGGGCTTGATTGGATTTTGTGAGTTATAGGCCTTTTCATCTGATTGGGCC
Organism: Lactuca serriola; assembly: GCF_051521515.1. Taxonomy (NCBI): domain Eukaryota; kingdom Viridiplantae; phylum Streptophyta; class Magnoliopsida; order Asterales; family Asteraceae; genus Lactuca; species Lactuca serriola. The sequence continues at coordinate 286,525,253 of NC_136412.1, read as the reverse complement.
ATGGACTTTATCGGTTGGGCCTTATTGGGCCAAGGGGCCCATTAAGGATATTGGACTTGGACTTTGGGGCCCATTTGCAAGAAAAGGGTAATTGGGCCTTGGGGGTAGACTTTGAAAGATTGGGTCTTTACTTGGGTAATTTAAGGACCTATCATTGATTGTATTATTATTGTTGTTATTCAGCTCGGGAGGCTGCGAATTACTAGGAAGGCAATATTCATATTCATCGGACGGAGGTGAGTCTTCTCACCATACTTATGGGTCCACGACACCAAGGCCGGCCCATTATGTGTACATGTTGTATGTGTGTTATTCATTTATGAATTGATATGTTATGTGATATTACGTTGGTATGGAAGACCCCGGGGGGAGCCCGCGACATTGGATATAAGACCATGTGGGGTAGCCCATGTCATTCCTAGGTAAAGACCATGTGGGGTAGCCCATGGCAGTCTTAGGTAAAGACCATGTGGGGTAGCCTATGACATTCTTGCTGGATTGTATTGCATGGTTTTTGTGGCATGTTTATAGCTTTAATTAGCTAACAGGATATGTGTATGTGATTGTGTGTGGTATGCTCTGGGAAACTCACTAAGCATTTCGCTTACATGTTGTTGATTTGTTTCAGGTACTTCTGAGCCCAAGGGCAAAGGCCCGACGTGATGATGTGGCGCGCACTCTATCTCTCTTTTTAATGTATTTGGGACCCTCTGATGTTTTAAAAAAGAAAACAAAGATGTAATGAATGTTAATTTGAAAACATATGTTTGGGAATCTACGGTCTATGAGATTGGTTTTGATTAACTCAAAAGTGAAAAATTTTCTTTGAAAAATTGGTTCGTTACACGTTTAGAGATAGATTGATTCGGATCCTTAAGAATTATTGAGATATGAATCATTCAAATGCTCTTAAAAACCTCTAAGATCAAAGTTGCTAGAAAATTGACCAAGAATAACAAAACTACATGTTAAGGGACTAATTTTGACAATCTCAACTAAAATCTGTGAAAATAATTAATTTACACTTGGATAAAAAAAAAAAAGTGGAAGCGCCGGAACGGAAAATGAATTTTAACCTGCAGAGCTGACAGTTGAGAGCTACCAGACGACGACGGTGGCGGCGGTTTCTTCTTCTGTGTTCTATCGTCTATGAAATTATTTGTCGATTGTTCTGATAATTAGGTTACCTGTGTGTATTTCAAATGGATGCTTCCTTTCCAAATAAGCGTCCCTTCGACCATTCCACCGCTGATAGGTCTGACCATCCTCACCTTACACCGACCTCTTCTACCAAGCGACGCCATCAACACCACCATCCTCTTCCCTCCTCCCCCGCCACTCCTCAATCTAACAACAATAACCCTTTTCGCTCTCTCAAACTCTCCTCCGGAGAAACCCTATTCCGTATTCTATGCCCTGCTGCAAAGACCGGAGGTGTCATCGGGAAGGGCGGTGCCATCATCCGCCAGTTTCGTGAAGAGACCGGTGCTAAAATTAGAATTGACGACTATACCCATGGTACCGAAGAGCGGGTGATCGTCATAGTGGCTGCTGACTCTACTCATAAGAATAAGGATATTGCTAATAGTAATAATGACGATTCTAATAGCGAAGAATCAGGGAATTCCAACTGTGAGGAATCGCCTGCTCAGAAGGCACTGATTAGGATCTTTGAGAGGATACTGAAGGTCGATGAAGAACGAAGTAAAATGTTCAAGGAGGAGAGTGAGAATGGTGAAGACAACTCCACAGAAGGCAGTGGTGGGATACAACAAGGACCGGTGGTATGCAGGATGTTGGCTGCCAGTAATCAGATTGGATGTGTGCTGGGTAGAGGAGGAAAGATCATTGAAAAGATCCGGCAGGAGAGTGGAGCTCAAGTGAGGGTTTTGCCCAAAGATCAACTTCCAGAGTGTGCATCCCCTGGGGATGAGTTGATTCAGGTAATGGCATATACCATCTTTCTTCAATTTACAAGTGGTATACATATTTGGCATCTTTGATGTGCATAAATTGTTCCATATGTACTTAGTTTGTGTTGGATGAATGATACTCCTTCAATAGAGATGTAGACAGCCTTGCTAGAAACATGAAACTGATAAAAGAAAAAAGGAGACTAGGAAATAGAACATGTAAAGGAATAAATAAGAACATAAATACATAACTGCACATAAAAATACATAATAGATAAGAAGAATAAATACAGAATTTAAAGACCTAGAAAATAGAACAAGTAAAGGAATTAGAACAGGTGAAGGAAACCACTGAGAAATACATAAGTAACTAAAGACCCATTACCCATACTACTCTTATCTACTACCTTGATTTTATGTGAGCAACTCAAGTCAAGTATGATCCCCTCTATCTCTTGCATTGATAACCCACATAAGGGAGATAATTGCACAATGATGTGACAAAATACCTAGAGTATGGCATACACTATATCTATATTTGGGATGAGTAACCTGACTCTCACAAGTAGTGGCTGCGGATATCGGGGTACAAACATAGTTGAAATTCAAATTCATGTTTAAAGTCGCTTAATATTTAAAGTTATACATCCTAAAAACATTATATAAATAAATGTTACAGTTGAATCCGCCAAGTCATCATTGGTTGAAACTGATCGATAAAATCACCATCACGAACTTGTAGAAACACGTCCATCTCAATGAAAGTGACCAAACAATCGTTTAAAATTTGATCACCCTAGCTATTCTGCAACTTAGTTTTGACATGTCATTCCGAAAAACTCTCTTTACACTTGTCGTAGCAACTAGAAGAATCAACATTAATTTGATAAGCAAAAACTCAAGTGGATAAGTCACATGCTTATTTGTTTCAACAAACATCATTGGAACCAACACCATAGCGTATTTTAAAGTTTGCCATCTTTTTTCGCACCGCTTATGAATATAATCATACAATCAAAAGTCATTAAATTTGTGCTTGAAAGGATAATGAGTAGCAAGTTTAAATACATTTTCCTTCTCAAAAGAAGAGAAGCTATCATTAGGACTTAAGCAAGCCATGCATGTAAGCTCTTGTGATAGTAAGTTGATTACTCCTATAAACACTTCAATTTGAAAATAATGAAGATTTGTCGCTTGTTGAACAAAACTCTTTTACCTTCTTTGAGGAATATAATGAGCTTTTATATTCGCAACAACAATGCATATATATTGCACTAACAATGTCTTGATCTTTTCTTTATTAAACAACACACAAATCATTGGTATATCAAAATATACTAGACATTAGTTGATCCACAAAAGATAAAATCAAATGATTCTAACAAGAGACCTTGGATGGGACACCCACATGAATGAAGTCACATCATTGTGCAATTAATATGACATTGTTGTGCCGAATATATTATTAAAGGAAGGTTAAAATGTTTTGTTCAACAAAAGACAAATCTTCATCATTTTTGTGTGGGGGTGTTTATAGGAGTAATCGACTTACAACTTAATATCAGTTTGATAAAGTGAATTTGGAGTTGCTGACATGCATGGCTTGTTTAAGTGCTATTGTGCTAAAGATGACTTTTCCTTTTGACAATGAAAAAGTGCTTAAACTTACTACTTTCTATCCGTTCGAATTTTCAAGCTCTGATTTGATGACTCTTGATTGTCAACTTGATACATTCATAAGCGATGTTGAGTTGCAAACTATGCATGATATTAGTTCCCTTTTAATGAAACTTGTTGAAACAAATAAGCATGTGACATATCCACTAGTGCTTTTGCTTAGCAAGTTAATATTGATTCTTCCGGTTGACAAATGTAGAGGGAGTGTTAATGCCTTGTGTCAAAAAAATAAGTTGCATAATAGCATGGGTGATCATGTTTTAAACGATTGTTTTGTCTCATTCATTTAGAATGTTGTGTCTCTACAAGTTACTATAATATCATTGATCGATTTAAACTCGGCGGATTCAATTGTAATTTTTTATTTATATATTTTTGGGATGTACGATTTTAAATATTAAGCAACTTTGAGTAATATTTTGAATTTCTACTATGTTTGTACCCGTATATCCATTTTTTAGCTCCACCATTGCATGTGATATCATATATTTATAACCTTTAAGTACAAGGAATATATTGCATGTAAGACATCATGCAATATATAACCGTACAATGTGACATTCTGACCTCAAATGTTAAATTAATTATCTTTAACAAATGGAAATGCACCCAAATACCCCATTTTTCTTAAGTATAGATTTTTGTATGTTTGGTGATTGATATATGCAGATGGCTGGAAAGTTTTCAGCTGTAAAGAAGGCTCTATTATCTGTATCAAGTTGTCTTCAAGAAAATCCAAGGGCAGATGCAACCACCAGTGGCAGTAACAGTAACAGGCCCATAGGGATGATCCCTCAGCCTCATGGATATGGTATTATTAATGATACTTTTTCCTTTCCTTCCTAAACAACTGCCTTTCAAAAACAATCATTATTATTATTTATCTGTTTCAGGTCCTGAAGGCATCGGGAACCCAAACCACCACAGAATACCCATGGAAGAGGAAGTTGTATTCAGATTGTTATGTCAGTTTGACAAAGTTGGCAGCTTGATAGGCAAAGGTGGGTCCATCAGAAGAGCAATACAATCAGAAACCGGTGCATCTATAAAAATCGCTGACTCAGCACCCGAATCAGATGACAGGGTGGTTGTAATATCTGCACGAGAGGCATGTGAGAATTAATTAATTAATTAATTATAAAAAGCTACATATATTTTGTTTTGGTTTTTTTTGTAATTATTAATTGATTTATTGGGATAATTGACACAGAGTTTGGATCAAAGGCATTCTCCTGCACAAGATGCTGTTCTTCGTGTCCATGGTAGAATTGCAGAGATTGGGTTTGAATCAGGTGCTGCAATCGTTGCTAGGCTTCTGGTACACTCACGCCAGATTGGGTGTCTATGGGGTAAAGGTGGCGTTATTATTTCAGAAATGAGAAGACTTACTGGTGCTAACATACAGATATTTCCTAAAGATCAACTTACAAAGTATGGTATGCCAAATGATGAAGTTGTACAGGTAAGGTAGGTTTTTTTATAACTTTTTTTTTTTTTTTATAAAAAAAAATATGATTGTTTGTCGTATCTTTATATAATGTTAATTTTGGGGTAATTTAGGTAACTGGCAGCTTACAATCTGTTCAAGATGCTTTGTTTGAAATCACTGGGAGACTTCGTGAAACTGTATTTGTATTTCCTCCTGTGAAATCATATTATCCAAATCACGTTCAAGAAATGAGGCCTCCTCCTTCATTCAGGCCAAGACATGATCATTCTTTTGAACCTCCACATCCACCTCCACCTCCTTATGCCAATGAAGGATATGGATATGGATATGGGCCTGGACCTGGGCCTTATTTTGATCATGGGCCATATCCTTATCCTTATGCCAATGAACGACCTGGATATGCTCCTTCACACAATAATAGGCAGTCTCCTCCACCTCCAGGGAGATGGAATTCTCAGGTTGGTGATTAATATGTGCTAGAAATGCCAACCTACTTTCATTTATTTGTGTATTATAGCATCCTATTTTTTTTTTTTTTAAATTAATGCATTGTAGTTTAAAAGAATCTACCAAATGATAGAATTGTACGTTTGGTAAAACTGCAAACAGTAACTTCTTTGTATTTGTTGTCCAGTCAGGTAGCAGCAACAGGTATACAAGTGAAGTAGGTGAATCTGAAGGAGGAAGTGTAACTGTAAATGTTGAGATTATGGTTCCTCAAAGCTTGTTAGGCTCCATATATGGAGATAACAAGACCAACTTAGCTCATATAAAGCAGGTGAGTGAGTCCACTTGCTTTTTTTTTTCTTTCTTTTAAATGAAAGTGATGTATTGTTTTTAATTGGAAAAAAGGGTTTTGAGTGCAGATATCAGGTGCACAGGTGGCGATACATGATTCGGCGGATGGAGGGCGAGTAGTATTATCTGGAACATCAGATGAAACTCATACTGCACAGTGTCTGCTTCATGCATTCATCCTTTCTGAGCAGCACCCCATTCTTTGACTTCGTGACTAGATGGCAACCAAGAGTTTGTTTTGTTTTTTTTTTTTTTTTGAAGGACTGAATCATATTTCTTCAATTGTGAATTTTCTTGATTAAATTTTATGTTGTACTCGATTTCAAAATTTAGAATTTTTTTGTACAACCCAACCGTGGAAAAGTTCAAAAGTATTTGAATTGGGAACTGATCTCTACACAACTTTTTTTATTCATACATAACAATGATATGCTTCTTTATGTGTATTGTATAACCCCTCTAAAGCATATATATTTGTGTACAAATCACTTCCCATTTGAATTACATATCTATGTGTTTAATGTGAAGGCTGAAAGTAGAATAGTCTTTCGCTAATGATAGGGGCAGATTAGTCAAGTTGCATACATGTTTAATCAATCACAAAAACAGTGCCCCTGGTGGTGATCGCTTGGTATCAAACACTTTAAAATAGAGTTGATAAGTCATTAAAAAACAAAACAAAAAAAATGTTATGGATTATGATGCAACAAGTCATTCTTACAATCTTACATAGGTCTTTTAAGGTCTCTTAAGGTTCTGGATTTATGACTTGATATCATAGATAGAGGTACCACTCAAGTGATTCCATTTTGATGGAAGACAAATGTTTTAACATCTTTTGTAGTTATATTTCTGTCTCAGAACCATGAACTCATTAGACGAAATGTTATGCGATGTTTATTGAGTTTTCAATGATATGTGTTAAGGAACTTTAGTGAGAAGTACTAATTCATGAATGAACGTCTAAACCAAAGCCATAGGATCACTTGGTTATTTATAACATGGCTTGTTAGATTAATCATTTTCATGAAACAACCGCAATAATTATACAATAAACTATCATTTAAAGATATTTTTGTCACTGATTTGTGATTTACATTTTAAAACTATAACTCATATATATATATATATATATATATATATATATATATATATATATATATATATATATATATATATATAGAGAGAGAGAGAGAGAGAGAGAGAGAGAGAGAGACACACCGGAAAGAGTAGGAATATCAACAGTCAAAATGAATGTGTGAGTCCGACCAAATGTGTGGATCTAATAGAGCGGTTTACCGTCTCGTGGGCTTAAGGAGTTGGTATTTCATAGTATGACAAACTGTTTTGAAAGATGTCTCATGTAAAATGACAAAATACAAGAAAAACGTGCATGGATAATTAACATATGTTTTGCAATCTAACAAATCATGTATATTAATGTTATAACATCAAGATCTATGAACATAATTTTTAAAATATTGCTGAAAGATCCAACCCCCAAGGTAAATAGTAAGCCAAATGACCAAAATGCCAAAACTGGGCAGTTGGGTGGGTACCCGCGCACGTGAGAATCCACCCGCGCAAATATTGTTGGAATGCTATTGGCTTATTTTTCCTCCACTACCCAAGATTCTCTTGGTCCCCTCCATATCTCACATGATTCAAATTAATCAATCATCTTTTAGCTTCAAATATGGATGCTCCAAGCCCAAAATAACAATCCATGACCCATCTTCACAAGCCCACTTCATCCAGGTCTTTAGTTTTTTAAGCCCAAATCTCCTTTTATGGATCCGCAAGGCCCAATAATGCCTCGAAAGCCCACAAAGCCCATTCCAAGCTAATCCACAACCGTAACAAGCTTCAAAACCCTACAAAATATCTCATGCAAAATAAAAAAAGTACCCGACACGATCCATGATAAAGAAAATAAAAAATATACAATGCAATACTAATTAAAAGAGCTAAAATACTAAAATAAACTAATAAAAATAAGGAAATAGAATAAGCTATCAAATATTGTCAAACATTTTGTTGTCTTGTGTTTTGAACAACTTATAAATTTGGGTTTGAGAAATGTGAAATTGTGTTTTGTGTGGTTTTAAAAACGAAAAATTTATTTGAAAATTTAGAGTGTTACAATACGAATAGTTGATTTTTTCCTGAAACCAAAGGGGCCAAGATAAATATATCTTAATAATGTAAGCAAAATTAGGTGTAATGGAAATGATTAAGTGCACAGTTTCTAGTTTCTAGGGCTGGGATTTCCTTGTTATGAATGACCGTAGAACCTTAGATAGGTGAACAAAGAGGGTCATGAGTATTATAGGGATGTTCCCGGTAATACTCTATGATGCCTAAGCTAGAGCAAAAGGGTTGTATATAACAGGATGAAGTTAAGACTGTAGGAGTGTGTATCTCTATTGTTGTTGGACTCTCTTTGTCTTGCTTTGAGTTGTCTATGTTGCTTAGTTTATATAGGAAGTGCATGGGAGATGTAACTAATTGTGACAGTGCCTTGGATAATATTGTTTATATCCAAGGTATTAGGTGTGTTATGGATTTAGTATTTAGTAAGTGTGGCATTTATCCTTGCTCCTGATTTTAAGGGATTGTCTTCCTACTTGTGTTATCATGGGTGTTTATTATAATAAGGAGAGATATTGATTAGACATTCTATTTGGATTCGACCATCTAGATTCAATGTCAGATGGTAGATCCTCTATAAGCCTAGAAGGTGGATCCCCTATAATCCCCTTAATTCTGGATGATGAAATAGAGCTAACATGCTTTGTTATCTATATTTAAACACTTGTTTTGGTCTCTTATCCAACCGAGTGACATCTCTACATGCTTTTTAACGTTGCCAAGACACACATACACTTGAGGCCTACAAACTGTCGCTTTAGTTGTAATTGTCGTCGTATCGCATTAATGGCGAGGGACGTGACATCATTCTCTTGCCTTAATTTATTGTCTGTCTTTCAGGGAACCATTACAATTCTCTTTACCTTTTTATTTCCCTTTTTATTTATTTGTGAAACCCCCATTTTCAAAAAAAGAAAAATTTGCTTGCTTTCTTTATGGATATTGCTCATTTGGTTTGTTAACTTCTGAAAACCTCTATTTTATTTTAAATGATTAACTTTTTTTGAAAAATCATTTAAGATTCTTTAAAATCATATTCGTGGAAACTACGGTCTCGTAGTCTTAAATTGTAAAAAAGTCACATCTCAAAAGATTATCCTCTAATTCCTTCCTCATTATCTTATAATCTGAATATAGTTAAACTAAATAGATTATGTATTGGGAATTTCTATCGAGGAATACTGAGATTCAAAATCTTTATGGTCAAAGGATATAGCACACTCCTTAAACTAGTAAGAATCCCAAAAATCATTTTTAAGTTAAGTATTATATAATAATCACTTTCATTCAAAATTCTTGTGTCTTTAGTCATACAACATCCCCATTGTATATTTTTCCAAATCATAAGTCTTTAGTTGTTAGTCTTTTCTCTTAATATGTATGACATTTATGTATTAAATCAAAATTATTTAGTATTTAGGCAGTAGTAAAATCACATGAAGTCTTAGGTCTTTCATCTTTTATCAACACTTTTACAAGTATACATCATTACTCATTTAGTCTTATAACAATAATAGATGAATGATGGAAAATGTTTGTAACACCCTGTTTTAGATCATTTCCATTTCGGGGTGGTGATCAAGGATTGGGTATTAGCAAGCTTAAGATCCTTGAAAAATTTAGTTTTGGGCTCATTTGGAGGTGGATGATGTATATTGGATGATCTGAATATTCGGTTTGTGTTTTGGAGTTAAAAGGTATTTTGGTAATTTGTCAGCTCGGGCTTTTATGGAAAATGGATGTCCGTTCAGGATATGGTAAGGTTGGTACGAGTTGATTTACACATAGAGCGTCTCGTTATCGTTTCATGGATATATGGATCGTCGGAATCAGATGTATATCAAAGAAGTTATGGCCTTCGGAATGTGTAGGGTTTGAGGGGAAACCCTAATACGCAGGGCGTACCTAGGGAGTACGTGGGGCATACTACTGCGAAGGAGGGTACGCGAGGCGTAGTGCGAGGGCTGATTGGGAGTGCGAAGCCTCGAACATTGGGCATACGAGGAAGTACGCGGTGAGTTAAGAAACCCTAATTTTTGGTATTGGACCCTATATAAACACATTTAGTCCTTAGGGTTGGACTCTTTACCAGCCTCCAAGTACCTAAAACCCTAGAAATCGTCTTTAAGCCTCCATGGTTGTGATTTTGAGCTCATGGTGTGCATTTTGGTGTTTTGGGCCATTTCCAAGAAAATGGAGCTCGGTTCAAGGTTGTGGATCAAGGAGGAGCTTGTAGATCTTAAGTATGTGCTTCATTTCCAACTTGTGAGAGGCAAAAAGCTTTGACCTTGTTCATTGTTAGCTTAGATCTATGTTGTATGAGTTTTGGACCCTTTTTGGTCCCATGGATGAGATTTAGTGGTTGATACCATTCCGGGAGCTTAGAGTTGCCACTCTTGGTGTTTCTATGGTCCTAGATTCATAAAGTTGGCACCTTTAGGGCTTATAATCCCCCATGCTTGAGTTTGAGCTCATTTAATGGAAATAGAAGGCTATATTTCAAGACTGGGTTCGTTTGGGTCATGTATAGTCACCAAGTCGGTGACTTTATGGTTCTAGACGTTGTTTATGATTTAGATCTATGGTTTGAACTTCCGTACGTAAGCATTAAGAGCTTAATGTCGAAAATGGCTTATAGGAGGAGTACGCTGGGCGTACAAGTCTGTACGCACAACATATAAGCCAGATTGCATGTACGCTTAACGTACAGCTGAGTATGCCCTGCGTACTCAGTCAGGAGGGTTTTGGCTTTTTGGGCTTCGTGTCGGGCTTCATTTTTGGGCTTGGGTGTTTGAGTTCTTATGGGCCATCTGAGTATGAGTATCTTGGACTAGGAATTTTGGTTGGGCTTTAGGGTAAGGCCCATGTAAGGGGTTTGAGCCCAATTTGGAAAGTTATGCCATAATTGGGCCTTGGGTGATTATTTGACTTTTGGGCCTTTCAGGTTATGAGATTGGTCCTTGGTCTTGGACCAAGCTAGGTTAAGGGTAAAATGATTTTTTTACCCCAAGTATGGATTTATGGTTATGGTTTGGAACCCAATTAGTAATTGGGTGTTGTTTTGAGATTGATAGTTTGAGAATCTGTTAGCCATCAACCAGGGATCGTGTGTGTGTTTCGGCAGTGCGAGGTGAGTCTCCTCACTGGGTTTAGCGGGTCGATGGAACCAATGTCAGCCATGGTTTTATGTTAGGATGCTAGATAGTTGTTCGACTCTTGTGCGTGTTATATGATGATATGTTTACCGGGCAAGGCCCGATGTCAGGCGAGGCCTGAGGAGGATATCGTATGCTAATTATTAGTATGTGTCTTATGATTACCAGGTGAGGCCTGATGTCGGGTGGGGCTCGATGATTGCATGGAATGATATTGTCTTTGTGATTATTGCATATGTTAGTAGGTTGTATGTTTATATGATTATGTGTGTATCAGGCGGGGCCCAAGGTCAAGCGGGGCCTAGTGAATGACACATTTGTAATCCGAGCAGGGTTCGATGCCGGATGGGGCCCGAGATCGAGTGGGATTCGAGACCGGGTGAGGCCCGATGGAGGGCGGGGGCCCAATATGTGATTTACGTATGTGTGGTCTGTGGTATCTTGGGGAACTCACTAAGATGTTGTTTGTTTTTTCGAAGAGAACATTCATGAAGTCCGCGGACCACCTCTGCAATCCTCTGTAGCAAAAGAGGTGGAACAAACGACTGCAGCCTATAATAAGAAGCATGCTTGTTTTTTTAACATCTGCAGACTGCTGCAGTAAACTGAAATTTAAATAAACTAATTTTTTAAACTGAAAATAGTTATCAGCACCGAAATTTTAATAATTCTACTCTTAAAACATTGAAAGAATACTAAAAAGAACATGTAAAAAAACAAAAATATTAAAAAAACTTAAAAAAATATAAAAGAAGCTAATAGTTTTATTCTAGAAAAAAAGTAATTTTATAAAACATAAAAAAAAGAAAATAATAAAAAAAATTAATAAAGTATTGCAAACGATGTCTACGAAATTCATAAAAAATTACACACGTTAAAAAAAATGCAACAGAAACTGAAAATATTATTAACAGAAACGGTAAAAAAATTAAAAAAAAAAATCAAAGCTTTTTTTTTAAAATCAAGTTCAAAAAATTTCTGGAAACTATAAAGAGAAATTGTATCAAATATGTAAATAAAAGTTTAAAAAAAAATAAAAGTAAAAAAAAAATTATGCCAAAATTCTTTAAAAAACACTTGGAAAAAAATAAAAGTCGAAGAGGTTTGAAGAGACAAGTCAAGTGTTGCGCCACACAGCATACGCACATAGGTTTTGTAGTCCGAAGTCTTCCAAAAAACAAACTGCTGCGAGAGAGAAAGTGTTGTGCGTGTGCTACGCCGCGCATCAAAAAGCGGTTTGAAGAGTTTTTTTTTTTAAAAAAAAAAACAAACAACACCTAAGCTTTATGCTTACAATTTTCGGTTTATGTTTTAGGTACTTTGGTTTTTAAAATGGAAGGGTTCGGGATGATTATAGAGCACACACCACATGGTTCAGCATTTTGCGAATTACTCTGATTTAATGATATTTTGCTAAATCTTGATTACCTTGGTTTTATGGAGTTGTTATGTATTAACGATTTATTAATCTAAAAATAAAAATTTTGTGTCATTATTTTGGGACATTACAATTTAAATAGTGTCTGTGGTTGAACTAAAAATGAAATTTTTACCTTACAAATTTTGGTATGTTACAAAACTATAGGTCAAACAAATGAGCCAAACTTAAGATACAAAAGTTTAAGGACATTTAACAATATACTGCATGTCTACCCAGCACACAATTTTCTCATTTAAGTAATAAATCAATCAAGATTTTTCTAAATGTGCACCCTAATGGACTGAAGTGTCACTTTAAATATTATAAATCAATTAAGATTTTTCTAAATGTGCATCCAGATTGACTAGAGTGCCACTTTAGTCATCACAAATCAGTTAAGATTTTTGTAAGTATGCATCCGGATTGATCGGAGTCACTTTAAACGTTATAAATCAATTAATATTTTTCTAAAGGTGTATCCAGATTTACCGAAGTGTCACTTTAAACATTATAAATGAATTAATATTTTTCTAATTGTGCATTCGAACTGATAGGAGTGCCACTTTAAACGTTATAAATTAATTAAGATTTTATTAAGTATGCATCAATATTGATCGGAGTGCCACTTTAAACGTTATAATTCAATTGTGATCATTCTAGGTGTGCATCTGGATTGACCCTAATGCCACTTTGGTTTATTGGAACATTTTTTAGGAAACATTTTCATTCCTTGTTGTTTCGCAGTACAATGTTCATATGTACATTGTCTTAGTTATTTCTTAAAAGTGAAATCAGTGGATACTTTTTGCATTCTAAAAGTGTGGCACTATCGGGTTATCTAATTTCCAATATGTAAGAGTTACATTTGTTTTCTTCAACAATTCTATATGGGCCCTCCGAGTTTGGATAGAGCTTCCTTTGTTTTAATTGTTGGCTTGCTTTTTTCTTTTTTAAGATTAGTTCGCCAACTTTAAAAGAACAATATCTGACTCTTTGATTGTCATAGTTTTCATTGAGGGCATTGTAGTGTGCTTGCCTAAGGGATGTTATACATGGGGGTCTTAGGGGGGGGGGGGGGGGGGGAAGTGAACAGCTGCACATGGCTCAATTTTTTTCATTATATATTTTTATTTAAAAATACAAAATTATAATAAAGATAAGGGCCCTTTTTTTTTCTTGTTCGTCCTGAGCCTTTAAGAATATTTCATTTTTCAGGACCGGCTCTAATGTTATATCCATTAGTTCATCGAGTAATTCAAGGTTAGTCCATATATCTTCTTCATTTTCGTCTAGGTTTAGGTTTTGGACCCGCTTGTTAAGTATGAACACCTTTAGTGGAAGCACTGCTTCCACCTGTAAACCAAGCTAAATGAACATTTTTCCTTCTCACCGTTGTTTTGTACGTCCATAGGACATTAGGTAGATTAATCTAGCCATCGCCCTTGCTCCAATTTTTTTCTTCAAACCATCTAGAATTATTCTAATTTTCACCTCCGTTTGGTTGTTTGTTGTGGCACATAGGTGAGTGTTTGCTTAATTTTCAACAATTCACACTATTATATGAAAAGATTATCTACAAACCGTTTCCTATTGTCAAAAATGACTATGGATATTAAGCCAAATCGACATACTGCTTGCTTCCAAACAAACAAAATCATGTTCCTCACATTGATTGTTGCTGAGACTTCTAACTCCACCAATTTGGTGAAGTAGTCGATAACTACTACCAAAAACTTAATTTTCCCATGTGCTTCCAGGAAAGGCCCACTATATCGATGCCTCATTGCATAAAAAGGCTAAGGATGGATATGCTTACCAGTGTAGTTGCATATAATCTTACGATGGGTGCATACTATTGGCATTTTTCACATTTTGAGATTGTCTACTTAGCGTCGCTATACATTTTCGGCCAATAGTAGCCAAGTCTTGCTATTTTTTATTGTCTATGGGCTTGCATGGGTACTTGCTACTCATTCGTGTGTTTCCATGATGCCATAATATTCTACTTTTTTGTTTAAAAATACTAACCATGATAAGAGATATCTTAGTTTTTATAATACTCTTTTGTGTAATGTATACTTTGGTGCTTTGGTTCTTAAATTTCTAGCTTCCTTCTCATCCTATATGGTTATATGGTACTAATGTGCCATCTTTGAGATCTACTATTAGGATCATCCATCTTATCTCTACCTTGTACTATGCCCTTTTTCTTTTTATAGAAATTTGATTAGGAATTTGGTACAATTGGATGGCTGTTACATGTTACATGTTAGTAACATTTAAGCTTTTGAAATGGTTAACCTCCATAATGTTATTTCGTTGGTTTGTATCCTTCTTTAGTTCATTCTTATTCCCTTGTTTAGTTCGTGTGCATTACCATTGACTTCATAACAAAGAAGCTACTATACTTTCTCATCCATAAAATTTCAGAGACTACATTACCATTTTAGAAAATACATTACCATTTTAGAACATACATTACAAACATGGTACACAACCATTTAATATATAACAAACAAATTACATTACCATTATAAAAACTTCATTAACATTTATGAAAATACAAACTAATATTACACTTACATCTAAAGAAAATTACTAAAAAAAACAGCATTTGATGCCAATGGGACTACCGTCATATATGTTTTGTTTCTTAGATTGACGTCCCAAATTCTAATCAGTACACACGGGAATTATACTAACTTCCGATACTACTAACTTATAATCACCATAAGAGTTAAAAAAAATGATTTCACTCTTGCAGGGAGGGGATTTGGTTAAAAACTCATAATAAATTTCTTTCCTTTTTCCAATTAATTTCATTTGGTGATTTCCGTCATAATAATCCATCCAACATCAACGTCATCTCCTTCTTTGTCTTCGTCTTCGTCTTCCTCCCGTTTCTTGGAGGATAACAGATTCCACACCGTGTGCGAAACGGGAGAGATCGCCATCTAGATCCCATTCCATTTCTCCAATTTATATTCAATTTTTTATCCGCTGTGTAACATGTGGAAACCTGATTTCATATTCTTACACCATTGATCGGTTGTTGTAACATATTTATAATAAGTATATACACACATATAGTTGTTAAATATTGGAAGAAAAATGGCAAGGAGCAGATCCTCATCGTCGATCCGATGGAGGTACGTCAATCCGGCTTATTACTTGAAACGCCCCAAACGCCTTGCTCTACTTTTCATGGCTTTCGTCTTCGTCTCATTCTTCGTATGGGATCGTCAGACTCTTGTTCGGGAGCATGAGGTATCGTAGGCATACATATCTATTAACTTTTACCCTTTGCAATTCCATTATAGGGTCGTGAGATCCTTGTCTTATTTGTCTCGTAGTTTATCAAGGCCACTCAAGTAACACGCAATGATGATCCCTGATTGGGAATGATTGTGAAATAACTCTAAATTGCTTGCTTTTGATTGGATTTGGGGAATACCAAATTAGAATCAGCCAAAATAGGTGTTTTGTGATCTCATTTAGGTCTACACAGAAAGAGATCCAGGGAAAATTTCTCTTAACTATCATGCTGCTTCGAGCTTATGATCAGTTTCTCTGATATGTTAATGGAAATTCGTGTAGCAAGAGATCACCAATGTCAGTCCTTTATTCTAGCTTCTGGTAGATTTATAGAGAAATAAGAATAGCTCTTCAGTATCAACCAGGCTTCAAGCTATATGATGAGTAGTAGAATATCATGTTAAAATTTAGGGCTTGAGACTTATATGGAAGAGTTAGAACAACAATTTACTTGTTTTATTTCCTGTATTTACAAACCACTATTGATTGACAGGAAGAGCTCTTAAAGTTGAAAGAAGAGATGGAACGTTTGCAAAATGAGGTATCACATTTTGATTTTTATCTCAAGATCCATACAACTTACAAGTGTCCTGTAATCTAAAACTTATTGCCTCCTTGCAGCTAGGAGAACTAACACAAGAAGGTGGTGTTTCAGTTAAAAAGATAAATACTACAACCAAAAGAACTGATCTAACCAAAACGGACAGTTTTGTCCCTGATCCAATTGAGACACAACGAAGAGAAAAAGTCAAAGATGCTATGGTTCATGCATGGACCTCATATGAAAAATATGCTTGGGGCCATGATGAACTTCAGGTATATCATTCTTTAAGTCAAACATATCATTTTTATATAAAATACTGATTTCTTTTAATATTTTGTTTTGTAGCCCCAATCAAAGAATGGTGTGGATAGCTTTGGTGGTCTTGGTGCAACTTTAATAGACTCTCTTGATACCTTATATATAATGGGCCTGGATGATGAGTTTCAAAGGGCTAAAGAGTATGTTCCATTATCTATTTTCATTAAACTTGGACTCCTTATTTTTGCCCATAGAGATTGTTTTATATATTTGTGCACTTTTATCTAGGTGGGTTGCAAACACTTTGGACTTCAATAAGAATTATGATGCCAGTGTGTTTGAGACGACCATAAGGTTGCTTTGTAAGGTTTAATATATATATTGTTGTTTATTATTCAGTAACCAATTTAGTAATTATCATACAATGAGACAACCTAATCGTTATCATTATTTTTTTTTAACAGGGTTGTAGGTGGGCTTTTGAGTGCTTATGATTTATCCGGAGACAATGTCTTTCTTGAAAAGGCAAAAGACATAGCTGATAGGTTACTTCCAGCATGGAATACTCCTTCTGGTATTCCTTACAACATTATTAACCTGGCTCATGGTAATGCACATAACCCTGGTTGGACTGGGGTAAGTTTTAAACTTTGACCATAGAAAATAGAATTTTGACTTGTCTTTTTCTCAAGTATCTATATATTTTCTCAGGGTGATAGTATCCTGGCAGATTCTGGGACAGAGCAACTGGAGTTTATTGCATTAAGTCAAAGAACTGGAGATCCAAAGTATCAACAAAAGGTATGTATGTTCCCCGTAGTGTCATTCATGTATGAGAATATTTGACCAAATTTAATACTGTAATTTGTAAATTGATATTTCAGGTAGAAAATGTTATTCTAGAGCTAAACAAGACATTTCCTGCTGATGGATTACTCCCTATTTATATAAACCCCCACAGAGGAACAGCATCTCATTCCACCATTACTTTTGGGGCCATGGGGGACAGGTGTTAAATTTACTTCCTAAAACTCTTTTTTTTTTTTTATTTTTATTTTTTTTTTTATTTTTTATTTATTATCAATGGCATGATTTTAAAATTCATATATAAATTTGGATGCAGTTTCTATGAATATTTACTTAAAGTTTGGATACAAGGAAACAAAACAGCAGAGGTGAAGCATTATAGGTGAGAATTCTTTTAGTAATTTTGGGTAATTGAAATTATTTCAGCTTCACATTTTCTCATGACAAACTTTATTAAAATAGGGAAATGTGGGAGACATCAATGAAAGGTCTATTGAGCTTGGTGCGCAGAACTGCACCTTCATCTTTTACATACATTTCTGAAAAGATAGGGAATTCTTTGATCGACAAGGTATTCTTTATTAAAATCCAGTAATTGTATAAAAATTCTTAAAAAAATTATACTTTGTTGTTATATATGCATGCAGATGGATGAGTTGGCATGCTTTGCACCAGGAATGATAGCCTTAGGTTCATCTGGTTATGGTCCTGCTGATTCCACAAAATTCTTAAATTTGGCAGAAGAGGTAATTAAATTCATCCCACCATAATTATAAATTTTAAAGATATAGTAATTTGTTAAAGATAAAGATGCAAATTTGGGATTTATATGTAGCTTGCATGGACATGCTATAACTTTTATCAGTCGACACCAACAAAGTTGGCAGGAGAAAATTATTTCTTTCATTCAGGGCAGGTTAGTTTTATTACTTGATTGATTGGTCAATATTTATGCATTTGACTTGTATATATATAATAATGTTAAAAAGAAATAAAAAAAAATACTGTATTGTAGGACATGAGTGTGGGTACATCATGGAACATATTAAGACCAGAAACAGTTGAATCCCTTTTTTATTTGTGGCGTTTGACTGGTAACAAGACTTATCAAGATTGGGGGTGGAATATCTTTCAAGCTTTTGAAAAGAACTCCCGTGTGGAGGCCGGATATGTTGGACTTAAGGATGTAAGTAATCTTTTCTCTTTCTATCACTAAACTTTTTTATATTATTATATATTAGTATTTGTCTTTTTTCTTTTCTGGGTACAATCCAAAAATGAATCTTTTTTTCATTTTTCTTTCTTTCTGAAAAATGTCCTTATGGCTAGATTACGTTCTAAGTTTGGTCCCCCTCTTTGATGGTGTTACTTTTTTGCTGTTAGTTTTCTAAAATGACAAGTTTGCCCTTGGACCAAGCCTCATGGGTTCTAGTTTGAATTAATGACCTGTTAATGAATATAATTGTAAAATTCTTTTAAAAAGTTGTGCTTTTTTTTTTTTATAAGAAATCTTGTTTTATTTCCTCTTCATTAAATAAAGAGTAAATTAGTATATTTTTGGTCCTTGAGTATAGCTGATTTTTGCAAATTTGGGCTCAAAAAGTTTTCTCTTGCAATAGTGGTCCTTATTTGAGGTTTCTGTAATGTCTTGGAGGTCCCCGATTCCAGTAAAATGACTATTTTTGGCCCATGAGTATAGCTGGTTTTTGTAGTTTTGGTCATTCTACTTTGATCGGTGAGATTAAATAAAAATGTTACAAAAAACCTCATACAAGGACCAAGTTTGCAAGATAAAACTTATTTGGAGTAAAGTTGAAAAAAACAGTTATACTTTGGGACCAAAAATTAATTTACTCTTAAATCAAGTATCTATTTTTTAAAAAGTAAAATAAGTTGTGATTTAGAAAACAATATAATAGTCATTTTAGTACAGCCAAAAAGTAAAGTTGGATTAAGGAGGCTTTTAATTTTAAGAAAAAGATTGATTTTTGGAGTAGAATAATAATTTATATGTATGAGGTTGGTTTACTGTAAAGATAATAATTTGGTGATTATGTTATGAATTTCAGGTGAATACAGGTGTGAAAGACAATATGATGCAAAGCTTCTTTCTTGCAGAAACATTGAAATATCTGTATCTTTTATTCTCACCCCCATCAGTTATATCTTTGGATGAGTGGGTGTTCAACACAGAAGCCCATCCTTTAAAAATTGTACCTCGTCTTGGATTAGGGTTAGGGTTAGGTTCCAAGCAACATAAACAACCACCCACCACCACTACCAGACTACGTGCTAGGAGAGAAGGTCGTTTTGGTGGGACTTAGGACTAATGTTGTTAATTAAAGCCTTGTGAGAAAGAGAAAGACCCACTTCTGCCTTTTTTATGGAAATTTTGGGTGGCAGAAAGCCCAATATCCTAAGGATTCATTAGGCTATTGGGCCCTCTCGTTGGCCATGTGAAATAAAGGAAACAATACATGGGGATGGGGGGAGCGAGGATCAGATAATTGTACCTTGTTTTCTAATTCTATTCTTAATAGACGTAATACTGTGCTGTGGTAGTGTAGTTAGTCTGTTTAGACTTTAGAGAGACCGATTTTTCCATACATGTACTAGTAGTTTTGGTACTCGTGTTACTGCCTTTTTGTTTAATTTTACGTTAAACTAGCAGCACCAAATCATCTCAACGGATTTTTATTTATCTATTGTCTGAACTAGTAGAACCACTACCACTGTCATTGTTCTTGTTTCTCTTTTCATTCCTGTTTTTAAATTACTGGGGTCATTTTAGTAAAAACATGTATGGATCTTTATCTAATTTGGATAAAAAAAAAATAGATGTACCAAGCCATGTTAGGCAACTTTTTGATTCTATCCAATATCCATACAAAACTGCTAGTATTCAAAAATCTTTAGATAGGATAAAAAAAGATTCCAATTTGCATAAAAGGTCCAAAATTTAAGTCTTTCTGGGATTTTGGTCTCTGATACGTTTGAAAAGTCAATTTTATCTTTTTCATTTCTTTTTTTCTATTTTTTTTATTTATTTTGGTATTTAAATAACTAAAAATAAAAAATAAAATCTCTCTCTCTCTCTCTCTCTCTCTCTCTCTCTCTCTCTCTCTCTCTCTCTCTCTCTCTCTCTCTCGTCAGTAAAAAGAAAAGTCAAACCACCAACCCACTTCTTCCCCAATACATATTTGATGAACCCAATTCTTTTGAGAATGTGAAGACTTTATCTTCATCTATGTTTGCTAGAACCCTAATTTTTCATATTATTTCGCACCTGATTTCTATTTGATGATTCTTACAATCCATACCACCAACAATAGATCCACAAACTCGCCACCACCACCATTACTTCATTACTCCTACCACAATCATCGTGTTCTTTTGTATGGATTCCGACTAGCTCCACCACATCTTTCAGATGTTCGACAAAAATGAAGATTCTAGAATCATCAAACAAGAACTCAACGAGTCCTTAGAGAACATGGGGATATTCATCCCATACTAAGATCTAATTTAGATTATCGAAAACATTGATTAAAACCATGACGGATGTCGTAATCAACGTCGATGGCTTCAAGCATATGGGCTTTGAAAAAACAATCGAGATTCACCCGAAAAAGAACCATGAAAAATAGATGTCGACACTTCCACTCAAACAATCTGAGGCAACTTCATATGAGATTCAGGATGTGGTTTCTAAGGGTGGTTGCCCTTTCTCTTTTTCGTTGAAATCAAAGTCCGATTTTGACTTTTCGAACAAACATTGTTCTTCTAGTTGGGAACTCTTTTCGTGTTGTTGTAATAGATTTGATAGAGGGGAATAAGTATCATCATAGTGGGATGGATATGTTGTTGTAACAACTTATTTTTGTGAAGAAATTCTTCTGCATTTATTTATTTTTGTTAATATTGTAAACATATTATTGAATTGAAGAAGTGAAGATCCAATTTTTGAGATGGTTTTTTTCAGGTGGAGAGAGAGAGAGAGAGAGAGAGAGAGAGAGAGAGAGAGAGAGAGAGAGGGTATTTTAATTTAGAATTTTCTTTAATTGTTGGAAATAAATGAAAATGAAAAAAACAAAATTACAAGGGCAAATCCGTCATTTGAAATATTTTCAAACAGTTTTAGACCAAACCGGCAATAAAATTCTTATTTCGAACTACTGGTGCAACTCCAAAACTTTTTGGATCGAAGTCCTAATTTTTGACATACCACAGGGACCAAATTTGTTGTCTTCTATCCAAGGTAAAAATGTTTAGAGACCTTGTTATTCTACTTCTACTTATTATATGTTGTGTATATATTCCTAATTCTTGTCAAAATATCTACTCCTAGAATATCTTCTATGTAGTTATTTATTTTCCATTGATAAGGATATCAACACTTGTTCATATGTTTGGAATAAGTATAATCAAGATTGACTTCTTACCTTGTATTTTGCCTCCATGTCTATCTCTTGTTCATCGATGAGCACCAAGCTCAAGTTCCACACGACACTCACAGTGTCCAAAATCAAAAGAGCTATTCCAGTCACCACCGAGATGGAAAAGTTCCAATATATGTCTTCGTTCAAATTATTAAAAGGTTCATTGTCACGCCTAACTACGCTCATCGACCACATTATTGCACCTAAACCATACTCAAAACATGGTCCCGTTTAGAAGTTATTGTTCTGAAATCAATATAATGCCTCTAAAATATTATCCAAGACAATAAAAGTTACATCGTTGACCACCTAGAAAATCATTTCTCCAGTATAACTATCTTGACTGTTTTCTCAATGTTTTCTCCCACTACAAAGAGTTAAAGACGTTTGCCGATCAAATCTATGTTGTTTGTGTCTAGAATCTAAACACCATGTGGTGTTACAACTCATAATCGACTTTAACGGAAGTTATGATGATGTTGTCTCCTTCATTCAACAAACCAATCATCTCCTTCCTTTTCTACAAAGAATACTCGAAGTTTTCCTTAAAGTAACTCGAAAGGCTAAGCAAGTCACCTAAGCTCTTCCCACCACCACCCTCATTTGTTCCTCCAACAATAGCCCACGACAACCGATATGGCCCCCAATTCCACCTTGGCAGACAATAACCTCCAATAATAGCATATGTGCTCTCAAGGTAGTCGATTATGTTATTTCAATATGAGTTATTTAAACAAAAATATATGTTGGAAATAGTCATGCAATTCAAATTCACATATGTGGACACAACACTCTTCTGTCACCTTATCCTCTTCTCGTTCAAAACGTGTTCTTCATTCTCGTCATCTTGTTAAAAACTCAACCTTATCATCTCCTCATTCAAAACATGTTCTTCATTCTCGTCATCTTGTTAAAAACTCAATCTATGTCCGTCATTTTTCTATCGATAATAATATCCCTTAACTTTGATCCTTTCGAGTTCACTATGAAGGCTCATCCAACAAGGAAAATGATCATTAGATGCAATACTATCGGGACCTCTATCCTATATTTTCTTCTTAGATTCATCAACTTTGGGATCTATCTATTTTTACTACTATTTCTCAAGATTTATAGCATCATTGTTTAGGTTTTCAGCTAATATTTTGAATTAACTTCGAAATAGTCATTATGTTCATTATAATCACAATATACATATTTATTATGTTTATCAATTGTGTGTGTTTGGTAAACATATAAAGTTACTTTTTATGATTCTAATTCTATTTTGTCTTCTTTTGAAATCATTGACTTATGGACTTCACCAATTTTAAGTTTTTAGGGACCAATGTTCTAAATAGCGTGAGACGTGGCGTGGCGGCAATGCCAAGCCTCAAACTTTACGAGTCAGGATGAGTCATGGTGTTTTTCAAGGCATGATGTAAGGCGACGATATCATATTAATTTATAATTATATTACCACATAAATATATATCAAATATAACTGGTTTTTAGAAGTGTTATATCAATAACGAATAACAAAAAGTTAACAAAAAATACAATAGTTGTATCTCCGATTAGAAAATACATAACAAAGAGCAAACGTGTTTCAAACAAAAAAACACGCACCATAACACGCTATAACGCGCCATGTCACACCATATCACGCTTTGTCACGCGCCCACACCTAACAACAACGTTATGAGGCTTTTCATAACGGCAAAACCACGTCACACGTCATGGCACGCCTTGGTGGTTGGCGCGCGCTATGGCGCGCCTTTTAGAACACTGTTGGTGACATCCATACCATATGTTATTTCTTAATGATTATTCCAACTTCGGTTGACCTTTCCCTTTAGATATAAATCACAAGTTTTCTCTCTTTTTTTGTTGTTGCTTACCACATTCATTAAACATATGATACAAGGTTTTCAAATCGTTACAATTCTAGGTTCAGATGAAGATATGAGTTTTAACATACAAGTTTTTGGTGTTCATCTCCATCATTTTCATTAGAAACACATCTAGGTTTCTTGAACACACACACACAAAAGATTTCTTGAACGATTTAAGATATGTGTTCTTTTGAAAGCTCGTTTTCTGAGTATTCTTTTGGACCTCAATTTCTACGTTTTTGAAGCTAGATTTATGGATTCAAAAACAAGAACACATTTTGAGTTTCTAGAATGAGAAAAATCTGAGGTGCGTTTGGTTGTGAAAATTTTTCTAGTTTTCCAGAAAAATTTCCAAGAAAAACGGAAATTTCGAAAACACGTTTGGTTCGTTTAGTTTTCCAAAGTTTTCTAAGAAAATGAAAAATTTTCATTTTTCCAAATTGTATGTAAATTAGATAAGTGATTTTTACAGTTTTCCAAAGTTTTCTAAATTTCTAACATAGAAAATGAAAACTCCATCATTTCCAGCTAAACACATTTTCTAAAATTTTCATTGAAAACTGACAATAAAAACCCAACTCTAGTTTCCGAAAACATTTTATTGGAAAATGAAAACAATTTACCAAAAAATATTCCAAGAAAACATAAATTTTGAAAACGCATTTGGCTCGTTCAGTTTTCCAAAGTTTTCTAAGAAAATGACTATTTTCATTTTTCCAAATTATATGTAAATTGGAAAAATGATTTTTACAGTTTTCCAAAGTTTTCTAAATTTTTAAGATGCAAAATGAAACTACACCGGTTCTAACCAAACGTGTTTTCTAAAATTTTCATTAAAAATCGAAAATGAAAACTATCTCTATTTTCTAAAAATATTTTCTTGGAAAACAAAAACAATTTTCCACAGCTAAACACATCTTAAATTTCTAGAAAAATTATGTTGGGCAATAGACTCGTCGGAGATGCCTAAGTCTCTTTCAACCTACAAGCTGTCGTAATTATGTTTTTGAAAAGTGAAAATAAATTTAATAATAAATAGTTGATTCGTAAATAATTAGCCGTGACAATCCCAATCCGAACCCAACCCAATAAATAACAGGTTGGGTTGAGATTTTGAACCTGTTTAACTAAATAGGTTAGGACATTTAACCCGTGTAGTTAATGGATTGAGTTAGAGTTGAAATTCCTAACCCATTTAAAAATTTTAAATATTTTTTAATTTATATTTATTTGGTATTATTGTTTAGTTGATCATTATATTTTGATTATTTTTATTTATCAAAAATCATATGTCAGTAAAGTAACTGTTATTGGAATTTGAGTTGATAAAAGTAATAGTTGAATTAGAATTTAGAAATTAAACATTTATAATGTTTTATGGTTGTAAACACTTGATTTGTATTTTTGTTATGGGGTTATAAACTTATTGTTGTATTATTTTCAAACTTGAACAATTATTATATCTTTTACATTGTAGGTAATTTTATTTGATGTGTTATTTGATTTATAATGAGTTTTTTGTAAACATTTAAACTGGTTGTTTAACTTGTTTAATAAATAGGTTGGGTTGAGAAAATAATGAAAATGTCAATCCGATTTCAACCCATTTACTAAAAATGTTGAATTAGGTTGTGAATTCTCAAGGCATCTACTTAAACATTTTGAATTAGATAAAATTTTACAATCCATTTAATTAAACAAATCAATCCATTTATGACCCATCCCAACCCATTGTCGACCCTAAAATAATAATTCGCAAACAATGCCATGATTATTTTATATATTGTACAATAAATTGTTATGTAAAAAAAAGAAAAGAAGAAGAAAAAAAAAAGAATCCTTTGCAAAACTCATTATAAGTCATGTCGACTGCGGAACCAAATAAACACCCCCAAATAGAAATCCAAGGAAGAAAAAGTGGTGGGGACTGGGGATGATCAGAGATGGGAGTGGTAAAACTCTTTCCTGAAAAACTTCAAACCCTAGCAAGCTGATAAACAATAATGGTGTTATGCACGATAAGCTTACCACGATAATACTCATGCCAATCTATCAACATCGTTGTCTCCTGTCTCGCCTCCATCGTCGCCACCTCTCCCCTCTACTAATCCGTATTCTAGACCCCCCACCACAACCCAACCACAACAACAACCACAACCACAACCACAACCACCCTCTCCTATCCCGTTCTTATCACCATTTACGTCCCATTTCAGACCGACGCCTTCTCAATCCCCCCTTTTCATTACAACGCCCTGTTACCCCCGATTCTCCCCCCTCCACCATCATTTCAAATGACGTTAATTATCGCTATTCTATTCACCGAAGTAAGCTCAATTTTACTTTGTTTACACTCATTCTACACACCATCAGCTTCGTATTTTCTTTTGTAAAATTAAAACAACATATTGTCGCGGTTTTGCAGGTTTTATCACTAGACCTAAAAAAATTAAGAAGATAGAGGTCGATGATCATAGGTATCTATCTGTAACCCTTAACCTATTATCGCCTGTAAATTGATTAACAAATGTAACCTTCGATTTCCTCATAAGAAGCCATTGTTTCCTATCATTCATTTGTTGGTTGGTAAAAATTTTCATGCTAGTCAGCGAGCTGTTACCACAGCCCTATGGTGCAACTTTCTCGTATTTTCACTCAAGTTGGGGGTCTGGCTATTCACCTCAAGCCATGTCATGCTGGCTGAAACTGTCCATTCTGTTGCAGATTTTGCAAATCAGGTGAAAGTGAAATAACCATGAACTAATCTCCCTTTCGGATTCAATTCTTGCTTTGTTTTTGTCTGAATCTTTTCTTTTGTCTTTTATCTTAAAGTTAAAAGAAATTAACAAACATTCATATCATAGGCACTTCTTTTATACGGCTTAAACAGTTCAAAACGTGCTCCAGATGCTCTTCACCCGTGAGTATAGTATCTCCTTTGCCATTCATATTTCCTCATCATATTAACATTTTGCAATTTACAGATGCTCTTCATCCATGCGCTAATTGATTCCCCTTCTATTGTCAGGTATGGCTATTCCAAGGAAAGATTTGTCTGGTCTTTGATATCTGCTGTTGGAATCTTCTGTCTTGGTTCTGGTGCCACAATTGTAAATGGAGTTCAAAATTTATGGACTTCACAGGTACTTTATGCAAGTTACTTTTAGCTCCTTCAACCTCTGTTTGTCTCTCACCTAACTTGTTAATACATGTACACTACACAGCCACCTGGAAATATATTGTATGCAGCTTTGGTGATTGGTGGCTCATTCATTATTGAAGGTGACACCGAAACTATATATAGATACAAACATTTTCATACTACATGATAAATGAATTTAAAGAAACAAGAAAACCTTTTACTTTGATTATAGGTGCTTCACTTGCTGTGGCTGTGGATGCTGTCAGAAAAGGTGCAGCTGCAGAAGGCATGACAATTAGAGACTATGTTTGGCGTGGACATGATCCCACATCTGTTGCAGTCATGACAGAGGTTAATAAAGCTTGTTGCTTTTATTTTTATAAATCATCATTTTAGCCACTTATAATGATCATGGAACATATTTGAGAAAACAAGATTATTCATCTTTATAACTGAAAATGCAGGATGGTGCTGCAGTTACTGGCCTTGTGATAGCAGCAGCATCATTAGTTGCTGTGAATCTGACAGGCAATCCTATCTATGATCCCATTGGTTCAATCATTGTTGGAAATCTTCTTGGAGTGGTATGTATTTTCATAGCAATGTTTCACTACATATGTTCTCATTAAATCATTTGTTATAAAAATTTCCCTATTTTTGTTGCAGGTGGCTATATTTCTTATCCAAAGAAATCGGCATGCACTGATTGGTAGAGCCATTGATGATCATGATATGAAAAGGGTTCTTGAGTTTTTGAAGAATGACCCGGTAAAAATTACAGTTAGATAACTCTTGTAACTTAAGAACTGAATCCTGAATAGATAAAATTTATCTATATTCCTGTTGCAGGTTGTAGATTCTGTATATGATTGCAAAAGTGAGGTGATTGGGCCTGGTTTCTTTAGATTTAAAGCAGAAATAGGTGACAACTTTTTTTTTTTTCTATCCTATTTTTGGGAAGCTGATTATTAGGAGTTTGAATGTTTTGTTGAAGATTTTTATATGTGTAAAAATGTGCAGATTTCAATGGAGTGATATTGGTACAAAACTATCTTAGTAGGACTGGACCTGAAGGATGGGCTAAGAAGGTAAGAAGAGGGTTCTTGTGTTTGATGAATATGAGTATGAATCTAATGATTTATGATTGTGTGCACAGTTTCGGAGTGCTGCAATTGAGGAGGATGATGCTGAAATGCTTAAAATTATGTCCTTATATGGTAAGTAATTATGTCCAAGATTCCTTTTAATGGATTTATGAGCAAGGGTCTATTTGGTCTTATGGAATGGAATGGAATGAGTCATCACATTCCACAATCATGTTTTGTTGGTCTGTGGGAATGGAATTAATTTTCATGTGAATATTTTATATTATATGTAAATGTAAATAGAAGGTATAGTTTTAACATTAACCATAATTATAGAATTTATTATTTACAAAAGTAGAAAAAAAAATTAATTGTAGTAAAAGCTCATTAAAACGGTACTAAAACCCAAATAAGATTATGATAAAAAAAATTATTTTTTCTAGAAAATAAAACTAGAATATAATTACAATTATGTAATTCTTTATAAAGATTTGTGTCGATGATTTTTTTATTGGGTTATTATTACAATTTTTCATTCTTTTCCATGATGAAATGAGAAAAAAAAAAGCCTATGGAATCAAAATGAACAAAATGGAAGGAATTAAATTAAAATCCCAAGGGTATCCATTTCATTCCATCAGGCAAAACAAATAAATATTTTTTTAAATTTATGATGGAATAAACCGTTCCGATTATGTCACATACCAAATATCACCAGAGAAATTTTATGTTGATTCAATTTATGATTATGTATTTTATTTATAGGTGAAGAGGTGGTAACAGCTCTAGGGAGTGAAGTTGATAGACTTGAGAAGGAAATCCAGGAAATTGTGCCTGGAATTAGGCATGTTGATATTGAGGCCCACAATCCAATTATCTTACCACCATGACAAATGCATTTTTCCCACTCATAATTTCAGTTATTATTATTATTATTATTATTATAATTTGTAGATGTTGATAGATGGATTTTGTTTGATCTCTGAAGGAATAAAAACACAGAGATTTGAAAGAAACAGTTGAATCGTGGTATAAGAAATTAACAAGAGTTGTTTCATTCCATTAGGCAATTTGTTCCTGGTTTCCAACAAATTTTGACTCAAAAATTTATTTTGTTATTTTTATTAAAGTCTCCTCTTTCAAAAAGTTGCTTCATTTTTGTGGTAAAAGATTATGATATATGAATTCGTATTTGTTTTTTTGTAAACTAAATCAGTAGAAAACTTTAAGTACATTGGTAATATAAGAAGAATGCAACTCCGTATAATATTTTGCTGACTCACAAAACTCGAACAGAATGTTTTACAACACACTATCATCGGTTGCTATTATAAATATATGGAAATCCATCTACCAAAATACAAAAAGCAAGCAATCTAAATCAAACTCTGGATCCTACATCTCCCCATTTGTCACGCATTTATTTCATATCACCAAAAAGAAGATGCTCTAGCAGAAACATGAATACGCCATATGGTTCTTCTTTGATACATAACGCGAAACATAACTCCCCAAAGAAACCGAGGCATCAGAAGGAATATTTGCAGGAACCAATATTCGAGTCTTCCCTGTCCCAATTCTTTTTCCAGCAACATTTGCATAAAACAACCCTGAAATTGCTGGCACGAATACATCACTCTCTGAACATACATAGAAATCTATCACCTTCTCATACTCTGAAGCATCCGAACCCAAATACTTTTGCTTCTTCTCCATTGGCATTATTCCTTCCTGTAATAAAAACATTTCAACAACAAAAAAAATACATGAATCATGATGTATTCAAATATCACCATGTCTAGCTTATCTGGATCAAATATGACATTGTCTAGCTGATTTGAGACTGTGATAGTTACCTTCGTGTAAGTTTTTGGGAAGAGGTCTTTGATAGCATCAAGACTGGTGTCCCATCGTGATTGTGTCATATATATAGCACTGTTCTTATCAAACCCTAGTTTTCTCAAAAACATTGCGATCTCTTGTGGGTCATAACATTTTTTAGACCCATCGCCATTTCCTTGGCAACCCTTGTTGTCCAACATATCAAGTCTCACATCCACCGCCACAAACTGTCCATCGGACTTCCGACTCAACGTTTTGAGCCGGTCAACCATTGAATCAACCACCTCCCGGACCTCTGGTTGGAGTTCAAGACTTCCAAACATGGCTAAACATCCGACGGAGTTTCTCTCTTTTTCTTGTTCGATTTTACCCTTTTTCATGTTCACTGAAGGGAAGTAAGTCGCTACTCTTACGTTTCCCTTGCTTTTGAAGACTGGTTCGATGTTTTCCGCTATGTATTCGTCTGTAACTCTATTGGGAATCCTTAGAACAGCGAGATTCTTTGATGATAACTCGGAAGGCTGGGATTTTACTACTTTCACCACTCCTTCCAGGCTGCTTACAAACTTCTCAATGTCGTAAATATCTCCAAAGTTCCTGGGATGCGTGTAGTTTGATTTTGAATGTATGTTTGCATATGTAATGAAGATGATGAGATTGAAATGACATGGACACTAACCTCCAGTCACCAGGTTGGCTTCCCCTTATATCGGGAATCACAAGTGTTGCCCTCAGGTATCTTGCCACTACTACTGCATCCGTAATCTGTGGTTGACGATGATTAGATGAAACAAAAAGTTGCGCAATACATGAATGATTTGTAAAGAACAACAATTAATCACCTGAGAGACGTGGTATTCGGGTCCATTGGTTAATGAGAAAGTGACGAACCCTTTAGAATCTTCATCCTCTTCTGCTTGCCGGATATGATCAAAGTTTGAAGGTTAGAGATAAGAAATGGAATGAAAAGCATGCAATTGAGATTCCTGGATTAGTTCTAGTTTGGAGGACTGACCAAAACCTGGCTTAGACCAACAAGGCTTGAGACCAGAACTTTCCTCCTTCCATGGGCCATCGTCATCGCCATCAACTGCAAGGCTTTTTTCCGAATCCTTGGTGTCTTCAAAAGCTTGGGTAGATCCGGCATGGTTGACCTGTAGGAAGGAATTTGGTTTTATGAATTAGTAGCTAGTTTCTGTCCATGAATACATGTAGAGTGTAATTCAAATTGGGGAAAATCGGGATATAATTGGAACAGAATCAATCATGTTCCATCCATTCAACGATTATTGTGTGGAAATCATAGCAGGTGGTCGTGGTACCAATGTAATTACGGAAGATGAAAAAGTAAGGACTGAATACAACAAGTAATTAAGGAAGGAATGTGATTAAATTGTGAATTTGGAGAATGAATAGATGAGTTAGAGTAGGAGGAAGGAGAAGAAGAAGCATACATGATGAGAAATAGGAGCATCAAAATGTTCACGCTTAACCATGTTACCAAGCATTAGAAACATGGTGACTGTAAGCACCCCTGCCACTATTTGTCTCGGATCTATTCCCATTCTTCTCAGATCCTCCCGTATCTATCTATCTATATATGTATCAATCAATCTATATATGCAAGTGTAATAAATACTAATACTACAACACTACCACCATAGATAAACGAATCAAGAAGCTTGTTCCAGTTCTATCTAATCACTCTTTTAAAAAGGGAAAGAGAAGGCAGCCACTTTTCTGACGTCACAATCCAGAAAGAAGGGGAGATTGAGAAAAATGCAGTCTGTTTCTTGTTGGCTACATTATATAAGAGAAAGGGGGATAGGCTTCTATGTATCATGTATGTATGGTATGGCAGGAGTTCACATGGGTGAATTGCAATTTGCACATGATACCCTCCATGTTTTTTACCAAGATGTACTCACCTACCTTAACTTTATCATCACATGTAGCCTCCCAGAATCTATATTCATCGTTGAAAATCTCCCCCACGTCATAACTTTTATTATACAAAATAAATCTATACGTTTCCTATATAGATTTTTTTTGCATTTATTTTGATATCGACGTTTTAAATTGCAGTTAAATCATTCAATTAAATACAAAACGAAAGCTTGAAGATGAGAATCCGACTCAAAAGATAGTCTCAAATGGAAAGGAGTTGAAGTTGGAGGGGTAGTTTGTATTTTGTAATAAATAAGTTAAAGAAATGCTGTTTGCTAGCCCACCGACACACCATGGCCACATCTACTATTTATTTCTCGCATGCAACATATTTTAAGCAACATTATGATTGACTAATAATCAGTTTTTAGAATCGTAAATTGCTCTAATTATGTATTTAACTATTTTATATGATGACTTTTATTTATTTATTTATTTAAAAAATCACCAACAAGTCTTAAAAAACTATTTGGAAACATCTTATTTGACTAGCATCAGTTATGGAACACAAAGTATGGCGCAAATCAAGCAAGTTTGAGTACGACCCCCACCCTCATTTCCAGTTTTCCAATCTCACCTTCCCATTGTTTTTTATTTGTTTATTTATAAACACAATTAATAATGATAATAAAACATGAATAACATTGAAAATCAAACAAGTACACTTCTTCACCAACTTTTATCTAATTGTGCATCATAATCTTTGACCATTAAAATCTCACTACATAGTTTCTTAGGCACTTGCTTCAAATCTTGCCCTTCTTGCCACACTTGTCCCACCATAACACCAGGCCCAACGTTTCTTACATATATCACAACCTCATCATTAAACGGCCATGGATGTTTTCCTGCAGTAACATTCAGAAAACAACCCATGAATAACACATACAAAATTTACAAAAATGCCACATGTCGCAACAAAGATAAGGTAACCTGGTTTTGGAAATCCTTGAGGGTATTCCTGGAAATCGAAATCTCCACTTCCAAATTCGTATGCTACATCACATGGCTGCTCTGTTGCCATCACTTCGGTCACCTCTTTCACTTTGAAGTATAATGGAGCAAATGAACGCGATAATCCATTCAGAACTGTTGCATCTGAGAATCAAATTTATAATTTATTTATTGGTTAATGAATATCATCAATATACTGATTACTATATAATATATATATTCCCAAAATTACCAACAACTCTTCCAAAAATTTGGCCATCCTTGCAGCAAAATAAAGCCTGAAATAACAATTTTTTAATAAGATATGTACATAACAAAGGACACTATTGATTTACAGAGCACAGAATTAACCTTCTTGAAGTAATTAATCCAGGCTACAGCCAAGGGCCCTATTTGAAGAAGAAAAAAAAAACATCAATTGTATACACTAGTAGTGCTATAGTTATTCTGTAAATCCCATTATGCTAAATTGTTGAGTGCCAAATGGATACTCTTAAAATGCTGAAAATTTTAAAAGGATGATTCAGTTGCTGATTTTCCATATATCTTGTTGTTGATGCTGTCTAGGTTAAGAGACCCTAGTCAAACTAATTCAGATTTTTGCATGGAAGTAAAAAGTTGGAAGGAGAAATTTTTTAAAATTGTTGATGTTGGTTTGACCGGTTAACTCTTTCTTCAACCTCTTGCAAACTGCAAATCAACAATGGTGGTAAAAACTTATTTCTTATTTCCAAAGCTTAATCTTTAATCCTAACAAAGAATTTTGTCAAAAGTTTTCAAATAGAAAACTAGGGTTTTTGGAGTTGCGTCGACTTTCACCATTAATTGTGATTTCAAACCTCATAAATGAAAGAGATGAAGTTAGTGAAGAAAAATCACATACATTTTGGACTTAACACATAAATTTCTGGGTTGTAATCATACAATATATGCATAACAAAACCCTAGAAGAGGATAACCTAATAATTGCCATGATGACAACCACAGTATAAGTGTGTTTAAGTCTGATCAAGTTACCTCCATTTGTTCTGCAGTGCCAAAATTCTAGCAACTTCACACCTGCTTCATCTCCAAACAAGTTAGATGAACTTTTCTTTGCCAACTTTGGATTATCATATCTTGTGCCTGCTACCTCCCAAGCTCTTGAAATAAGTCTTCATAGTTCAAACCAAAAGAAAAGAGGACAAATTAATAGATGAAATCTGAACCTCCTTTTTAATTGTTGACTTCACATATACATGTTCATGTGAAACACATATGAAGTTGTATTACAAGACATAATCATCTAAATAAAGAGATAAGCAGTGCTGAAAACATATATCACTAACAGAGTAACATACAAATCACCTTGGATTAAGCAATGCCAGCAAATGATGTCTCCTTTCCTCTGGGATGTCATCAATTTTTTTCCTGATGATTGGATACATATCAAGGTTTCAGGCTAAGACAGTAATAGTGTAATAACATAAACAACAAGCCAAGACTCTAATCACATAAACTTCCATTAAAACCAAAAAGCATAAGCCTTTCATGTAAGTGGAATTTCATAGGTACAACTTTTCAAGAATTTGTGAAGATTTCCTCATGCTAGGAACTGTAATTTCACGGCATGGAATAGAGCCATATTAAAACTAGTTGAAAATTTAACTGAATGAGGTCCAACCCCTAATCCATATCTTGATTTCGATGCCTTGTGTGTTGGCAAATGATCGAACATGTAGAATACAATCTTGTTAAACATAATTTGATGTGGTAAGTCAAAACATAGAAATACAGAAATCTATCAAACAATGTCTAAAGTGAAGGAGAGAGTAATACCAGAGATAAGTAGCGGGGTTGTAAGAAGATGGGTCTAAAGGAATAAGTTGTTTGGGTGGATCGAGAAACGACACCACATCCCGCTCGTCGTAGTAAGATATTTCCCCACCAGGTAGCAACTGATAAGGTTTATCATCCCAGGGAGATAGGTGCATTGAAGAAGACGCCGCCGTGCTAGCCCTCCTCTTCCTCACAGTGCCGCCACTCACCAACAAGTGTTTCACTCCTCTCCCTGCATCAAATTGACCACTAGAAAGTTTCAAGTACGAAGTTTTTACATGAGGAGGATATGGCGATTTAATCGGGGAGTCGAATAGGCTGTTTGGGCGCAGTGAAGATGAAGATAAAGCTGGGCAGTAAGACCTGATGGTTACGCTCATTGTCACAATTTTGACTTTGGCCTCATAAAACGACTGCAACTCGAATTGTATGGCATATGTAACAGCGGCTAAACCACCCACCACCCACCGCCTGGGGAGTTTTATCAGCGGCGATACCACTGGAAGAAGATGTACGTTTCCACTGTTTGTTTAAATTGGTGTTTTGGGATTGATTTTGCAAATTTGGTACTTAGGTACAGTTTTATAATTTCTGTGTCGGGTAAAGTAGTGTCCGTAAACTACATAACTATTCGGTGTTTCCGTATATGCTCAATCAAATCGTCAAATCGTCTTCAATAGCGTTATGAACATTCTTATTGCGAACTTGTGTCATGTTTGTCATATAATCGGATAGATCTGCAATTCGTTGAGTAGAATATTCAAATTGATTGTTCTTCTGTTGTTATAAATTCGGATGGATCATAATAATGAAGGTATGTGTGTCATTCATTATCAACTATTATGAATGATGATACATGCAATCATAATTTTACCCGTCATATCTTTGTCTCACATAAGACAAGGGCGATGAAGAAATGCAAAACGAGCTTGTAAAACTTCAAATGCTCGTTCAACATCTTTTCTAGCAGCCTCTTGATGTTCAGCAAACAACTTATGTTTTTGAAGTTGTTGAGAACTTATTGACTTGACAAAGGCTATATGTCATCAGTGAGATAATAAGTCATATGATTTTCTTGATCATCCACAGTGTAACTCACCTTTGGTGCTCGACCTGCCAATACATCATCAAAAAGTGGAGATCTTTGGAGGACATTAATATCATTGCATGAACCCGGTGTTCCGAAGAATGCATGCCATATCCATAAGTCATACGATGCAACAGCTTCCAAAATTATTGTTGTCTTACCGCTTCTACCTACATATTGTCCAGCCCCAAGCGGTGGGACAATTTTTTCATTCCCAGTGCATGCAGTCAATGCTGCCTACCATACCTGGAAATCCACGTTCTTCTCCAATATGGAGCAGTCGTTCCAAACCATCTTGATTGGGGCGTCTAAGGCACTCTTCACAAAAGCATGAAATAACACCTTCCACAAACTTTATAAGAGCATCCTTTGTTACAGTTTCACTCATTCTCAAATGTTCATCATGTGCATCTGCTGATGTTCCATATGCCAACACTTGCATAGCTCCGGTACATTTTTGTAATGGTGAAAGACTGTGTCTGCCTATGGCATCCGTATAATGGCTTCCGCATTCGAAATCCACCTCAAAAATTTTCTTCACCATACGTTGGGTTGTCAGCAAAGTAGTCTTTCATCAAATGTGCCTCACCCTGCTCACGTTCCCAATCACAATACCTCCTTCTTGCTCTTGGGTGATCTCTTACGCTCATATTTGGTATGCTTATGAGTAACTCATTCATGATAACATCAAGTTGTCGATTTTGTTGAACAACTCGTGCTTCCCATTCATCATATTAAGTCATTCACATTCAATGAACCGGAACCATCTGATGAGTTTGCATTATGAGACATTTTTCAAATAGATTAGAAATAAAGAGTGAAATGAAGAGTTAAAGGTGGATATGAAAGTACGTAATGGTTATACTCGATTTATATAGGAAGCATATTGATTTTTTTGTTATTAAATGTTAAATAAAGATAATGTTAAAATAGTTTATCTAGATAAAATTCGAAGATCCAATAAAAAAGATGACACATCAGAGAATCTTATATTCATAAGATATTGGCATATTTTCTAGATGATAAGATTATACTGAAAATGAGTGGTGTCTCTGAAAGATGATAATGACAACCCTGCATTCAATAAAGATGATAATGACAACTCTGCATTAAATAAAGATGATAATGACAACTCTGCATTCAGTAAAAGCGTATAACATATATTACAAATACATTGAAAGCATGAAATACAAATACATAATAAAATATCTTACAAATACATTAAAAACATGAGATACAAATACATAATAAAATATCTTACAAATACATTAAAAACATGAGGTAAAAATACATAACAAAATATCTTACAAATACATTAAAAGCATACTGAAAATAAAACATACACTTGAAACATCCCAAAAATACACTCCAAAAGTTTCTTTTTAAAATCATTTAAGAAAATCATAATGCATAAACATCATACTAAAATCACAAGTCATGTAACCAAAACATCATATCACTATACGGTATCAAAACCATGTATAAAAATATCAGAGTCTAAAACATCCCAGGCTATAAAATGTGGTGTGTGTCATGTAGTCATCCCAGACTCTTCCCCTTGCTAGTAGAAGTACCTGAAACCAAAACTGAAAACTATAAGCACGAATGTAACACCCTGAATTCAGAAGGTCAAGAAAGGAAGGAAAAACCCCAAGTCAAGAGGTCTACTCGTCGAGTCCAGGGAGAAACTCGACGAGTAGGAGCAGATTCTTACGTCGCGGGTTAAGTGACCTACTCGACGAGTCGGTGGACCGAATCAGCGAGTTGGTATGGGTTTGGAAAACCCTAAGTTCGGGACCTGGTAACCCCCTATTTAAGCATCTTATTCTCTTCTCTTTGCCTCATTTCCAGCCTCCAAGACCAGAACCCAGAGATATCGACACCCTAATGCTTGTGAGCCACTTTTGAGAGAGTTTTGTGTTCTTGAAGTAAAAAAGAAGAAGAGGGAACTTGAAGGCTCAAGGAAAGGATTGTGGATCCAAAAGTAGCTTTCCCATCTCATCACTTTCTGGCAATCAAGTCTCTAACTTGATCATCAGTTCATTAGATCTATTATTTTCCCCTTTTTATGAAGATTTTGGTCCAAGAATGGTTACTTGTGGGATTGGACGTCCCCAAGCAAGATCCTTTCATATATAGAAGTATTTAGGGTGGTTAAGGCATAAAGATGGAAGCTTTATGCCATTAGAACTCCCCATGCAAGGTTTAAGAGGTTGTTTTGGCCTTTTGAGCAAAAAGGGCCATGCATGGAAGTAAAGGCAGTAGCTTTGCGTGTTATTTCGACCCTAGAAGGTTAGATCTGGATCTTGGATGCTTTGTGCCCGACTGAAATCTTTTGAATAGAATTGGACTTAGAAGGACTCGACGAGTCGATCACAGGACTCGGCGAGTCAAGCCGTTTTCTTGCTCAAAACCCTTCTGTTAGTGGGTATGAGTTAAGTTGGAAGAGGACTCAGCCAGTTGGGTTCATTATAGACTTGAAGATCATCGTACTCAACGAGTTCAAGGATTAACTTGACGAGTCCAAAGCAATATCCCTAACTTATGAAGATGGACTCGACGAGTTCAAGGGTGAACTCGGCGAGTCAGATGAAAAAGGGTCCTGACGTGTTTAAAGGTAAACTCGACGAGTTCAAGGAGAGCTCGACGAGTAGGATCGGAGTCTATAAGTAATAGGTGGATTGTGGGACTCGACGAGTTAGTGGGTCAACTCGGCGAGTTGAAGTCAACTCGGAGCGTTGACTTTGACCGAGTTTGACCAGGTTTGACTTTTGAAGGTTTTGTGGTCTAAGTGTTATTTTGGGTATTGATAGTTCGGGGAGCCGAAGGATCAGCAGTTCAAGAGTTGTCGGTTAGCGGTCAGAAGTCTTTCAACCAACCTTCAGCAGTGCGAGGTGAGTCTCTTCGTTGTGTGTATCGGTCTACGGCCATAATGCCGACCCATTATGTTTACGTTTATGTATAGTATGAAGACTCGGGGTTAGCCCTAGGCACTTATTGTTATATGTTCCGGGTTACGGTCTGATGTCGGGAGAGGCCAGAGGAATGTTATAATACTAGAGGTCTTTGTGATTCTTGCATGTGTAGGTATGATAGATTCCGGGCTGAGGGTCCGATGTCGGGATAAGCCTGGAGTATGTTAGATAGTAGTATGTTTCCGGATCGGGAGTCCGATGTCGGGGAAATCCCGAGGAAGGTTCTTATGTTGTATGTTAGATTATACTTGTTGTCTATATGATACTTGTATGTACCTGGTAGGGAGGTGAGTGTGGGTGAGGTCTTGTATCTCATCACTAGCTGAGTATGGATGGAGTTCTATATCTTAATATTAGCAGCGTAGGGGTGAGGCTCGTGATAGGAAGGGAGTGAGTGTGGGCGGAGGCCCGTATCTCACTACTAGCAGGAGTATGGACGGGGTTCCACAGTTTCTCAGTAGCAGACCAGGGGCGGGTGATAGCTTCATTTGATTACTTCTTTCTGTAGTTTATTTTTAGTTAAAACCATCTCATTTTAGTTAATCTTCATGCATATTTTCTCTTTTTGTTATTTTTCTCCTTTACTAGGTGCTTTCTAGTCTTTTGAGCTTATTTGCAGGATTTATCGAAGAATTTTTGTTATTGGTGGCTTAGAAGGATGCGGGACTTATGGATGCTTGCGGTTTGCTTGTGGATTTGGAGTGGTGCGATTGGGCTTGGTGCTTGCATAAAGAAGAAATCAATTTGGACTTAATTTGTGAGCAAGGATGATGATGAGGCGACGCGGAATCGAGCTACAAGAATGTAACATCCCCATCTGGCACGTATCACAATATTGTCCGCTTTGGGCCACTTGGCACGAGGACTTCCCAGGGGGTCACCCATCCTGGTACTACTCCCGCCCGAGCACACTTAACTGCAGAGTTCTTATGAGATCTGCTGCCCTCACGGCTTTAAAACGCGTTGTGATAAGGAAAGTATCCACACCCCTTATAAGGAATGCTTAGTTCTCCTTCCCAGCCGATGTGGGATCAGATCTAACCCACTTTCACCCCCCATTATAGGGTTCGATGTCTCCGTCGAACACATCGACTCGTGCCCTGGCTTTGATACCATTTGTAACATCCCCCTCTGGCACGTATCACAATATTGTCCGCTTTGGGCCACTCGGCACAAGGACTTCCCAGGGGGTCACCCATCCTGGTACTACTCCCGCCCGAGCACGCTTAACTGCAGAGTTCTTATGGGATCAACTTTCCTCACGGCTTTAAAACGCGTTGTGACAAGGAAGGTATCCACACCCCTTATAAGGAATGCTTACTTCTCCTTCCCAGCCGATGTGGGATCAGATCTAACCCACTTTAACTGTGACATCCCCAAAATCACGGCCAGAAAAGACCGGTTTGTTTATGCTTTGTAAAAATCAGAGTACTTCTTTTAATGAAAGTGTTGCGGAATTTGTTCCCAAAAAAAAACACAATAAATATGTTATTAAAACATTTTCGAAGAAATTTATTTTATTCACCTTAAAACGTTTGGGATTTCATCGTTAATACAGAAACATAAGCATAAACAGAACTTACATTTGTTTACACTAGTGATCTACATCTCTTTAAATCTCTCAGTGTAAAGTGACTTCATATCAACACCTTTGATATAAATAAACTGAGTGGGTCAGGTTGGTAAACCTGGTGAGTACATAGGGTTTTCAACCCACAATAATATAATTATTATGTTAAACAATCAAACAATCCACCCAATTACCCATCCCCATTATCTTCTTTACTCTTAAGGATTTAACCTAAGAGTCATCTATCCTGCATTCGTTTATTCCGAAGTCCCTTACTTCCAGGGTTATAGGACTGGCACTAAATCCATAGCTGTCAATGTTCGTTCGTAAAGCACTAATTCCATAGCTGCTATAGTCTACTCATCGGGTACTAAATCCATAGCTACCAGTGTTCATCTAATAGGTACTAAGTCCATAGCTACCAATTCCTAACAGGTACTAAATCCATAGCTACCAGCGTCCAACTAATAGGTACTAAGTCCATAGCTACCAATTCCTAACATGTACTAAATCCATAGCTACTAATGTCTAACATGTACTAAGTCCATAACTACCGGTGTTTGTCCAATAGGCACTAAGTCTATAGCTGCCAACGTATACTCTCATCATCTTATATCTCTCATCGTTCATCTACCCATGTCATACCCAACATATTCGTATGAAATACGTATACAGTTTAAATTATTTAAAACATGTATAAAACGTTCATCCAGCATAGACAGCAAGTATTCAGATAATATGTACACATAGCACGTAGTTTATATAAAATACTTCATATCTATGTGTAAGATGAAAGGGACTATGCACTCACCTGGGAAGGTGGTGACTCGTCACTCGGACAACACTTCGATACTCTCAAAACAATTATCCCTTGACGAAACCTAGTATCAATACCACTAGGGTTTAGTCTAACGATAACCGCGACAAATTAATAGTCTAGCTATTATTATTATTATATAAGCGTTAAATAACACTCAATATAACTCATAATAATAGCCCAAATACTCATTATAAGTTCCTAATAACGTTACTATATTAAAACATAAGCTATACTAAAGATAGGGTAGGCATAGCTCACTTACAGCGGGTTTTCTCAAAAACCGGGCTTCGCTAGAGCAGCGTTCCTGAGCCGAAAGGCTCTTTTCTCGAGGCTCCGGGAGCCTCGGGGCTTCCTTCGGGTGCTAGGGGGTTTACCCTAGGCTTTAGGGGGTTAGGGAGGCTTAGAGAGAGAGAGGGTTTAGAGAGAGGAAAAAGAGGGTTGAGGGGTGAGGAAGTTTGAATGCCCGGCACCTCTATTTATAGGGGTGCTGACTGACCTACTCTCCGAGTAGGAGGACCTACTCGCCGAGTTGGTGCATGTGGCAACCTTCTGGTGGTGCCACGTGTCCAATTTTGGTGGTGCCACGTCACCCCTATCGCGTGTCAGCCTTCAAACTTAGAAAAATCATAACTCTCTCATACGAGCTCCGTTTTCGACGTTATTTATATCCACGCGTAGGTAAAATCAAGATCTACAACTTTCGTTTAGACTCCGTTGGCTAATTCTCGACCGATCTTAAATTTAACAGTAGGAGGCGTTTAGACTGTTAAATGACCGCGAAGAATTCGTAACTCTTTCATACGAACTCCGTTTTCGTCCATCTTTTTAGCGTTGAGTTCCTATTAAAGAGATATTCAACTCTCATTTAGGTCGCATAAGCCAAAAACCGCTCGAACTAAAATTCGAGTTTCGGGTCATGCACTGCTAAGCCGAATCTTAGAAAAATCATAACTTCCTCATACGAAGTCAGATTTAGGCGTTCTTTTTATGGATTTTCTCGGTTTAACATATTCTACGACTTTCGTTTAGATCACTAAGTCTAAAAATTCATCCATCGTAAATTCACTATTTACGTCTCCCAGTGCCGTGTCGGTTTTGCCGTAAAACTTTGGTGGGTCATAACTTCTTCGTTATAACTCGGATTTAGGCGTTCTTTATATGTACGGAAACCTTGAGATATATTCTACAACTTGGTTAAGACTATTTATTATAAATAATATTTTTCCAAAAAGTCGTTTTCGACACTTATCTCCTCTAAATTGACTAGCCCGGATCTGCGGGTGTTACAATTATCTCCCCCTTAGGATGATTACGTCCCGGAATCATCAACGAAACAAGGCTCGTATAATGACTCCATACGTCATCTCTTCATCCTAGGTAATAATTATAACTTCTATATTCCTTCAAGTCTATCTCTTAGACTTATTGACTATAAGCAGTACTCGATCGTGCACCTGCTCTCTACCTCAGGTTAGACTCCAAATTATGACCTTCAAGTCACAATCTCGATCCTTATTGGATACGAACTTGAGATGAGTTATTTTATTACTACTATGGATCGATGTGTCATATTCTAATGACCTATCATTGTATGTTGCAACACTTAGACTTAGGTCTCTTAGAGTTAAATTCTAGAACAAGCTATGCCTTCCTTCATGTTCTAATGTGATATAATCACACTACCAAATTCTTTAACAATGAGTGCGATACTTCTATTGATCGCTTTGATTTCAATCGTTTGGTTTAAGTCGGACGCTACATCGAACTTGGTTCTCTGAACCACGCAACATACTTATCGTAGTCGGACTCGATTCGATATGACCACTAGGGTCAGAATATCAACAATCTTCTTAGTCATTACCGAAACAATGGTAACGACATACTTGAATAAAACAAAATCAATTACTAGCTTCTCGGTAACCTTGTGACTTTCCCTGATCCAAGTGTGAGTCTTGTGCTTCCGATAGTATAGGCCTCTACTACCATTCACACCTACTCATACTCGTCCCAAGTATTGTCTCGCAGTTTCCCAAGTCACCATGCAACAAATCACACAATCATTCAACACATCAGATAACAAAACGAAGGTTTTATATTATATCTTGAAACGATTACATAGGTGTTCAAGTTCACCCTAGACTATGCCTCTACTAGGCTACATCATACGAAACTATGGCTACTGCATAATCCGATCTTCGGGTAAGAAGTCCTCATTCTTGATTCCTCGCATGGTTCTCTGCTTCGTCGAGGATCATGTGAAATTCCCTTGGCCTTGGTGGCGTTTCTGGTCTTGCTGCTTTATTTTTCCTTGGGCAGTCTCTGGACATGTGCCCCTTGCCTCCACATCCGTAGCATACTTTATCATTATGTGTGCAGTCCTTGGAATAGTGACCAGTCCTCCCACACTTGTAATAAGTCACTTCTTCGTTGCACTTCCCACCATGCTTCTTCTTGCATTTATCACACCATCGCGCTTCACCTCCATCTCCTCCTCCAAGCTTTGAGAATTTGCTTTCCTTGTTGGACCTTGAAGATCCTTCAAACTTCCGCTTCTCTCCTGCCTTATCTTTTTCTAGACCATTTTCTCTTATCTGGGCCTCTACGTTCTTAGTTGCCCTAACAGTTGTTTTCAAGGTAGTTGCCATTTTGACCATTGGGCCAAAGTCAGTGGGCAGTCCGTTAGCAAACCTATCGATCTTGGAGAGTTCAGTAGGCACCAAGTAGGGGAATAGCTTCATCCTCTCGGTGAAAGCGGTGGCATACTCATCAACACTCATCTTCCCTTTCTTCAGGGTTGAACTCGTTGTTTAGGTCTATCAGATCTATCTCCGAGCAGTACTGCATTTTCAACTGTTCCAGGAACTCCTCCCATGACATCCTTATGTCTTCTCCTCGTGGCATCGTATCTGCCAATAGCTTCCACCAGCTCAAGACTCCAGTTTTCAGTTGTCTTACGGCGAAGACGGTCTTCTGTTTCTCGCTACAGTCGCAGCTCTCAAACACCATTTCCATCTCGGAGATCCAATCCATAATCTCAACAGGCTTTGGGCTTCCTGAGAGACTTGGTGGTTTCGCACCCAAGAAATTCTTGTACATCCGCCCATCCTTGTTGTTTCTCCCTTCTGGGCCATCCCTTTGCTCACCTTGAGTCCTTACTTGACTCACTTGGCGGCTGTAGTTCCCTTCCTCAGATTGCTCGGGAACTGGCTCTGTCGGTTCAACATGTACGGTAGGTTCGTCCCTATTTTCGTGGAGCATCTGTCTCATTTCTTCCCTTTGTTCAGCTAGCATAGCCTGAATCATGGCTTGAACTCCAGCCATGGTGACTGGCTCAGGCGCAACTTCTTCTACAACAGGTATTTGCTGAACCACTGGGGGTTGATTCCTATTCCCATTTGCATTCCCAGCTCCACTACGGGTTCTTGCCAATTTGATCTATACACCGAATATGGTGAATCTAGATCTTAATTTAGGATTGACGTCTTAAATCATCCTTATCACCCCGAAACGTTTACATGCTAGTTCTATTATCGTAGTCGTACGTTTAGAATCCTAAACACATAAGGTTTCCAGATCCGGTCGGCAACAGACCATAGATCCGAACAATTAACAACATATCATGCATAAAGCATTTAGCACATAAAAGCAATTTAGGCATCATTCCTAAAATAAGCTAGTGCTCACACCTCACAATCATCATTTAGCATTCTAAGTTTAAGTCTAGAAATAAATCCATATTCCTAGTTCGCTTAAACTAATGCTCTGATACCAACTGTGACATCCCCAAAATCACGGCCAGAAAAGACCGGTTTGTTTATGCTTTGTAAAAATCAGAGTACTTCTTTTAATGAAAGTGTTGCGGAATTTGTTCCCAAAAAAAACACAAT
Source organism: Lactuca serriola (assembly GCF_051521515.1). Lineage (NCBI taxonomy): Eukaryota > Viridiplantae > Streptophyta > Magnoliopsida > Asterales > Asteraceae > Lactuca > Lactuca serriola. Next base: position 286,480,325 of record NC_136412.1, on the reverse strand, counting down.
AAATACGTTATTAAAACATTTTCGAAGAAACGTATTTTATTCACCTTAAAACGTTTGGGATTTCATCGTTAATATAGAAACATAAGCATAAACAGAACTTACATTTGTTTACACTAGTGATCTACATCTCTTTAAATCTCTCAGTGTAAAGTGACTTCATATCAACACCTGTGATATAAATAAACTGAGTGGGTCAGGTTGGGAAACCTGGTGAGTACATAGGGTTTTCAACCCACAATAATATAATTATTATGTTAAACAATCAAACAGTCCACCCAATTACCCATCCCCATTATCTTCTTTACTATTAAGGATTTAACCTAAGAGTCATCTATCCTGCATTCGTTTATTCCGAAGTCCCTTACTTCCAGGGTTATAGGACTGGCACTAAATCCATAGCTGCCAATGTTCGTTCGTAAAGCACTAATTCCATAGCTGCTATAGTCTACTCATCGGGTACTAAATCCATAGCTACCAGTGTTCATCTAATAGGTACTAAGTCCATAGCTACCAATTCCTAACAGGTACTAAATCCATAGCTACCAGCGTCCAACTAATAGGTACTAAATCCATAGCTACCAATTCCTAACAGGTACTAAAGCCATAGCTACTAACGTCTAACATGTACTAAGTCCATAACTACCGGTGTTTGTCCAATAGGCACTAAGTCTATAGCTGCCAACGTATACTCTCATCATCTTATATCTCTCATCGTTCATCTACCCATGTCATACCCAACATATTCGTATAAAATACGTATACAGTTTAAATTATTTAAAACATGTATAAAACGTTCATCCAGCATAGACAACAAGTATTAAGATAATATGTACACATAGCACATAGTTTATATAAAATACTTCATATCTATGTGTAAGATGAAAGAGACTATGCACTCACCTGGGAAGGTGGTGACTCGTCACTCGGACAACACTTCGATACTCTCAAAACAATTATCCCTTGACGAAACCTAGTATCAATACCACTAGGGTTTAGTCTAACGATAACCACGACAAATTAATAGTCTAGCTATTATTATTATTATATAAGCGTTAAATAACACTCAATATAACTCATAATAATAGCCCAAATACTCATTATAAGTTCCTAATAACGTTACTATATTAAAACATAAGCTATACTAAAGATAGGGTAGGCATAGCTCACTTACAGCGGGTTTTCTCAAAAACCGGGCTTCGCTGGAGCAGCGTTCCCGAGCCGAAAGGCTCTTTTCTCGAGGCTCCAGGATCCTCGGGGCTTCCTTCGGGTGCTAGGGGGTTTACCCTAGGCTTTAGGGGGGTAGGGAGGCTTAGAGAGAGAGAGAGGGTTTAGAGAGAGGAAGAAGAGGGTTGAGGGGTGAGGAAGTTTGAATGCCCGGCACCTCTATTTATAGGGGTGTTGACTGACCTACTCGCCGAGTAGGAGGACCTACTCGCCGAGTTGGTGCATGTGGCAACCTTCTGGTGGTGCCACGTCACCCCTATCGCGTGTCAGCCTTGAAACTTAGAAAAATCATAACTCTCTCATACGAGCTCCGTTTTCGATGTTATTTATATCCACGCGTAGGTAAAATCAAGATCTACAACTTTCGTTTAGACTCCGTTGGCTAATTCTCGACCGATCTTAAATTTAACAGTAGGAGGCGTTTAGACTGTTAAATGACCGCGAAGAATTCGTAACTCTTTCATACGAACTCCGTTTTCGTCCATCTTTTTAGCGTTGAGTTCCTATTAAAGAGATATTCAACTCTCATTTAGGTCGCATAAGCCAAAAACCGCTCGAACTAAAATTCGAGTTTCGGGTCATGCACTGCTAAGCCGAATCTTAGAAAAATCATAACTTCCTCATACGAAGTCAGATTTAGGCGTTCTTTTTATGGATTTTCTCGGTTTAACATATTCTACGACTTTTGCTTAGATCACTAAGGCTAAAAAGTCATCCATCATAAATTCACTATTTACGTCTCCCGGTGCCGTGCCGGTTTTGCCGTAAAACTTTGGTGGGTCATAACTTCTTCGTTATAACTCGGATTTAGGCGTTCTTTATATGTACAGAAACCTTGAGACATATTCTACAAGTTGGTTAAGACTATTTATTATAAATAATCTTTTGTCAAAAAGTCGTTTTCGACTCTTATCTCCTCTAAATTGATTAGCCCGGATCTGCGGGCGTTACAAAGAAAATTGAAGGAGTATTGGATCAATCATTAGAAGGATTTGGAATGGCACAAATGGTCTCTAAAGAGTTATGCATGTGGGCTGAAGTTGAAGAATTGAAGGTTGGGCTAGATTGCATGTTAAATGGCCCAAGTCCAACATTCAGCGTGACCCATGCGGTCCGCGTGGACCCATACCCGGTCCGCGTTAATTGCGATGAGTTGATTTCGGGTTTTGACTTGTTGACTCTATTTGTGGAAGTTTGGTGGGTGGCTTTTGGCACCTTTTTGAATCCGGAAATCAGCTCCCTTTTGCTGGAGATTGGAGCGATTATTGAAGGGGATCACTTGAAGAACATAGACCATTCTCTCTCAAGAAAGCTTTTGAAGATTTTGAAGGATTTTTGGAAGAATAGTGTAATTTCCTTCCATCTTGCATCTAAGACAATGTTTGGTACCACTAAACTATATTGCTTTTCTTTTACCATGGTCATGCTTGGCTAAACTTTCATTTGGTTGATTAGGGTTTAACCCATGGATGATTAGTTGCTTTGAAGACTTATTATTATATTGTGTTTGAGATTTATGGAAATGTTTTCTAGTTAAACTTCTTGTTGTGTTTATTTATCTTTGATCATGAGCTTGGATGAATGAATGCTTGTTTTTGTTGACTAATTTCTTGGTTAAGTAATGGATCTTCAAATTAGTAAGCAACAAATGGTTTATATGTTTGTTTTCATTTCATTTAGACCATGGAAATGTTTCCTCCATAATGATAATGTAAGCATTTGATTATCTTTTGGACTTGGTAACTCTTATAACTTAAAGCTAATTGATTTTCACAAGATTTTATGATTCATTGATTTTGTGACTTCAATTAAGGAAATGTGTTAAGATCTCCTCTAACCATTTTAATTTCTAAGAAGAGTTGAGGCAATTTGTGTTTATGAATTGCTATAGCCAAGCTAAACCAATTCACAAGTGTTATTCCATTAAGTCTAATGATAAGTCAATCATATCATCCATGAGGTGTACCCAAAAATCAACCAATTTTACTTCATTGAATTTAATCCAAACTTTCACTTCTTTACTTGTCATATTTTCATTCTAGCTAGTTTTAATTTTGTCAAACAATCAAAAAGAATTACCCCCCCCCCATGTTACTTTTAATTTTGTTTTGCAAGTGTTTTACAAAGAGATTTACATAGAGATTTAAATTGAAACAATCTCCGTGGATACGATCCCTTTACCACTATACACTATTTTAGTGTGTAATATTTAGGGCGTTTATTTTGTTGGCCTCGACAACCACCAAATTTTGGCGTCGTTGTCGGGGATTGGTTTATTTTTAATCAATTTGTTTTCTATGCCCAAATCTCAGCGTACATGTGACTTGATTTACAACCCATAAATCGAAAAAGAAGCAAGGCGTTTGGCGAAGGAAAAGCGAATTGAAGGTGGTCAAACTTCTAATCCTCACGGGGATCCGGAAGTTGAACCCACTTCATCAAGTGATATGGAAACCGATTCTAGTCCATGTAACAACGTAAATTTTCAAAACAATTTTTCATTTTAAAAACATACATTTACTCATAAAATATTGTCAAAACATATTGTATCAAATGTTATCATCACAAAACATCTCCCCAAAATCTCAAACATAAACTCCATAAGTGTGTACGAATCATGTCGGCGCCTTCCCGCACTCATCACTGGTACCTGAAACACATATCACAACAACTGTGAGCATAAAAGCTTAGTGAGTTCCCCAAAATATCGCATACAACACATACACCACTCGAGGCTATAATACGACCCTCCGGTCGATGTGTCTCAGCGGGACCCTCCAGTCCCGTAGCTCGTTGGACCCTCTGGTCTGGTCATAGCTCGTTGGACCCTCCGGTCCGGTCTATAGCATCATACACATACATATATCACATAGCACATAAACTCATACGTAACATATAAGACCCTCTGGTCAACACATAATACCACTCTAGGTAACATATAGTGAGAAGACTCACCTCGGTGTCTCGGTAAGTATCTGACTCGGTAGAAATGTGATCTAGCCTCCGCCTAATCACATAAAGTAAATACTCTCATCAATACAACTGTACTCAACCCTAAAAGTCAACAAGTCATCGGTCAAACTTTGACCCGACTCGTCGAGTGCACTAGGGCGACTCGGCGAGTCTACACGTGTCCATTGACTCTCTTAGTCCTTCTCTTGGCACGTCGAGTACTTCCCCCGACTCGACGAGTTCCACCTGGCATGAATCGCGGGGCCATCCCGACTCAACTCGCCGAGTCTCAAGAACAACTCGGCGAGTTCCAACTTGAACTCCGACTCCCCTGACTCTCCCTGACTCACCGAGTTATTCCCCAACTCGGCAAGTCCACTCACTGAGTGATTAACGGGAAACCTTCATACTACTCGCCGAGTCTGCTCTTCGGACTCGGTGAGTTCATGTCATGCACAAACTCTATACCACTCCTGAGGTCAGATCTGTTCCATACAATCATAGATTTGGCCTCCCCAAGCATGATAATCACGTAAAGCTCAGACCTTGGCACTCATATAACATCTAAATGGTCCAAAATGGTGATTTAGCCCCAAAAATGACATCCCATGCTCATGGCTCCCAAAATGACTCATAAAGCTCCAAGGGTTAAGGTCTCTGGACCTCTTTGGGTCCAGATCCAGAACACAAACTCGAGAAGGGACCAAGTGCTCTACTTAATCAACCTCTAAAAGGGTTAGAAAACCCTAACCTTAAGAATCAACACCAAAACTGAAGAAGGTCCGAGAATAATACCTCAATACAATCTCTATGAGCTCAAAAACCACCAAAATTGCACCTCCTTCAGCCTCCTCTTGCCTTGGTCACTTCCTTCTTGCAAAAACACCCACAAAAGGATCAAGAATGGCCTCTCCTTCCTCACAAACTCTCTAGATCTCTTAGGGTTTCTCTCTGGGGGTTGGTGGCCGCAAATGACGGCCCTAAGGGCCTTTAAATAGGTCTCAAACCCTGGAAATTAAGGTTTCATTAAACAGCGTGGACTCGCCAAGTCCGCTCATGAACTCGCCGAGTCCAGCTGTGAACTCGCATGCAAATCCGCGACCATACTCGGCGAGTTTTGACGCCAACTCGCCAAGTCTCCCCACAATATCCAAAAATAAAAGAACAAAATATAATACCTGGGAATCCGGATGTTACAATTCTCCCCCACTAGAATCAGACTTCGCCCTCGAAGTCTCATTCTGCAAACAACTTCGGATGCTACTCACGCATCTCATGCTCCGGTTCCCAAGTCAACTCTGACCCTTTCCGATGCTGCCACTGGACCTGCACCAGAGGCACTTCCTTGTTCCTCAAAACCTTGATCTTCCGATCCCTGATCGCCACCGGTCTCTCAGCATATTTCAGGCTCGCATCCACCTGAATATCTTCTAATGGCACCACTGCCGACTCGTCGGCTATACACTTTCGCAACTGCGACACGTGGAAAGTGTTATGAATCTAACCCAACTCTGCTGGCAACTCCAAGAGATATGCTACCCTGCCTACCCTCGCGATCACCCTGAAAGGACCAATATATCGGGGCCCCAACTTGCCCCTCTTTCTGAATCGAATCACTCCTTTCCAATGAGAGACCTTCAGGAGTACGAAGTCGCTGACCTGAAACTCGAGCTCGGACCGGCGTCTGTCCGCATAACTCTTATGACAACTCTGAGCGGTCAACAACCTCTGTCTGACCTGCTGGATCTGCTCTGTCGTCTGAAGCGCAATCTCGGTGCTGCCCAACACACGCTGCCCTACTTCTCCCCAGCAAATAGGGGTTCGACACCTCCTCCCATACAACAGCTCAAAGGGTGGCATGCCAATGCTCGAATGATGTTTGTTGTTATAAGAAAACTCTGCCAAGGGCAAATACGTGTCCCAACTCCCGCCGAAATCCAACACACATGCCCGAAGCATGTCCTCGAGCGTCTGAATCGTCCGCTCACTCTGACCATCAGTCTGTGGGTGGTATGCGGTACTAAAATGCAGTTTCGTACCCAATTCCTCATGAAACTTCTTCCAGAATCTGGAAGTGAAACGTACATCTCGATCTGAGACAATTGAGATCGGCACTCCATGCCACGATACCACCTCTCTCACGTACATCTCTGCCAACTTCTCCGCGGAAGAGCTCTCACTAATGGCCAGGAAGTGAGCACTCTTCGTCAACCTGTCCACAATCACCCAAATTGGATCGACACCCCTTGCGGTCCTTGGCAATTTGGTGATGAAATCCATGGTAATTTGTTCCCATTTCCACTCGGGAATCTCTAATGGCTGCAGCTTACCTTGTGGACGCTGGTGTTCGGCCTTCACCCTGCGACAGGTCAAGCATCTCTCTACAAACCACGCGACATCCCTCTTCATACCGGGCCACCAATAATCCTTTTTCAGGTCCAAGTACATCTTAGTGGCCCCAGGATGGATCGAGAATTTCGATCGATGAGCCTCCTCCATCAAAATGGTACGCGTGTCGCCCACGGACGGTACCCAAATCCGACCCTGAAATGTCATAAGCCCCCGGCTATCGGTAACTAATTCCGATACCAGTCCGACAACTTGCTCTCTCTTTTGGCTTTCTGGCTTCACAGCCTCAGCCTGGGCCCCATGAATAGCATCCAACACTGGGGTCATCACTGTCAATCTCAAACAGACATCTCGAATTGGGGTGCCCTCCTCCCTATGGCTCAATGCATCGTCTACAACATTAGCCTTGCCCGGGTGGTATAGGATCTCACAATCATAATCCTTTACCACGTCCAACCACCTCCTCTGGCGCATATTCAGGTTGGGCCGATCCATCAAATACTTCAAGCTCTTGTGGTCCGTGTATATCGTACACCAAACCCCATATAGATAATGTCGCCAGATTTTGAGGGCGAACACTACCGCTCCCAACTCCAAATCATGAGTGGGATATCTCGACTTATGAGGCTTAAGCTGCCTCGATGCATATGCTATCACATGCCCCCTCTGCATAAGCACCGCTCCCAATCCGGATATCGATGCATCACAATATACCACAAAATCTTCCATCCCTTCCAGAAGGGCTAACACTGGGGCTTCGCATAATTTCTGGCAAAGTGTCTCGAACGAGGTCTGCTGCTCCAGACCCCAAGAAAACGCAACACCCTTCTGGGTCAACTTGGTGAGTGGCACGGCGATCTTGGAGAAATCCTTAATAAATCTCCGATAATAGCCGGCCAAACCCAGAAAACTCCTGATCTCGATGGGTGATCTCGGCACCTCCCACCTCATGACCGCCTCAATCTTGGCCGGATCGACCAATATCCCATTCTGGTTAATGAGGTGCCCCAGAAACTGAACCTCTCGTAGCCAGAACTCACATTTGGAGAACTTGGCATAAAGCCTCTCCATTCTCAGAACTTCGAGGATCTCCCTCAAATGCTCCTCATGCTGCTCTCTGGATCTCGAATACACCAATATGTCGTCGATGAACACGATCACTGAGCGATCCAACATCGGTCTGCACAACCTGTTCATGAGATCCATGAACACCGCCGGTGCGTTGGTGAGTCCGAAAGGCATCACCACGAACTCGTAATGCCCATAACGAGTCCAGAATGTTGTCTTCTGGACGTCCTCCTCCCGTACCCTCACCTGATGATAACCAAACCTCAAATCGATCTTGGAGAACCAAGATGCTCCCTACAACTGGTCAAACAAATCATCGATCCTCGGTAATGGGTAACAGTTCTTGACTGTTAGCTTATTCAACTCACGATAATCAATGCACATCCGGAGCGAACCATCCTTCTTGAAAAAAAAAATAGGCGCCTCCCATGGCGAACTGCTCGGCCTGATAAACCCCTTCCCTAGCAGCTCCTGAAGCTGCGAGGATAACTCCTGCACCTCCGAAGGCGCAAGGCGATAAGGCGCCTTGGCGATAGGCGCAGCTCCTGGAACCAATTCAATACCGAACTCTACCTGCCTCTCCGGAGGCACACCCGACAACTCCTCTGGAAACACATCCGGAAACTCACGCACTATCGGGACTTCATCAACTGACTTTGGTCTCTCTGAATCAACCCTCACATCCATCACATATGCCACAAATCCCCTACAGCCCTGCTGTAGACTCTGTCTTGCTCTGGCGGCCGAGCAAAATGATGACCTCGTACGTGTACCGTCGCCGTACACCTTAAGAACTCCCCCACTAGGGTCTCGAATCGTCACCAATTGACGCTCGCAATCTATCATAGCTCCATATCGGCTCAACCAATCCATACCCACTATAACACACACGTCCCCCATCGCGATCGGAACCAGATCTATCGGGAACTCCACACCGAAGATCTCAAGGACACATCCTCGAATCACATCCGAAGCATACACTGCTCGCTCATCAGCTATGGAAACTCGCAGAGGCCGATCCAACGCCTCTCTATAGATACTAATATGCTGACTAAATGCTACGGAAACAAACGACCGACTCGCACCCGAGTCAAATAATACCAACGCAGGCACAAAACTCACAAGAAAAGTACCTACGTATATCATCATATAAGCATAAAAACTCAACTCAAATAAAAGATGAAAAGAGAAAACATACCAGCCACAACATTGGGCGCCGCGCGGACCTCCTCCGCGGTCAACTGAAATGCTCTCCCACGAGCCTTCGGGGCCTCGGCCTTCACCAGCCGAACCTCGGTAGCCTTAGTAGCAGGCGCAGATCCCTGTGCTGATCCCCGAAGAAGCTGCAGGCACTCGACCTTCCGATGGCCGGTCTGGTTGCGATGAAAGCAAACCGAAAATCCCTTGGGGAAATCCCTCGCGATATGCCCCTCCTTCCCACACTTGTAGCACACCCCAACCCTGCACGACCCCTCGTGACTCTTACCGCACTTCCCACAAGTGCGGCCCTTCGCGCCCCCAAATCTCGAATCAGCGGGTCTAGCCCGCTTGGCTACCGGCTGAGACTGAGTCGGCCGCCGATCCACCCTCTGTGACTCGGCCTCCTCCCTGGCCTGAGTCTCCAACTCGATCTCCCTCTTCCGGTCATTTGCCTGGAGCTCAGCAAATGTCCGGTAAGTCGAGTTCGCCACAAACTCCTAGATATCTCTCCTCAGCACACTCAGATAACGGCTCATACAAGCCTGCTCAAAAGACACCTGCTCAGGGCAAAACATCGCCCTCTCATGAAACTTCCTGGTGATCACTGCCACAGAATCAGTACCCTGCTTGAGGGTCAAGAACTCCTGAATCAACCGTTCCCTCTCCACCGGGGGAACATACTCCTCTCTGAACATAGCGGTGAACCTTTCCCAGGTCACCTAGGAGATCTCAGCCAAAGTGAAGTTCGCCGTCACGAACTTCCACCAATCCTTCACTCCCAGGCGGAGCTGGTTCAAGGCGAACCGAACCCTCAAGTGCTCTGGACAAGAACACATATAGAAACATCACTCGATGTTAGAGATCCATCTCATAGCGGAAATCAGGTCCTGCGTCCCGTCGAACTCTGGTGGCTTCGTGTTGTTGAACTCCCAGAACAACACAAGTCACCTCCCTGAGGTTTGGCAGCAGCAACAACAGCAGTAGCTGCAGCTGCAGCAGCCTCAGTCAGCGCTGCGTACCGCTCATCAAAAGTCTCAATCAACGTGTTCTGGATGTCCCCAAACATCTCAAGAATCTCAGCCCAGATGGCAGCAACCACCTCCTCATGAATCAATCGACGGATCTCCTCGTCGCTGACACCACTACTCTCAGGTGTGTGTTGAGTCCCAACCATGATGCCTCTGAAATACAACAAAAATTATCAGATACTCGATCGAGCATACACATACTCGATGACGCAACCCTACTTGTCCTCCGTTGTCCAAAAGATTCTTACTTGTAATGCCCACTGATCCAGGGTCTTCAGTAGTACGGGCCTAATACTACTGACCACACCGCATCAGCATTCACTCCAAGTCCTCCTCCTTGGATCTTGGATTACAAGTACTCTATTATCATGAGCTCCTAACTGCTATCTACTCGTTCTCAAAGCATCTCAGCAGCAGAAATCTCCTAGGCTAAGGCATCACAAATCAGGCCACTCTAGTCCTAATATGTATACCTAGCCTACTCTAGCATGCATAATGTAACATAACATATCTCATAACACATAATGTAAGGGTACTTTTGGGGATTCACCGTTTGGGCGTTGGCTGAACGTACACACGGCTCTGCTCTGTTTGTCTCAAAACCCTTTTTACTCTTTTTAAAAATTTTACTTCATTATCAAAATTTTCCTCAAATCCTCAGTTTGAGTTCAGATACGCCCGAAGATGCATCCGAATCCCTCAAACTAAGGCTCTGATACCAACTTGTAACAACGTAAATTTTCAAAGCAATTTTTCATTTTAAAAACATACATTTACTCATAAAATATTGTCAAAACATATTGTATCAAATGTTATCATCACAAAACATCTCCCCAAAATCTCAAACATAAACTCCATAAGTGTGTACGAATCATGTCGGCGCCTTCCCGCACTCATCACTGGTACCTGAAACACATATCACAACAACTGTGAGCATAAAAGCTTAGTGAGTTCCCCAAAATATCGCATACAACACATACACCACTCGAGGCTATAATACGACCCTCCGGTCGATGTGTCTCAGCGGGACCCTCCAGTCCCGTAGCTCGTTGGACCCTCTGGTCTGGTCATAGCTCGTTGGACCCTCCGGTCCGGTCTATAGCATCATACACATACATATATCACATAGCACATAAACTCATACGTAACATATAAGACCCTCTGGTCAACACATAATACCACTCTAGGTAACATATAGTGAGAAGACTCACCTCGGTGTCTCGGTAAGTATCTGACTCGGTAGAAATGTGATCTAGCCTCCGCCTAATCACATAAAGTAAATACTCTCATCAATACAACTGTACTCAACCCTAAAAGTCAACAAGTCATCGGTCAAACTTTGACCCGACTCGTCGAGTGCACTAGGGCGACTCGGCGAGTCTACACGTGTCCACTGACTCTCTTAGTCCTTCTCTTGGCACGTCGAGTACTTCCCCCCGACTTGACGAGTTCCACCTGGCATGAATCGCGGGGCCACCTCGACTCAACTCGCCGAGTCTCAAGAACAACTCGGCGAGTTCCAACTTGAACTCCGACTCCCTGACTCTCCCTGACTCCCCCTGACTCACCAAGTTATTCCCCACCTCCCAAATTTTCATGGATTGGAGAACGAAGACCCGCATAAGCACTTAAAGATGTTCCACATTATTTGCACTAGCATGAAGCCACAAGGGTCAACCGATGACCAAATAAAGCTAAGGGCATTCCCCTTTTCATTGGCCGATAAAGCAAAGGATTTTTTATTTTATCTTCCTCCGGGGTCGATCAATTCATGGAACGACATGGCAAGAGATTTTCTTGATAAATTCTATCCTGCTTCAAGAGCCTCAAGTCTTAGAAATGAGATTTGTGGAATCCGCCAAGGTCAAAATGAGACTTTTCATGATTATTGGGAGAGGTTCAACAACTTTTGCTATAGTTGCCCACAACACCAAATTCCGGAACAACTCCTCATTCAACACTTCTATGAGGGATTGTTTCCATTGGAGAGAAGACTAGTTGATGCCTTAAGTGGTGGTGATGTCTTTAGTAAAACTCCACAACAAACAAGACAACTTTTCAACACTTGTAACGCCCCATTTTCTGGTATGTAATTTAAATAAGTATTTTCATTTCTTAAGGGGTACTCGACGAGTCTGTAACCCGACTCGTCGAGTAGAGACATGACGATCACGCAAATTGAGTTGGCTACTCGATGAGTCCATATGCTGGGACTCGGCGAGTCCGCTTGTCTGGATGAAGCCCTAATTTTAAGGGACTGCACCCTATTTAAACACATTTATGCGCCCCAACCTTGCCTCCATCACCCTCAGAGCATTTCTTATCAAACCCTAGCCTCCTTAAAGAGTGTGTGAGTGATTGTTGCCTTGTGAAGGAACTTTTGGTGCATTTTGGAGCAAGTAGAAGAAGGAGAAGGTTGAAGAGTTCAGGGAAGAAGAAGTAGATCTGAAACACACTCCTTTGTGGTCATCTTTTCTGGTAATAAAGTCTCCATCTTGCTTATTGACCTTATAGATCTAGTTTGTCCCCAAATGGTTGATATTAAGCTAAAAAACCCCAAATCCTTTGTAATAAAGCCTTATGATCGAGTTATACTTCAGATCTGGCCTCTCTTGAACTCCAGGTGCTCATTATAGCCATCTTTATGCAATCTTGGCCTTGTTCCAAACCCTAAGTGCTTAGTATTTGATGAGTTTGGGTATTTTAGCCTCATACCCTTGTGCATGCACGTAAAGTTGGAAACTTTACGTGTAAAACCAGTCCTAGAAGCCCAGATCTATGTTTTGGAAGCACTGAAATCGATTAGAATCAGCTGTATAGTAATAGCATGCTTGGGACTCGACGAGTTGTTCTTCAGACTCGATGAGTTATTCATACGACTCGGTGAGTCACAGACTGGTCATGATCATATGTTGAAGGAGAACTCGACGAGTTGTTCATACAACTTGACGAGTTGGATGAAGTTAGACTCGATGTTAGCATCGAGGAAGAACTCGTCGAGTCTTTGCCAAACTTGACGAGTAGAAGCGGGTAGAGGTCTAAAATGGATGATAGGGACTCGGCGAGTTGGCGGCCTAACTCGGCGAGTCCGGTCAGCAGGAAGTTGACTTTGACTTGCCCAGGGGTAAATAGTCATTTTACCCTGAGATTAGTTATCAACATTTGATTTAGTGTTTATGGGATTTGTAGCCGGGGAGTTCCGGAGCAGCGGTCAGGCAGTTTCAGATTTAGCATCTCGGCAGCCAGCGTTATGAGGTGAGTTTCCTTCCAATACGAACGGGTCTACGACCATAATGCCGGCCCGTTTAGTTAGCAGTAGTACCGGACTTTGGTCGGATGCAGTAGTTCAGTGAGTTTGATGTCTTTGCGATTCAAGCATGTCTTTGTGCTATGTGTTATGGACTTCGGTCCGATGTAGTATGTAATATATGTGCTTATGTTAGTTGATATGTTTATGCTATGTTATGCTCAGTTAGTTTCCGGACTTTGGTCCGATGCAGGGGACACAGTCCCGGTCAATTCCGGATTTCGGTCCGATGTAGTTAGTTCCGGACTTCGGTCTGATGCAGGGGACATGGTCCCAGTTAGTTTCCAGACTTCGGTCCGATGCAGAGGGCAAGGTCCTGGTTAGTTCCAGACTTCGGTCCGATGCACTGGGCAAGGCCCAATAGTTGTTTATGTGTTATTGTATGGTATGTGGTAGTTTGGTGGAGCTCACTAAGCTTCGTGCTTACAGTTTCAGTTTTGATTTCAGGTACTTCCGCTAGCAAAGGAAGAGCTCGGGTTGATGGTATCGTACCCATTACAGCTTCAGTTTTATCATGGGAGTTTTATTCAGACATTTTGTTATGATGAATACAGTTTTGTTTTGACATAGTTAATATGACTTTTGAGTACTCATTCTATGGTTCTTGTTATATATGACATTGGATGATGTGATTTTTAGTAATATTAAAACAGAAATTTTTGGGTCGTATTTTGGGTCGTTACAACACCATAGCCACGAATTCCCAACACTTTGGCCCGCGCCAAGACATGAAAAGAGACACACAACACAAAGTCAATGAAGTGGGATCATCAAACCTAGAATCTCAAATCAAAGACTTAACCTCCGTTGTTTAAAAGCTAGCCTTGGGAAAAACTCCACAAGTGATGGTTTGTGGGATATGTGCAACAATGGGACACCCTACGGATATGTGCCCCATTCTTCAAGAAAATGCGGAACATGTAAATGCCACGGGAGAGCTCCAAAATTACCACAACAAGCCATCCAGTTACCAAAATGCTTACAATTCAAGTTGGAAACCAAATCCCAACATGAGCTACAACCCAAGATCATTGCCTCAAAATGCATTGGTTAGACCATCCTATCCGCCACCACAACCTCATTACCAACATCCACAACCACACTATCAATCCAAACCACACACTCCACACCACCAACAACCTCCTTAATCCCAACCAAGTAGCTCCGGAATGTCTCTCGAATACATTGTCAAATCCCTAGCCACTAACTAGCACCCAACAATTCCAAAAAGAGACAAGAACTAGTATCTCTAACCTTGAAGCGCAAATGGGAGATATAGTTACATCCATAAGAAAGTTGGAGTCCCGTGGGAAATTGCCTTCTCAAACCGAAAAGAATACTAATGTCAATGTGGTGACCTTGAGAAGTGGCAAACAAGCTGGAGATATTAGTTTAAAGAAAAAGCCAATGGATGAAGAGGAAGAAATAGAAGTCATTCCCATTGAAGAACCTATGGTCAAGAACGATGCACAAGCTGGAGCTCCGAAGAAGACTATTCCCCTCGTAACACCCATAGCCACTCAACCGTCATTCCCCTCCCGACTTGCAACTTCGAAGAAGAAAATGGAGGAGAAAGAGATTTTGGACACCTTCCGAAAGGTGGAAGTAAACATTATTTTACTTGATGCAATCAAACAAATTCCGAGATATGCAAAATTCTTGAAGGAGCTTTGCACCAACAAGAGAAAGTTGAAAGGAAATGAGAAAATCTCGATGAACGAAAATGCATCCATGGTTTTACAAAGGAAGCTTCCACCCGAATGCAAAGATCCAGGAATGTTCACGGTCCCTTGCAAGATTGGAGATGTCACTTTTAACAGTGCTATGCTTGATCTTGGTGCCTCTATCAATGTCATGCCTTATTCGGTGTATGAATCATTGAATGTCGAACCCTTAAGTGAAACCGGTGTCATAATCTTTCTTGCAGATAAATCAAGTGTCTTTCCTAGAGGTGTTTTGGAAGATGTCCTAGTGCAAGTAAACCAATTGGTCTTCCCAACGGATTTCTATGTGATTGACCAAGATGAACAAGTATCCTCAAAATCAGGCATAATCTTACTTGGGAGACCATTCTTGAAGACGTCTAGAACAAAGATTGATGTGTATGCGGGAAGCTTAACAATGGAATTTGATGGTGAAACAATAAGTTTTCACATTTATGATGCTATGAGGTATCCTAGTGATGTTTCATCCTTGTGCTTTGTTGATGTTGTTGAACCATTAACCCAAGAGTTGTTCGAGTTGTCTAATGGTGACATGTTGAAGATGGTTTTGAGAAAAGGGTTTGATTGTGAAAAATTAGCCAAGAAGTTGAAGCTCTACTCACTAGACCCCGAAGTTGAAAGATTAGTCAACAATTTGGAGATCAAGAAGACCACCCAATTTAGTGTGAAACAAATTGAATTACCTCAAACTCACACGAGATTGCCACCCTCCCTTGTCCAACCGTCGGAATTAGAATTGAAGATCCTTCCTCAACATTTGAAGTATGCGTACTTGGGAGACAACGAGACTCTTCCGGTCATCATTTCGACTTACCTAACAATGTGTGAAGACGAACAACTCATCAAGGTGTTGAGGGAACATAAAGAGGCAATGGGTTGGATGATTACGGATATCAAAGGTTTGAGTCCCTCCACTTGTATGCACAAAATCTTAATGGAGGATGAATGTAAGCCGAGTAGAGACGCGCAAAGAAGGTTGAATCAGCCAATGATGGAAGTGGTCAAGAAAGAGATTTTGAAGCTCCTAGATGCGGGAATGATCTATCCAATCTCGGATAGCAAATGGGTGAGCCCGGTTCAAGTCGTGCCGAAGAAGACGGGAATCACGGTGGTCGAGAACAACAAAGGTATGATGATCTCCATCCGTATGCAAAACGGGTGGAGAGTATGCATTGACTACCGCAAACTCAATGCGAGCACATGAAAATATCATTTTCCATTACCTTTCATTGACCAAATGTTATAAAGGTTGGCCGAAAAATCCCACTATTGTTGTCTCGATGGGTATTTCGGTTTCCACCAAATCCCGGTGGCGCCGGAAGACTAAGAAAAGACAACTTTTACATGTCCATTTGGCACTTTCGCATACCGTAGAATGCCATTTGGATTGTGTAACGCCCCAACCACTTTCCAACGTTGTATGGTTAGTATCTTTTTGGAATATGTTGAAAATATAATTGAAGTTTTAATGGATGATTTTACGGTATATGGAAACTCCTTTCAAGAGTGTTTGACCAATCTCACCAAAATTTTGAAAAGATGTATTGAAACAAATTTGGTTTTAAACTTTCAAAAATGTCATTTTATGGTGATTCAAGGTCTTTTTTGGGTCATATTGTGTCAAAGAAATGAATTGAGGTAGATAAGGCCAATATAGATGTTATTCAAAGCTTACCTTACCCGACTTGTGTTCGGGAAGTTCGTTCTTTTTTGGGCCATGCAGGTTTCTACTGACGATTCATCAAGGACTTTTCGAAGATAACAAGACCAATGTGCCAGCTCTTGCAAAAGGATGTTGATTTCGAGTTCAATGAGGCGTGCAAAGAAGCTTTTGACAAGCTCAAAGAGTTGCTCACATCCGCCCCATCATGCTGGCACCAAATTGGGATCTCCTATATGAGATTATGTGTGATGCAAGCAACTATGCCATAAGCGCCGTTTTGGGTCAAAAGAATGGAAGAGCCTCCTATGTGATCTACTATGCATCGAGAACACTAAACAATGCTCAGAGCAACTACTCTACTACGGAGAATGAGGTATTGACCATAATGTTCGCCTTGGAGAAATTTAGACAATACCTACTTGGTACCAAGGTCATTGTGTATTCGGATCACGCAACTCTTAAGTAATTGATGACGAAGAAAGATGCAAAGCCTAGACTCATCCAGTGGATTTTATTGTTACAAGAATTTGATTTGGAAATCCGGGACAAGAGTGGATGCGAGAACCTTGTTTCCGACCACCTAAGCCGGATCACTTCAAATGAAACTCCTCTCCCTTTGCGGGACGAGTTTCCGGATGAGCATCTCTTTTCCCTCACTCAATCTACTCCTTGGTATGCCGATATCGTTAACTTTTTGGTCACAAAGAGGTATCCCGACACATTCACACGTGCTCAAAAAAACAAGTTGAAAAGTGATGCAAAATATTATGTGTGGGATGAGCCTTATTTGTGGAAACATTATCCCGATCAAATCATTAGGCAATGTGTACCCCCAAAAAGAGTATCAATCTATTTTGCAATTTTGTCATGAATTTGCTTGTGGGGGACACTTCGGACCTAGTCGGAATTTGAGAAACTTGAGTGTGGATTATTTTGGCCAACCATGTCGCGTGATTGTTACTTGTTTTGCAAAAGTTGTGAACGGTGCCAAAGGACGGGGAACATTTCACAAAAAAATCAAAGCCACAAAATCCAATCATTGTTTGTGAATTTTTTGACGTATGGGGGATTGATTTCATGGGCCCATTCCCCGTTTTGTTTGCCAACGTTTACATCTTGCTCACGGTTGACTATGTTTCTAAGTAGGTTGAAGCCAAAGCCACAAGATCGGACGATGCCAAAACAGTTATCAACTTTCTAAAATTTAATGTTTTTGTGAGGTTTGGTGTGCCTAGGGCTTTGATTAGTGATAGGGGACGTACTTTTGCAACAAGATGATGGAGTCTTTATTGAAGAAGTACAACGTGACCCATCGTGTCTCAACCGCCTACTACCCCAGACGAATGGTCAAACGGAAGTTTCAAATCGTGAGGTGAAGAGTATTCTTGAGAAAACCATGAATCCTTCAAGAAAAGATTGGAGTTCTAGGATTGACGATGCATTGTGAGCCTATCGGACCGCGTATAAGACCCCGATAGTAATGTTCCCATTTAGGTTGGTTTTTGGAAAACCATGTCATCTTCCCATGGAATTGGAACACCGTGCATTTTGGGCGGTCAAACAATGCAACTTCAACATCGATGAGGCGGGAAGGCATAAGAAGCTTCAAATTCAAGAGTTGGAGGAGTTGAGAAATGACTCCTATGAAAACTCAATGATTTACAAGGAAAGGACAAAGTTTTTCCATGACAAGTCCATTACCCGCAAACATTTCGAGCCGGGACATAGGGTTTTGCTTTATCATTCGCGATTGAAATTATTTCCTGGAAAGTTGATTTCAAGATGGATAAATCCGTTTGTTGTGCTAAAAGTCTTTGAGCATGGAGCAGTTGAGATCCAAAGTGAAGAAACATGGCAAATCTTTAAAGTCAGTGGGCATCGATTGGAAGCTTTCTATAAAGGTTTTAACGCAAATGTCTTAGATGTCATCCAATTGGATGCCCCGGTGTACAAAAATCAAAAGGGAACCACGTGTCGCCAAAGATGTTAAAGAGGGGAATTATTGGAAAACTAAAAGTTTTCGTCTTTTCTAGTTCCGAATAAATGTCGTAGATGATCCATTTTTGCATTTAACATCTCTTCTTCTTCCTTCTTGCGATAAAAGAATGTTGGATTTGAGGACCCGGTGTTCGTATTGGTCAAAGAGCAACAAAATTGGGAAAAATGGCAAGCCAACTCACGCGGACCGCGTGCACTCCAAGGGCAGTCCACGTGTTTATTACAACTGTCCGCGTATTGTTTCTCAAAATGTCCGCGTCCAACATCAGCAAACAGAACAAGTTCAGTGAAATTCACGCGGACCGCGTGTACTCATGGTTTCGTCCGCATGTTTATTAAAACAGACCGCGTATCACCCTAAGATTCATCCGCGTGTAAACGATGCAAGACAATGTAAGTTCGAGGTTATTCACGCGGACCGTGTGTACTCGCAGTCGCGTCTGCGTGAGTTGTTGACCGAAGTTGACCCAGTTTTGACCGCAAATTAAAACTCCCTTATACACCAGCCGACCCTTCTCCTTCCCACTTCTTCTTCTCCCTTTCCCCTAACCGCCATTAGAGAACCTCCATCTCCACCACTAAAACTCAGTTTCCTGTCAAACCGCCGGTCGGAATTTCGCGAGACCACCGCCATTCTTCACCAATTTCCGAGCTCTACAAAGCCCACTAAAAAACCGGTCTGATCTGTTGTTGTATCTCGGGGCGCCACCAACACTCAACCGCCACTTTCCAGCCGTTTTCCGGCTAACTCCAACCACCTCTCGCGATTCCGACACCACCATTGTGCTCCTCTTGGACAAGGCTACAAACCCCACCAAAATATCTCTCAAAGCTCACTGGAAAATTTCTCCGGAATTTCAAGCCATTGCCGGATTCGTCAGGTTTTCGCAGTAAATTGCTTCTCGTGGGAAAGCTTAAAGCTTGGGGTGGAGAGTTGCAAGATTTTCAAATCCCGAATTCTCGCGAACAAATTTTGAACTTTCAACGAAAACGGGTACTTTCTTTCCTTTATTTTAATTGATCAAGATGCATGTCTCTGAACAACCATTCATATGCTATTGCATCAAATGAGTTTAGGAATTATTTCTTGCTTTGATTGTTGAACTGCTTTAGAAGTCCATAGAGAGTTAGTTGGTGATTGGGATTGACATATCGTTTGTTGAGATTGTGGTTCGTGTAGTGGTTATTTTTCGTGCAGGTAGTCCATGTCCACATCTAGGAAGCGTCCGGCTGCTGCCCGAGGCAAGGCCCCGGCTAGAAATCAAAACGATGCTCCCGATATCCCAAGATTTTGGGATGCCAAGGCAGCCGAAAACTACACGAAGAGCTTGCCTAGAAAGGTTGCATCCACCAAGTTCGTGTGCAGGCCCACACTCATATCATTAGGGGTTCTTGAAGGGGTCATCCAATTGTTCCGTAACATTGGGTAGGAAAACCTTCTCAACCTCATGGCACACACTTACGAGCTCCCCACTAGAGAGTTTCTTGCCGATTGCAGGTATGATAGCGAAAAAAGAAAATTCGCGTTCTAACTTCTAGGGGACCGAAGGTACATCGATTTTGCAATGATAAACGACATCTTGGGCTTGCCTTCGACGTCCTACTTGCTGAGTTCAATCATGAGACCTTTTGGATGGAAATCACCGGGAGTATCTTTTCATGTGTCGGTCAGGATAAAGCAACCTCTATCATTCACCCGTGCCTCCGTATTGCCCATCGCATCTTGGTGTGTATAGTTTTTGCCCGCAAAGAAGCAGGCCAGGTCACCAAAAATGAGCTCTTCTTCCTTTGGTGTATGACGAGACATGACAGCCCACCAATCCCGGACTTTGCTTCGTTCTTTTTCCATAAATGCGCACACATGAGAACCAAAACGTCTGGTGATATTTGCATTGGGGGATTTGTCACCCTTTTGGCTCGCAGTCTTGATATCGAGCTTCCTGATGAATACCAGTCTGTTGATAGCAAAAATCTTTTGGATGAGCGCACTCTCATAAACATGCACCATATCCGTCGCAGGAACAGAAGCAGTTTCACATGTTATTGTCCTCAAGGGGTCGGATATCTCATTCTTCCCGACCCTCGAGTCACCAACTTCACCTTCCACGATCGAACTCAGTGGAGACTCGCGAGGACCATCACTCAGTCAGTCGATGAGGATGTGCTCCAGGATCAAGATAATGACGAGATGCATGTGGATGACGAGCCCAAAGATGAGCCCACCCATGGTCCATAGCACGCCCAGCTACAAGCCCCTCCCGGGTACTACCCGCTCCCCCTCCCCCCAATTTTTCCGAGTGATTTGAGGCTCTCTGTGTCTCAAACCAAATCATGTCCCAGGAAATGCACCATATGTGGGGGTGGCACCAATCCCAAAACCATTTTGAGAACGTCCCACTTTTGCCTCCCTATCCATACCCTCCACCCACCCATCATTATCCCCCTCCACCTTACCATTACCCCTACCCCCAATACCCGTATCCCCCTCCCGATCCCCTAGTTTAGGTACTTTCACCTCGCACCAAGCATTGAGGAATATTGTAGCACCCGGTTCCTGGTACGTAAATGTTATTTGAGTGTTTCCTTTCTTTTAGCCTTGGACTCGGCGAGTCATAGGTCCGACTCGCCGAGTGGATGCGGGACCCGGGACACGTTTAAGTTGGCGACTCGGCGAGTCCATATCCTGGACTCGGCGAGTCACAACTGTTGGATGAAACCCTAAGTTTCAGGGGTTTGCACCCTATTTAAAGGACTTATCCGCCCAGGCCAGCCCCCATTATCTCCCCAGAAGCTCCCAACCCTCGTTCTAAGCTTGATCCTTGAGAGTTTGAGGTTATTGTGTGTGTTCTTGAAGGTTTTGAGGAAGAAGGGGAAGTAGATCAAGAGGAAGGAAAGGAATCCAGGCATCTTTGCACTCTTTCAGCAGTTCCTTTGAGGTATAATCCGTTTTCCCCTGTTTCTATGCTTATTACCTCATGTAAGTCATTCTTGAGCCAAACCCCAAGTTTGTTTGTGCAAATTACTTCGTAATAGGCTGATTGGCCCTTAGATCTAGGCAAGATTGAGCTCCAGGAGCTCAGATCTGTTAGCTTTATGGCCCCATGTTGCTTGTTCACCCTAGATCTACCCTTTTGACGCATTTTGAGCCCTAAAATCCATATTGGTGAATATCCACACGTAAAGTTGGAAACTTTACGTGTGATTCGTGTCCTAAAAATCCAGATCTGTGAATGGCATGGACTGGAATCGAGCAAATCTGTGTATTTAGTGGGTGCATGGCAACGACTCGGCGAGTCATTCATATGACTCGGCGAGTCGTTCATATGACTCGGCGAGTCTGTTCGCGAGTCTCCGAGTTTGTCCCCTTTTCGTAGTGTCGAGTGAGCAGTGAGTCACGGGGTGTGACTCAGTGAGTCGGAAGCCTAACTCATCTATGGAGGTACTCGGCGAGTCAATGCCCTGACTCGGCGAGTTCAAGGCAATCTCCTTAGATCAAGAACAGACTCGGCGAGTTGTTCATACAACTCGGCGAGTCGCAGCATAAGTGTTCTTCGGGTGAAGATGGACTCGAAGAGTTGTTCATACAACTCGGCGAGTCTTAGCTTAAGTGTTCATCGAATGAAGATGAACTCGACGAGTTGTTCATATAACTCGGCGAGTGGGATGAAGGACTTGAATATTGGTTAAGAAGGTGAACTCGTCGAGTCGTCGCCTAACTCGACAGGTAGGATCGGGATTCAGGGCAGTCGTTTGCGTAGGGACTCGGTGAGTTGGAAAGCCAACTCGGCGAGTCGGGTCAACTGAAAGTTGACTCTGACTTTGACTTAGGGCAAGGTCAGGGGTAAAATGGTCATTTTACCCAAAGGTCAGTGAGCATTGTTTGATTGAGTATATTGTGGGAATTGCAGCCGGAGGGTTTCTAGAGCAGCAGCAGCAGTAGTAGGTGATCAATTCCCACACAGACCAGCAACTATTTCGAGGTGAGTTTCCTTTCCAGTAGGAACGGGTCTAAGGCACCAAGCCCGACCCGTGTAGATGAGATGCTAGTATTAGAGTGTGGGCCGAGCCCGTATCTCTGGGTTTAGTTAAGTATGATATATGTGATAATATGATAGAGTTGATTATACTTGTTGTCTGCGTGATACTTGTATGTTATGGGTTAGCGGTTGAGTGTGGGCAGAGCCCGTATCTCTCCGAGGTTGGAGTGTGGGCTAGGCCCGTATCTCCCAGATAGCGAGTGTGGGCAGGGCCCGTATCTTCTCAAGTGTGGGCGAGGCCCGTATCTCCCGGCTAGCGAAGTGTGGGCAGGGCCCGTATCTTCCCGAGTGTGGGCAAGGCGCGTAACTCCTAGCTGAACATTGGTTGTTATATGTTGCATGGTATGGGGTATTATGGGGGAACTCACTAAGCTTTGTGCTTACAGTTTCAGTTTTGGTTTCAGGTACCTCCTCAGCTAGGGGAAAGGAGCCGGCGCGGTAGCAGCATGTCACACACACACACTCCCTTGTTTTCGCAGTTACGAGATTCTCTGGGATTGATATTCTGATATTTTGATTAGTTGTATGTTTTGGTTTTCAGACATGGTTCACTTTATGTTATGGTTGATCAAACAATGTTTTTAGTTATTAATATTTTCTAAAGTAATGTTTTTAAAACAAAATTTTTGGTCGTGAAAATTGGGTCGTTACAAAAATGCTTATTTATAAGCTTAGGGTGGGGTATTCCTTTTTCTTTTTAATTTATCATGAATTTTAATTAGGTTGCATAGCATTTTAGTATAAATTGCATTCATTTTTTTTATATAAAACCCCAAAAAGATTTTATTTTCTTCTTTTTCATATTTTATTTTTGCATGGCATTTAGCTTAGGGCATTAGCATTCATGCATTATTGTTTTCTGTTTATTCTCACCTCTCTTGGATGCCATGGAACAGGTTCATAGTTATTGTATCATTATTGGTCCAGGATCTTGTTGCTATTTCACACATCGAACCGGGACCACTAGTTACAGTTTGGGATTTCATACTTGGGATCAAATGATTGTGGCTTAAAAAGGTAGGTGATCATGGCCAGGTAGTTTTCATTAAGAATTATGCATACAATACTAACGACTATAAGATATATTATAGCAATGGATGTCTTAGCCTTGCGGTCACAACCACCGAGAGGATCATACTTGATCATGTTTGAACTGTTAGGATGAAACACTGGTGCTTGTCCCCGAGTAGAATCCATATCCGGTCTCTTTACATCACCATATCTTTTTTCGCGATTTTTTTAGGATTTTAGAGAGTCTTTTAGCCCACATTAGGGCATTTTCTTTATTTTTGGAAAATCAAAAGTTTGAAAAGGATCTTGCATATTTACGCTCCACACATGGTCATTTTCACACTTAGACCATTCGGATTATTATTTCTACCCATTCGGTTCCACTTACATACTTTCGGGAACCAAATTTTGAGTCAAAAGGGGTTTTCTATCTAGTTAAAAAAACGGCAGGCAAATTCCCAGCTGTAGAAATCTGAGAAGGGTGACTGGTTCAATTATTGAACAAAATTTTCCAACATTTTGGTCACCCGGCGTTTGATATTCATTTGTATAGGTTTGTTTTATTGTATTTAGATCGATTTGTTTTTCGCAAATTGGTGATGTTAGGGAGACTGTCGAGTCGGATACTACGGGAGGTTTGGGCCAACACTAAGTGAGCTGATTCCTACAATGGTGCCCGAGCGATTAAACCTAGTTACACATGAGAGAAACCGGAAGACGTGATATCAGAGTGTGCATTTAAAGAAGAGATCCACCTGAGCCCATCCAGTTGCTTTCTACCTACTACAAATGTTCTTCATTGTATGCATGTTCCATTGAGGTTGCGTGACCATCCCTCCTTACTCATCTAGAGGAGTTGTCCTGGCTGTGGTTTATGGTCCCATTGTCATCGGATGAAAAAGTTGTTAGATAGCAGCGAGATCAATTTTGACCATGTTGACTAACGTTGAACAGGTTCCATGGTTCTATCCATTGTTTTTATTTTTAGGGTAGTTCATCCCAAGTTCATTTTAGTCTTGTCTTACTTGAGTACAAGTAAGGTTCAAGCTTGGGGTGATTTGATAGCTTCATTTTATTACTTCTTTCCGTAGTTTATTTTTAGTTAAAACCATCTCATTTTAATTAATCTTCATGCATATTTTCTCTTTTTGTTATTTTTCTCCTTTACCGGGTGCTTTCAGTCTTTTGAGCTTATTTGCAGGATTTATCGAAGACTTTTTGTTATTAGTGGCTTAGAAGGATGCGGGACTTATGGAGGCTTACGGTTTGCTTGTGGATTTGGAGTGGTGCGATTGGGCTTGGTGCTTGCATAAAGAAGAAATCAATTCGGACTTAATTTGTGAACAAGGATGATGATGAGGCGACGCAGAATCGAGCTACAAGAAAATTGAAGGAGTATTGGATCAATCATTAGAAGGCTTTGGAATGGCACAAATGGGCTCGAAAGAGTTATGCATGTGGACTGAAGTTAAAGAATTGAAGGTTGGGCTAGGTTGCATGCTCAATGGACCAAGTCCGCGTGGACCCATACGCGGTCCGCGTGACTTGTGTTGAGTTGATTCCGGGTTTTGACTTGTTGAATCTATTTGTGGAAGTTTGGTGGGTGGCTTTTGGCACCTTTTTGAATCCGAATCAACTCCCTTTTGCTGGAGATTGGAGCCATTATTGAAGGGGATCACTTGAAGAACATAGACCATTCTCTCTCAAGAAAGCGTTTGAAGATTTGAAGGATTTTTGGAAGAATAGTGTAATTTCCTTCCATCTTGCATCTAAGACAATGTTTGGTACCACTAAACTATATTGCTTTTCTTTTACCTTGGTCATGCTTGGCTAAACTTTCATTTGGTTGATTAGGGTTTAACCCATGGATGATTAGTTGCTTTGAAGACTTATTATTATATTGTGTTTGAGATTTATGGAAATGTTTTCTAGTTAAACTTCTTGTTGTGTTTATTTATCTTTGATCATGAGCTTGGATGAATGAATGCTTGTTTTTGTTGACTAATTTCTTGGTTAAGTAATGGATCTTCAAATTAGTAAGCAACAAATGGTTTATATGTTTGTTTTCATTTCATTTAGACCATGGAAATGTTTCCTCCATAACGATAATGTAAGCATTTGATTATCTTTTGGACTTGGTAACTCTTATAACTTAAAGCTACTTGATTTTCACAAGATTTTATTCTTCATTGATTTTGTGACTTCAATTAAGGAAATGTGTTAAGAGCTCCTCTAACCATTTTAATTTCTAAGAAGATTTGAGGCAATTTGTGTTTATAAATTGCTATAGCCAAGCTAAACCAATTCACGAGTGTTATTCCATTAAGTCATCATCCATGAGGTGTACCTAAAAATCAACCAATTTTACTTCATTGAATTTAATCCAAACATTTACTTGTTCACTTGTCATATTTTCATTCTAGCTAGTTTTAATTTTGTCAAACAATCAAAAAGAATTAAACACCCCCCACCCATTTTACTTTTAATTTTGTTTTGCAAGTGTTTAACAAAGAGATTTACATAGAAATTTAAATTAAACCAATCTCCTTGGATACAATCCCTTTACCACTATACACTATTTTAGTGTGTAATATTTAGGGCATTTATTTTGTTGGTCTCGGTAACCACCAGCGGGGCCCAAGTTAGGCGAGGCCTTAGATCAGGGTACAGTTAGGGTATGATTATTATGTACTAGTATGTTATTTGACTGTATGTATGTGTTTAGCGTGTGAGGCCCAGAGATAGGCGGGGCCTAAGTGAGACATATTTGTATACCGAGCGGGGCTTGATGCAGGGCGGGGCCCGATGCAGCAGGCAGGGGCCAAGTATGTGGTTATGTGTATATGGTTATGCGTATGTGGTATGTTATAGGTTGCGGAACTCACCAAGCTTCGTGCTTACGGTTTTCAGCTTATGTTTCAGGTACTTCCGGTAGTGAAGGAAAGAGCTCGGGATGATCGCATGACACACACCAAGAAGTTTTAGCCTGAGATGTTTTTACTCTGATAATTAGAACATGTTTTGAAATGATACTCTAATTTGATATATCAATCTTTAGTTATTATTGAAATGATTTGATACTTATGGTTTTATTAATGTTTTAAAAAGAAATTTTTGGTCTTGGTTTTTGGGATGTTACAAGTTGGTATCAGAGCCTTGGTTTAAGGGATTCGGGCACACTCTCGGGTGTGACTGAACTCAAACTGAGGACGCGATAAGAAAATTTTCAAAAGAAAATCGTTTTATAAAAAGAAATTTGAAAAGAGAAAGGATTTTGAAAAAGGAAAAAGGACTTTGAAAAGACAAAAAGGGTGTGGTGCATGCAATCAGCCGAGCTCAAGTAAGTTCTCCCAAATTACCCATACAAGTTTATGTTATGATATGATTATGTGATCAACATGCTAGTTAAGGATAAGGATCTAGGAAGGATGCCTTATATTCCTATTATATGTGATTGTTGAGTTGCATGCTAGTATTGGTTAGACAGTGGTAGGGTAGCCTGATTAGGTTATGCCTGATTATATGAACTTAGATCGAATGCTAGTACAGATTCTTGATATGTGAATATGATTGCTTGATTGTGTTATGGTTAGACTTTCCTTTTGTCTGAATGTTGCTTGCTTTGTGCTTTGTGGGACTCCGAGTGATGGGAGTTAGCTATTAGGTGAATACGTTAAGTCACATGTAATCAGGGTTGAATAATCTTAGAGTGCTGGATTTGACCCTATTGTGCAATTCTTGTCTGAGTCCTAACCGTTGTAGGGATGAGTCCTCTACTCAAAGGATTATCCGATCCTCGTTACATGTGATGGTATTCAACTGATGACTAATTGGCATTACAAGGAGACCTTCAGCAACTGAGGACTGGTTAGGTCTGAGGTTTCCATAGGGTAAGCCTAGGATGAGTTTAGTGTTGGGAGTAGTAGTAGTAGTGAAAGGGACTTGGTGGAGTCAAGGCAACTCTTGAGGAAGTACGGATAGATGTGGAAGGTAGTATGGGCCCGCATTACTGAAAGCAGAGGATCCATACTCGATTCAAGAGGGGCCAGGATAAAACCAAGGAACTTGTAGTGTGTGTGTGATCCCTCAGCTACTAAACATACATACCAATATCACACAGACAACATTTATAGCTATATCTATCAATCAATCATATATCCATACTCAAACTAAACTACGAGATATAGGCCCTGCCCACACTCGACTAACTGAGAGACACGGTCCTCTCCCACACTCGGCTACTAAACATGCATATACGGGTCGGCCTTGGTGCCTTAGACTCGTCCTACTGGAGGAAAACTCACCTCGTATACTAGCTGTGAAATCTCATGTGGGGAATCTTTGACAGCTGCTCCGACGACTCCCCGGCTATCAATTTCATAATAACACTTAATCAAAATCCGATAATCCTACTTAGGGTAAAATAAACATTTTACCCCTGGTCAAAGTTAACGCTTGGGTCAAATTCAATATTATGGTTGACCCAACTCGTCGAGTTGCTCCATCAAGTCGTCGAGTCCTAGAACCTGAAATTGCGATCTAACTCGTCGAGTCTCTCCCTGACTTGTCGAGTTCCCAGGCTACTCACAGTCGCAATCTACTGATTTAACTTGTCGAATCCCTTCACCAACTCAGCGAGTTCTACCTGAAGCTAAAACGGGACAAACTAACTAAACACATCGAGTCCCTTTATGGAATCGCCGAGTTCCTCTGTCTGGTTGAGCCATCTCAATGGATTAATCTCCTACCCTTCAGATCTAAACTCCATACTTCTCCTACACACTGAGAATACACTTATAAGGGTAAAGTTTCCAACTTTACCCGCTATTAGTCCTTCTATATGGGTTTAGCTCAAACCCTAACTCTCTATAACATAGATCTTGGTCCACAATCCATAATATTTTAAACCAAAGCACACTAAAATGGATCTAGGCCTTGGACATCAGTTGGACACGTAAAGTTCCAAGCTTTCCTTCCATGCATGGCCTTTTAGGGCTAAAAAGACCATAATAGCGCTTTTAAGATTGCACGGGGCTTCCATGGTCATAAAGTTTGCATCTTTATGCCATGGAACCCCTTCTAGATCCCATATCTAAAATGTAAGTCACTTTGGACGTCCAAATCCCAAAGACCAAGGTTCTTGAACCAAAACCCTCATAAAAATGGAAGTAAATAGATCTAAGAAACGAATGATCAAGTTAGAGACTTGATTACCAAAAATGCAGCAAATGGAGTGTAGTTCTTGGATCTACTCCTTCCTTTTTGAGCCTTCTATCTTCTTCTTCCACAAGCTTCAAAAGTGCACAGAGATCACTCAAAATGGATCACACTCTCAAATAAAGCTATAGGGTTTCGTGGATTAGGGTTTAGGACAAGGAGGCTGGAAATGAGGCCAAGGGGTGGAGATTAAGATGCTTAAATAGGGTGCAAAACCCCGAAATTAGAGGTTCACTCTGACAGACCTACTCACCGAGTCAAGGGCTCTTGACTCGTCGAGTAGGTGGCTGAAATCCCGTATCCAAGACTCAAATCTACTCGACGAGTCTGGGGCTTCCAACTCATTGAGTAGCTCTATAAAAATGAATAATTTGTAAATAAATGCGTACCAGAAACCGGACGTTACAACACTAAACTGTAATTAGTTTCCATAAAACATACACATTAGAAAACGTTTCATGTTTTCTTCTTCAGGCGACAATTGCTCCTTTTGTAGGAGTGTGTTCAAATGCAAACTCTGCATCTTTATTAGCTCCCTTTCATCCGTTTTTTGCTCCCTTTGTTGATCCAAGCCGAGTCTTTTTTTTTCATTACTTCTACTTCACTATCTATACTAAGCCTCATCACACAAATTTCTGCAACAACTTCAATTAAAGACTTACCTTTTTCTTTTCTTTTAGATGCATCTCTACCTGTTGGACGTTTAATTATTGAACCACCAATACTTGCCCCTTCTGTGTTGGATTGGACACAATAGTCTCCTTCTTTAGTAGACCTTGATCTTTTTGTGCTACCACCACTTTCTTCATCATCCACTTCATATTTAGGATGTGATCGTGTTGCATCATGATCTAGTTGTAGATCCCATTTTCGATGCTTACACATAACCTCATTAAAAAGAATCATGTCATTGAACTTGCTTCCACTTGTCTCATATAACTTATGAGCTTCATTCTCAACATCTTTCATACTCATTCCAATTCTTCTTTTTCTATATGCTTCTCGATTAACACCAACCTATTTTCCAGCACTTTCATTAAGTTGTTTACAACAACCTTTCATTTAAGCTATGTTCTTATTACCAAACTTTCCTGGGTTTTCTGCTTGATTTGCATCTTATAGCTCTTTCACTTGTGCCCATATTGATGTTTTCTTTTGGTTTTTTCCACGATGCTTATCTTCACTAACGATGCAATATGCTAACATTAAAGTGATATCTTCATCAGCATCCTATTTATCGCCTCTTGGATTTTTCCGGTATTTTGTGAGGTTTGAATATTTTCAGTGACAGGGAATTGATTGAGATTTGGAAATATTTGAGAGCTTTCATAACCTTGAAAATTTTGATAATCTTGAGGACCGTCAAGATTTAAAACGAAATTTGGATCCATAGTATCAAATAAATAAAAAAGGTTTAGAAACGAAGAGTTAAGATGAGATATGAACTATATCAATATTATACTCTATTTATAGAGAAAAAAAATCATGAATTTTAGTATTTTAACTATTTTTTAATTTTTTTTATTAAGATAATGTTGGATTTTTAAAGATAATAACCGTTATCTAAAAATCTAAATCTAAAAAAAGAATATACAACTACCCTTTCATTGTTAAACACATGGCAAGAAAAAGTTTGGTGAACTTTTGTGAACCTGGGTCGTCCATGTGGCCTAGGCCACAAATATTAATTTATTTATTTTTAATTAAAATGTGTGATCCACTCGTCCATGTGCACTTATGGGGGTAATCTTATGGTCTAAAATTAAAAAAATTATGTGGTTTTAATCCTAAAATTAAGAAATTTCAGTGATTTTGATCCTTGGAAAACCTTAAAGGACGATTTTTACCCTTTTAATTTCTTTTTTGTATTTTTTGTATTTTCTTTAATAATATATTAATTAAAAATAAAGAAATAATAAAACTGGGACCACCTTCTCTCTTCTCTCTCTCTCTCTCTCACACACACACACATACACACACAACATTCAAGCAAAAAAACCCAAATTTTTCTCACTATTATTGTTTGAATCCGACATATTTGTTGCAAAATTTCATCCTTTCAAAACACCAACATCGATGATTAAAACCACCCCTCTCTATCATACCCCACTTTCTCTCTCCATTCCTTCTCATCTTTTTCTTCACCACCCATCACGTGCTAATCCTAAATTACACACATACATAAGAACATAAAATCCAGCTGAACAAATACCCAACTAAACCTAGATGGTTTGGATCATCGATTTAGAGAAAAAGAGAGAAAGAGAAAACAGAATTGGAATCTCTATTACAATTCAACTAAACTACAATCTTCACAAAATAAAAAATCAATTTGATTAAATCTCCATTACAAAATCATCAAAATCATTACATGTTTTAACATCTCGATCCTTCATCTTAGTTTATCAACTTCGATAATTCATCTTCTTCAAAGAAACAATTTGATCATTCATCTTCGTTTCTTCATCAAACCTATTTCGAAAATCAAAATAAAAACATCAAGAACACTTGGAAATATCAAACCTTAAATCATCCGTTACCCCATTGATCGCTTTTGAAAACCCTAAAGCCTTCATCTTCGATCTCGAAATCAAACCATAAACCCTCTCTAAAAACCCTAAAGACCCTTCACTGAACCTGACAAACTGAAAAAAAAAAAGAATTACTAACTACCAAGTTTTTGTGGTGATCGGAGAAACGAGTTTCGGGAAGATAAATCAGGCGACCCAATAGCTAGTAGAAGCATGGTACACCATCAAGGGTAAAATTGGGTGCACACAACCCCATAGAGTTGCCATGTATGTCGTCAAAAGAGTTGGAGAAGAATCCAGGTGTCGATTGGGTAAAGAACTCGGATACACGATATTAAGTGGTCGTCAGTGAAGGATTGGCTAGAGGCGGAAGATGGTTTGGTCTCGTATGATTGAGTTACTGGTGTGTGTATGTGTGTGCATGAGAGAGAGAGGGAGATAGAGAGAAAGAATGAGAGGTTTACTAGAGAGAGGGGGATACCGGTGGAATGATTGGTTGGGTGGGGTAGGATTTTAGTTTTTATTTTTTTCTAAATATTTAAATGTTGAAATTAATAACGAAAATAGAAAAAGCAAATGGAAAGGGTAAAAGAGTCATTTCAAATTGTTCAAGGACCAAATCCACAAAAAGTTTGTAATTTTGGACCAATGGTGCAAGTCGGAAACTTTTAGGACTCCTTGCACACTTTTTTGATAACCACATGGACCAAATTTGCAGTTTAGTCTTTTCAAAACAACTTTATTTGTTTATTGTTTTTTTTAAAAGACAAAATTGCAAAAATGGTCCTTGTCGTATGCAATTTTTTGGGGTTTTAGTCCAAACCCCAAGTTTTTTGGATTCACGGTCCTTTTGGAATGATCTGTATGTGGAATTAGTCCTCAGACTTAACTTCCGTTAACTTGTTGCTGTTAACCCCTCATGTGCCTCTCATATGAGGGTATATTTGTCTTTTCACTTCTAAGGGACCATTTTTGCACTTGAAAAAAATATATCCCTCTTTTTTTTTTTAAAAAAAAATACCTATTTATTTATTTTAATAATTAAAAAATAAAAGAGTTCTATTAGGTTTGAAGGTTTATAGAGGTCACGGTCAGACATTACATGAACTTTCGAACTTTCGTTGGCTAATATTCCATTCTTGAATCCTTATGATTGGATTTCATTGTTCAATATCGTTGGAAAGGATGTTGTGAAGTATGGGCCCATATTACAGTTTTTAAGAATAATGATTCGGGAATATATCCTTGAAATTGCAAAGATGGATAATGAAATTGCAAATGTTCTTAATCGGAAGCCAAATTTGAAACCATTCACAGTTCCTGATGAAGTTGATCAATTTCAATTTGGATTTATTGAAAATAAACAATGGGGAATTGCTTACAAGATAAAGGAGAAAGAAGTGGTAAAGCATTGCATGGTGTTCTTATGGGATAAACACTTGTATTATACTTATATTCTAAATCAAATTATTGCAAAGGCTGAAGCGAACAAGTCAAATTAAGAAGGAGATATAAAGTGTATTTCAGACATGATCAAATGGTGGATAGTTATTCAACAAACTTTATTGAATACTATTCCGAAAGTGTTTGAAACTGTACAGAAAACCGAAGAAAATACCACTACAACAACTTGACACAAAGGGGAAGATTGTTAGAGTTCGGATATAGATAGTGTCTAGTTGTATGTGTCTGTAATGTTTAATGTCTTTTCTTAGATTCCGAATTAAGTATTGTAGTTCCGATTTCGGAATTGTATTTAATCTTAGGTTTGCAATTATGAACCGTCGACTTATGATTCAATTCTAGTGTTTATTTGATGCATATATATAGGAGCATTAGTTAGTGGAGATGTAAGAGTTTTTGATATAGAATAGTTTTGCACAATCTATTGTAAATAATTGTTATCTCGAACCTCTAAGGTAAACATATCTTATTTACATCTTTGTGTTCATCAAACTATTTCATATCTTCATATGACGTTTTCATTTTCGTGTTCTTCGCTTGCTCGCCTAAGTTGGCTCCTTAAGTTGTGAAACAAGAACGAGATATCATGTTTTGAGTTTGCAGTAAAAAATCTACATGATGTTTGAATTGCAAAGACACATAATATGATATATATTTTCAGTTGGGTATATATCTTTCACATTGACAAACTTTTTGAATAGTTAACGAACCAAATGATCATTTTGGGATATAATTTGAAAGCATGGTTGTATGATGATATTTGAGTTCCAGATTTTTTTTATTTTGGTGAATAATTCTAAATTTAAAGTGAAAAGAATCCATTAATCTTTGGAGAAGAAGTCGAAGAGAAATTAAATATCCTCCTACTTTTTGTTCCTACACATCATCCTAACCAATGAAATGGTCATATGCGTAACATTTAATGTTCATTTAATGAGATTTAATGATATTTTAGGATATTAATATGATACATATCATCATTTAAATTCAAAGTCCAGGGTTTATCATTTAAATTCAAAGTCCAGGGTTTGTTATTGTGCGGAACATTATTAAGGGTCGAAAAGCAGACTCCTTATAAACTTGAGGGTTTGTCCTCAAAATTTCGATGCAGTCATCCCCGTTCAATTTATCGGAGATATTGGGAGAGATCGAGCAGACGACCTGTTGGCCAAATATACATATACACACACATCTACGGAAAAAGAAAGAAGGATTGTCATGGCTTCAATCGCTGCTGTGCCGTTTTGGAGATCAGCCGGGATGACTTATATATCGTATTCGAACATATGTGCCAGCCTTGTGAGGAACTGTCTCAAGGAACCCTACAAGTCCGAAGCTATCAGTCGGGAGAAGGTCCATTTCTCCAGCACCAAATGGACCGATGGCAAACCTGAGAAACCTAGTAATTTCCTATCCTTATTTTAAGTTTTTCCCAATTATTTCGATTTCTAAGTCTCCTAGATCTAGGGTTTCTTCCACGGTGCGATTATTGTTGATTATATTCTGCTTGTGTTAATCCTCATTCGATGATCCTGGTGGAGTTTTGTGTCTAGGCAATTTCTTTCTTTCTGTGATTATAAATGTATGATTGGTTACACAAATTGGAACCTGCAATTATGCTAATGTCAACAGATGATAAACTTATTGGATCATTCCCATCATGTCATGATCCCCGTTATTCTCTCTTTCCTATAAGAATCAGGAGAAAAAGAAATGAGCTTTTCCATGTCGATTGTGAAAAGTTCCATAGCTGTTATGTCAATTTGGTGGCTATTTGGCATTTTTTTCTATGTTTGGGATTGTAATAATATGGTTTCCTGAACTCAATAAGCCATGTTTTGGCACCTATATTTTGTATTTTGGTAATGGGCAAATTTGTATCTTCAAATTCCATATATTAAAATTCCATATACTCAAACTGAGCATTAGGAATTTGATGCTATTCTTCGAGCTGAAATCATCTAACACACACATGCTAATCCACAATCACATACATGGTTAGAAACAGCTTTGTAATAGCAATGTACTATTAAGAGTTCACATACATTATTTTTTCCATGGTTTTTCCCTTTCACATAAATATCTTAATGTATTTGGCCATTAATCTTCATAACATCTCCTTTTGATTTATCATTATTCCCTTTGTTTCCCCATGTATCATCTTAATCCCTAATGAATTCTTATTGGATTTATGCTTTGATTTTTGATGTTAATGTAATATAGTTTGTTTATATCTTCGAATAGATTTTTCTGACTCTTTGTTTTTGTCTATTGAACAGCTATTCGGTCGGATTCTCCTGATGAATGAAGGCAGGAAGATGTTACATTTTGCAATTTTTACTGAAGTTGATCAAGGTCATGTTTGTTGAACATTGAGGCCTTGTTTCTTGAAAAATGTTGGCAATAATAAATTTTGTAGTCATTTTTGAATGGATTTTGTGTGTTACTTTTTCCTATGTAAAATTACAAGCAGATTGCATTTTGATGAAATGCGAGGTTTTCTTTAGTATGGAATATGTATTATTTAACAACTCACTGACACCAAATATTGGTTGGATTCTGAATACCAATTACCAACTCATTTGACCAAAATCAATATAAAAATAATTAAAAAAATAATAATTAAAAAGCTTCAAAAGTTCAAATAAAAACGTAACTCTAGAAAAATTATCCTTCGAAGCAAAGCAATACTGGAAAAATAAAAAATAAAAATCGTCCTAACGAGTAACAACAAACAACAGTCTCTCAATAAGCGAAAGAGAAAAGTCTAAAATAAAATAAAAATAAAATGAAACAAACCCAGCAATAATTTGCAGATACATCGTCTAAAGTCTTAAACCAACTAACCTTCTCTCTCTCTCTCTCTCTCTCTCTCTCTCTGAGGTGGATAT
Organism: Lactuca serriola; assembly: GCF_051521515.1. Taxonomy (NCBI): domain Eukaryota; kingdom Viridiplantae; phylum Streptophyta; class Magnoliopsida; order Asterales; family Asteraceae; genus Lactuca; species Lactuca serriola. The sequence continues at coordinate 286,444,661 of NC_136412.1, read as the reverse complement.
CCGGCGTAGCCAGCCACCGCTTTGATCCTTGATCCATCATCATTTCATAATTGTCTCTTCGATGCCGATTCATTACCCTCATACAATCATCACAAATTCAGATCTGAGCTTTTGATTCATTCAGCAAACGACTTCCGTCTCTTATAATCGTCTTCTTTACACCTATCTGATTCCAGCCCTAGATTCTCGTTCCTTCGATCTTCTTTTACTCAGCGATATGTCTTCCAAGCTGTCATCTCGGTCAAGAGGAGGCGCCCCTGTAAAAGCTAACTCCAAGGAAACCGGCCCCAAGCTCGAGGAAAATCTCAACATATTCAAGTCCGATAAGTTCGACGCCGATGGCTTTGTCAACTCCAAGTGTAATTCCTTGAACGAGAAGGTCAGTATCGCCCAAAATGCTTCATGCGCAGTCTTACAATTCTAATTTTAGGACAATTTTGTGAGAAATTGTAGGTATTCTGTCCATTGTTATAACGTTGCCTGAATATTTTTTCTTCAAGTTCAAAATATCTCGATAATTATAGTCTATATAACAATTCATCTATACTTCAAAGTCGCATTTGTGAATCTTTATTTCTAGTTATTGTTGTGCTATTGAGCATTGGCCTTATTTGCTGTGAGGATAGCTGCTTATGATCAACCAGGACTTCATCCATGTTAGAACAGCTAGTAGGTTCGGATCATCATTATAAGATTGTTCATTTCACCTTGAAATGTATCAATACTAGGTCTATATGATACTTGAAGCCACCCCTTCTAGTTCTAAGTTTTAACTAATGCTCATTTCACCATCAGATGTATCAATACTAGGTCCATATGATACTTGGATCCACTCCCTCTAGTTCCAACTAGTTTAATCTGTTACAACATGTATATCAATTCGATATATCTGATTAGGTATCCGTGTGCTTCTTGTGTTCGTGTTTGTTTGACATGGCTCATTATAATACTGCAAGTCATATTTGTAATCTGTGTTAAAGTGATGGATATATGCTATACCAAGAATCGTAATATCTTGTCAAGATCGTAACTATTTCCAAAAAAAGTTCGATTTGTCTGCTTCTTTTCGCTGTTCAGCTATTAATAGTAATTATTCAATCCCATACTATAACGCATCTTCCATTCTATTGATATATTGCTTCAATATAACTCACATGTACCTCATTCACAGGAGATAAGACAATTATGCTCATATCTTTTGGATTTAAAGAAAGCTTCTGCAGAGGAAATGCGAAGGAGTGTATACGCTAATTATACTGCATTCATACGGTGGGTCCTCTCTTTCACTTTATAATCTTAATCCAAAATGGTAACTAATATTGGTATAAATTCAAAAAATTTCAGCACATCAAAAGAGATATCAGATTTAGAAGGCGAACTACTGTCCATAAGAAACTTACTATCCACTCAAGCCACCATAATCCACGGTCTAGCTGATGGGGTCCATGTCGATTCTTTATCCATCACTCTTCCGGAAGGTTCCGGTTTATCTCCCGATCTAGACAGAGACCCTTCAGACTTAGAAAATTGGTTAATCGAATTTCCCGATATTCTTGATGTTTTATTAGCTGAAAGAAGAGTAGAAGAAGCTTTATCCACCCTAGATGAAGGCGAACGCATAGCTTCAGAAGCAAAAGGAAACAATTCACTAAGTCCTGTTGTTTTAGCCTCCCTCCAAACTGCCATAACAGAATGCAGACAAAGATTAGCCAATCAGCTTTCAGAAGCCGCCTCTCAACCCACAACACGTGGCAGTGAGCTTCGTGCAGCTATTAGCGCCCTTAAAAAACTAGGAGATGGGCCCCACGCCCATACTCTACTCCTTCAAGCACATTACCAAAGACTTCAATCCAACATGCAGAACCTTCGCCCTTCAAGCACTTCATATGGTGGAGCCTACACAGCTGCCATTTCACAGTTAGTTTTTTCTGTTATTGCACAAACAGCAACGGATTCAAATGCTATTTTTGGTAAAGAACCTGCGTATATCTCTGAGCTTGTGATGTGGGCTACAAAACAAGTTGAGGACTTTGCTGTTCTTGTGAAGAGACACGCGTTAGCTTCATCTGCTGCTGCTGGTGGACTTAGGGCTGCTGCTGAATGTGTACAAATAGCTTTAGGACATTGTACATTGCTTGAAGCTCGTGGGTTAGCACTTTGTCCTGTTCTTTTAAAACTTTTTAGACCGAGTGTCGAACAAGCACTCGATGCGAATCTAAAACGAATCGAAGAAAGTACAGCTGCTTTAGCTGCAGCCGATGATTGGGATCTTTCCAATTCGCCAGGTGTCACACGCCTTTCCGGAAGGTCCACAACATCCGTAACATCTCAACACCATAAGCTCTCGAGCAGTGCTCAAAGGTTCAATGTGATGGTTCAGGATTTCTTCGAGGATGTGGGCCCGCTTTTGAGCATGCAGTTGGGAGGGAAAATGTTGGAGGGGTTGTTTCAGGTGTTTAACTCTTATGTGAGCATGTTGATACGAGCACTCCCGGGGTCCATGGAAGAAGAAGGAAGCTACGAAGGGTCTGGGGGTAAAATTGTCCGGATGGCAGAGACTGAAGCCCAACAAATGGCGTTGCTTGCGAATGCATCTTTGTTAGCTGATGAATTGTTGCCTCGTGCAGCCATGAAACTTACCCCACAAGGTCAAGGTCAAAATATTTACAAAGATGACCCTCGTAGACGCCCTTCAGGGCAAAATCGGAACACTGAGCAAAGGGAATGGAAGAGACGGCTTGCGGGTATTGTAGATAGATTGAAGGATAGTTTCTGCAGGCAGCATGCATTAGATCTTATTTTCACTGAAGAGGGTGATAGTCATCTTACTGCTGATATGTACATACACATGGATGGAAATGTTGAGGAAATCGAATGGTTCCCTTCTCCTGTTTTTCAGGTACTTAGATTATATTAAATCAATTATTTGTAATATATAAATCAGAATTGCTAAGTGTTGGTTTTATTGGTTGGTGTTGTTCAGGAACTTTATGCAAAGCTTTACAGGATGTCTGGAATAGCAGCAGAAATGTTTGTTGGAAGGGAACGTTTTTCGACAATGTTGTTTATGAGGCTTACGGAGACTGTGATTTTGTGGCTTTCAGAAGACCAAACTTTTTGGGACGATATTGAGGAAGGACCAAGGCCTTTAGGTCCTCTTGGTCTTCAACAGGTACATTACATGGTGATATGATCATGATTATGGACAAAAGACTAAAAAACGGGTATTTGTGAGAAATAGAATATTTGTTTATGTTATGCGATGGAAATTTGCAGTTTTATCTGGATATGAAGTTTGTGCTGTCGTTTGCTGCGCAAGGGCGTTACCTATCGCGGAATTTAAACCGAGTGGTGAACGAAATCATATCTAAAGCACTTGCAGCCTTTGCTGCAACTGGAGTGGATCCATATGCGTGAGTGTTACAAATACAAATTATCAAAAATATTTATGATTACATGAGTAATAATGGTAGGATTTTTTTTTTTTTTGGTTGGCAGTGTACTACCTGAGGATGAGTGGTTTGGTGAGATAAGTCAAGAAGCAATAGATAGGTTGAGTGGGAAGCCAAGAATAGCAAATGGGGAAAGAGATCTAAGCAGTCCAACTGCGTCTGTTTCAGCACAATCCATATCCTCCATCAGATCTCATGGGAGTTCTTGATTGTTTTGTTTGTATATCTCTTTCTCACCAACATTTCTTTTGTAGAATATTTTCATTTTTTCGTGCTTTTCTTTTCTTTCCGTTTCATATAATATCATTGTGTTAGATATGGGCATTACAAGTTTAGGAATTCTTTCTTTATGTTTCTCCAGTAGAGGGAGCTTTAGCATTTGAGCATGTAAATTTGTCTCCTTTCTTTATTTTTTATAACTTTTGAGTGCAATTTTTTTTGGTATTCTTTCACAAGTGTGGGTGGATAGATGCAATTATATTTTTTTTCCAGATTTTCACCGAGTATGATGTCGATTGTTTTAATTCTGTTTAGTATGGGAAAAGGAATGACAATGACATATACTATAATAAAGATGTACAAACAATATTTGGTACCGATGAACTAAATAGATCCTTGTTTTTTGTAGGGTATAGAGATTTATATAAAATAACATTATTTTGCAGACAATTATTTTAGTATCTTTACGTTGAGGGGCTTGTTTTGTTTTTCGTATGTGATCTATGGTAACATTCTCCATTGGTTGTTAGAGTAAACAAATTTGGTCCTTGTGTTCAACAAAAACTGGAGGTTCAGAAATTTGGTCCTTGTGTTTAACAAAAACTGGAGGTTCAGTCAAGAGACTGGATTTTTTTTTGCAAAAAATGTACTTGTTATGGTCATGTTTTCATTGGAATGTATTTGTCTCTTTTATTTTGTGCATTGAATATGATAAAGATAATGAATTAAACAGGTCTCTCTGGTAATGGAAATGACAAACACTATTGGAATGGTAGTTGTCTATGGAATCCGTCAAGGTAAAGTTAAACCCTTAGGATTTCATGGAGTCCATCAAGGTAAGCTTAAACCCTCGGGTCAATGGCAAGCACCATCATGGCTTGATTTGTTCTTCCATTCATGCTCTGGTATGGAATAAAAGAAAACTAATTATGATATGAATATTTATAGTGTTCATGTATTGTACTTCATTGCATTACATAATTATGAAAGATTCTAGCATGTATCTTGGCAAACATTTAAAAAGTAAGATTTTTGTCCAAACTTATGTATCTTACGAGACATTTTGTTTTGGAAAAATGACTCAGAAGGCTAATCAACTGTTGATTTTGTTCACATTTGTTGTTGTTGTTGTTGTTTTTTTTTAATTTATTTATGCAATATACCATCTAACTTGTTATTTGTGTTCACCATAACCCTCTTTTAACCGACTAACAAATGTGATAACCGGTCAAAATGATTATTATTTAGATCCGACTTTAACCCAATTGCTTTAGAAAAACCGTCATTCCCATCACTCAATATCAACACTTCATCGTCAATTTTTAAATCGTCATTCCCATCGCTCAATATCAACAAACATTGCAGGGAGGAATCATCAGTTTCTTAACAAATCCTAGGTGGGGAAACTGAAATTGAAACATGAATGAAAGGGCAGAGTAAGGGGAAGGGGTGAATACATAGACCAAATAAACAGTGACAACGTCATAGAAAGAATCCACCACCACCCCCTTCACTCCCCCTTCTCCCTTCCCCGCAACAAAACACACACATATACACTAAAAATCAAAACACACAAATACAGAGAGACATATAGTGAAGAAATCGACATCATTTTGGATTCTCTATATGCCAAACCTTCATCTTCTATGTTCATCTTATTTTAACTTATGTGCAAAGAAATCGACAACCTCACCCTTGTTTTACTCACTTTTTTCACCCATAAAATAATCTCCATAAACCTTTGATGGATCGTGATCTGAATCTTTCATCTTCCCTTCCTACCATCGCCTTTCCACTACAACTTCTCCCTTCTCTATTCTCTATGCTTTGTGTTAATTAAAGAACCCTAGATCCGCCATTTTCTTTGAGAATTTTGGCTTTAAACGCTTTCCCGGTCAATGAATCTGTAGGGCATCGTACTACTTTGATGCTTCTTTGTTGTTGTGTGTATTTGAGGATGAGAACGATGGACATGATGGTGGAGATATTGATGTCGGTGTTAAGGAGACGAGTGGTGGGTGTTTGTTGATGAGGATGGGTGATAGCAGACGAGGAAGATGAAAGTTGTTCGATTGAGAAGTGGTTGTGAAGCCGTTGGTGCTATTAGGTTTGAGAGAGAGAGAGAGAGAGAGAGAGAGAGAGAGAGAGAGAGAGAGAGAGAGAGAGACTTTATATTAAATAATTATATTTCATTTTTTTTAAATAAGACAAAACTTTATAAATTGTTCATATAGTAGTGAAATGATGAAAATGTCCTTCACTTAACGGACAAAACTTAATGAAATGAAGCTTAAAGACCAAACATCAAAAGTTTTGAAAGCACAAAGACCATTTGTGAAATTTTTTGAACTTAAGAACTAAACTTCAAATCTAGAAAAAAATACAGGGACAAAAAATGATGTTTGTTCAAAAAAAAAAATTAAAAGAAGTTGTAATTTTTGTTTTAAAAAGTTTTACTTTTATAAAAAAAAAGATTTTTTTTAAAGAATTAAGGAAAGATTGTAAACATATTTGTATCACATCTATAACATCCATTAAAATGGACCAAAGTTATAACTAAAAAGTGGGGTAATTATTATGTAATGACCCAAAATTTAAGACCAAAAATTTCATTTTTATAACAAATAAACCATCATCCAAAACATTTTCATAAAAACCATAATGAAATTAGTATGTCAAAATCATCCAGTTACATCAGAGTCAAATAAAATGCGGAACAACATGGTGTGCGAGATGCAATATTTTATCCTGGGCTCTTCCCTTTCGATCCAGAAGTACCTGAAACATAAATTGAAAACTGTAAGCACGAAGCTTAGTGAGTTCCTAAAAACACCACATACCATACATATTAAACATATAATGGGTCGCGCCCGCCATCGAGCCCCGCTCGTAACATATCGATTAGTAAATAATGGGCCTTGACCGTCATCAAGCCCCACCCGACATTGGGTCCCCGTCCGTTATAAATACAAAAACATAAACACATGCAAGAATCACAAAGATAAATGGCATACAAGATAATCATCAGGCCCCACCCGATATACATAACAAATATCATACATGCAGAGTCACACATATAACTAACATCCTAATCATAATAAATCATGGGCCGACATTGATGCCTTTGACCCGATGAACACATTGAGTAAACTCACCTCAAGCTGCTGAATATCTCAAATAAAGGCTCGATCTGCTGATCCAAAATTTTCATTTTTATAACAAATAAACCATCATCCAAAACATTTTCATAAAAACCATAATGAAATTAGCATGTCAAAATCATCCAGTTACATCAGAGTCAAATAGAATGCGGAACAACATGGTGTGCGAGATGCAATATTTTATCCTGGGCTCTTCCCTTTCGATCCAGAAGTACCTGAAACATAAACTGAAAACTGTAAGCACGAAGCTTAGTGAGTTCCCCAAAACACCACATACCATACATATTAAACATATAATGGGCCCCGCCCGCCATTGAGCCCCGCTCGTAACAGATCGATCAGTAAATAATGGGCCCTGACCGTCATCAAGCCCCACTCGACATCGGGCCCCGTCCGTTATACATACAAACACATAAACACATGCAAGAATCACAAAGATAAATGACATACAAGATAATCATCAGGCCCCACCCGATATACATAACATATATCATACATGCAGAGTCACACATACAACTAGCATCATAATCATAATAAATCATGGGCCGGCATTGATGCCTTTGACCCGATGAACACATTGAGGAAACTCACCTCAAGCTGCTAAATATCTCAGATAAAAGCTCGGTCTGATGATCCGGAAACTCCCCACGCTAACTAATCAAATAAACCCAATTAATAATTGGTCCACAACCCATAGCTGGAATCCTAGTCCGATTGTCCAACACTCAGGGTAAAAGTCCATTTTACCATTTCCATGCTTGGCCCAAAACCGAGGCCTAAACCAATAACACCAAAAAGCCCAATATGTCCCAACTTCCTAAATGGGCCCAAAACCCATCATAGGCCTACATCCAAGAAGGCCCAAAGTCAGAAGGTTAATGGCTCAACAGGGCCCAAAACTCCTCTAGTCCAAAAGTATCCCAAACCGAAAAAAGTCAACATAAGTCAAAGGCAGCCGAGTACCCCGTCGTACTCAGGCTTACGCCCCGCATACTCCAAAAATCCTAAGTACACAATGCGTACGAGATAGGTACACCCAATGTACTACTAAACCTTGCATGATCGGGTTTGGGCAGCGTACGCGCAACATACACATAAGTATGCCCAACGTACGTGCCCATTAAGCACTTTTACCCTTAAGTGATTAATACTTGCACCCTAAAGCCCAAATTTCAGATCCAAGTCTTATTAAACGTCTTAATCCATAAAGTTATGAACTTGGAGCCTTTGCATGGCTCAAAAGGACCCCAAACCTCACTTTTAGCATTCTACTATCTCTATAATGACCTAAACACATGCATGGTTGATCCACAACCATCAAGATGCTAACTTTATGGACTAAGGACCGCACAAACATCAAGAGAAGCAACTCCTAACTCCTGGAGTGGAGGGAATTCACTAGATCTCATAATACGACTAAAAAGGGACAAAAACTTCATAAAGACTTACTCTAAGCAAACAAGGAGAAGGTTCCAAGCTTTATGCCTTAATGAAGCTGTAAATGATGTGAGAAATATGGATCTAAAAGTTCTCCTTTGATCAAAGCTCCTTCTTCCAAGCTCTTCTTCTTCAACTTTCACCAATACACACTAAAACGCACACAAGAGGGTCAAATCTCTTTAAAGAAGGCTAGAGTTTCGAAATTGCACTCTAAGTGGAATGGTGACTGAGAAATGAGAGAATAAGGGGTCATAATGTTTTTTAAATAAGGTCCAAACCCTAAATGTTAGGGTTTGTCCCCTGCATGTGTACGTCCATCGTATAAGGAGTACACCCTGCGTACTACATGTTTTTTGGAATTAGCAAAACTACCCCCCTATGGACTAAAACTGCAAAACATTTACATACCAAGGGTCAAAATGAGAGTACCTTGAATCGGGTGTCACATATTAAAAAGTTTTTTTTTACCAAATTTGTAAAAAAATTAAAATTTAGGTGTAAATTATAAAAACAAAAGTTTGAGAGGGGGTGGTGGCATAAAATTAATTGTTAAAAGAAAAATAAAGAAGTAGAGGCGGATGGATTCAAACCTAGTCTAGGAGGAAAAAGATTGTTAATATTAAGGAAAATGACTCCGGAGGGTAACCAACTGTTGATTTTGTTCATATTTTGTTCTTTTCCTTTTTTTGTATGCAATATACTATCTAGCTTGTTGTTTGTGTAAACCATAACCCTTTTGACCGATTATCACAGACATAGCCGGTCAAAATGGTTATGATGAACACAAACAACAAGTTAGATAGTATATTGTGTATGAAAAAAAAGTGACCAAATATGAACAAAACCATTAGTTGGTTACCATTCTAGGTCATTTTCCCTTTTGTTTTATGTATTCTTTTATTATTGTGACATGTATCCTAGGATTCGGTGTGAAGCTATTGAGGGCATAACCTCTTTGATACGCTTTTTGGGACTCTAGAAGAATGGAAATTTGGAATTAGTATGACGGAGAACCATTATCTAGTTATCATTTTGCAAGGTAAACTTGGGTGTAGATTTATATTTTTTCCTATAGCTTTTAGCGATCTCTATTACCCTTTCTCTCTCTCTCTCTCTCTAATGAATCCCGATGGCACATTTGGCTCCTTCCTCTATTATATCAACGAGAAATCGGTAACCCTACAACGCCACAACCTTCCTACCACCACCACTACAATATTGACGTGGATCACTGACAAACCCATCCTCACCCACTCTTATCTAATTTAACATGTACATCCCTATCTCACCTATCCCTTCTTACCCCTATAACCCTCCACCCTGGATGTGGATATTTGATCACCAAAATACCCATCTCTTCACCCCATTTCCCCGTTTAATCCTCTCCAGTATACTCTACTCTTGTCTATCATCGTTACTGCAAGAAAGGTGGGTTTTAAATCTTGAGTTTGGTTTTCGTGTGGGGAATCATGGAAATCACAAGTTCAGTTCTACAACCACTTTTTGTTGCTTCAAATTTATTACATAATCATTGCATGTTTTAAACCCTGATTTATTAAATACTCATTATTATTTGAAATCATAAATTCTATTATGAAGCAAGATAACCGTCATGGATCTTTGTTTTGGGTTACATAATCTTGTTTTGTTCCTAATTTCATTAGTTATTGATTGTTTGAAACCCCTGTTTGTCACTTCTAATTTACTATGATATTTCCACTTAAGAAATTGATCCATCCATATAAAATACAATATCATTATAGCTATCATACAAATCAGTAATACATACATTTTATGTGGATGAATAAATTTCTTAAGTGGAAATATAATTTCCCTACTAGAAAGCTCGAGAGCATGGTGGAGAGATCGAGACAATTGTATATTTTGGTCAAGTCGTTGTCGGATGCTGTAAGGTATATTGTGGAGTCCAAAATATATTGTTTTACCAAAAGAGCTCTTATGAAAAGAGGGGACACCAACATATTTAGCCATTTATATGATTATGTCGCACTAATATGGGGTACATTGACACTCCTTAGAGTGATAGAGGCTCAATGTGTATAGATGCAGATATGTGTCAAACCACTACAAGATGCTAAAATTTGATAATGATAACATGTAAGATATATATGAGATCCGATATCATATCTCCAAAATAACTCTTATGAAGTAAAGAAGATTCCAACATATATAGTCACTTATAGAACAATTTCTCACCAATATGAGATACATTAATAGATGCAAGCATGGTGACATGTTTCATAATTTTGTATGAGTTGTATGAAATGTGTATTGAGTGAAGGGAGATGAGGAAGGTCATGTGAATGGTGGGTGGTGCGACCACATGATTTAAATAATGTATAACAATTAAATTAATTATACAACTATTTAAAAAATCAGATAAGGTTATAATAGTATTTTCAAGTTTGTCGGGAACAAAATCAAAGCAAAGCCATATAAGGACGGTCCAATTGAAAAAAAGAGCATTAAGAAGGACCAAAAACGCAATACAGAGCAAAACACAAGGACTATTCGTGTTACTTATTCAAGAATAATCGAAAGACGAACTAAAAGAAGAATAAAAGGAGCGGGGGAAACTGTAAATGTTGACCAGAAACAAGGGCTCACTTCAGTCTTCTCTCCCGTAAGAGCTCTCTAGGGTTGTCTCTGCGGCTGCGTTATCAATCAAAGGAGAGGACATCCACAACAACAGCAGCCATGGCGACCAAAGTCCAGAGGATCATGACCCAACCGATCGTATGTATTTCTCATACCTCAACAACTTACCCTAATTCTTTCATCGGTTAATTACTAATGCAATTTCAATATTTTTCTTTACTCCTTGGCTTCAGAATCTGATCTTTAGGTTCCTCCAGAGTGTAAGTTCCTGCAAGCTTTTTCCTTTTGATTTTCTTACACCTTGCTGGATGATTTCCTTACTTTATGTTTTGTTTGCGAAACAGAAAGCTCGTATTCAGATATGGCTATTTGAGCAGAAGGACTTGAGGATTGAAGGCCGCATAATCGTATGTTTTTCCATGAACTTTCTTTCTAGTCCTTAAGACTTGTTTCCTGTAGAATTTGAGCGACCCCAGTAGCAAATGATATCTGTGGTTCGGGTTTTAGGGCTTGACTGGTAGTAAATGATACCCTCTTGACCTTACACACTTTGATTATGATGTCAAAGGTTTGCTTTCTTCAAAATTTATATGGACATATGAAACCTTCTAGGGGATTTGTTAACTACATTTAGCTTTGTAAGTGAATGGATGTTAAATTCAGATTGATAAGTATTACCCATAACATTAAGAATCAAAATATGCCTTTGTTTTCCTTTTCTCTTTTGATAATGGATATGCATAAATGGTAAATCAAGAATCAAAGTGTGCCTTTTTCTCTTTCAACAGAACAACATGATGCATACTATCCCTTGAAAAGTTATGTGTTTATTTGTTTGATGTAGGGGTTTGATGAGTACATGAATTTGGTTCTTGATGAGGCTGAAGAAGTCAGCATTAAGAAGAAGACCAGAAAGCCACTAGGTTTGTCAATGATATATTTTCATCTTTCTCTAGATTAGTTTCCCATCGTTATTTCTATTCTAAATTCTAACTTTTTGGATGTGCAGGAAGGATTCTACTAAAAGGGGACAACATTACCCTGATGATGAATTCGTATGTCACTTGTTGTCTCTGTTTGTGTGAAATTTTTATCCATTTTTAGTTTCCAATATTACAATGTGCTTAAAATCCATTTCTTTTCATTGTGTTCAGGGGAAAGTGATGAGGAGCATTTGCATCAGTGTAGGCTTAAAACAAGATTTGCAAGTTATGTTAGGCATTGTTTTGATGAAGGGAATTGTGTGTGAATTGATCTGGGATCTTGTTACATTTTTATTTTCATGTAACTGAGCTTTATGAACTGTAATGTTGCATTTTATATGGTATCTAAGCTGATCTATCATTTTGCATAAATTTCTTTACTTTACTTGACAAACCACAAAAATCTGCACAAATTGTGGGAAATAGCATTGTACATTGCCTTTTATACTGGCATAGGCAGTTTACTGTAAGTTTGACTAGCATCGTACATGTAGACTAAATCAGCTGCAAATTATATGCATTTTTATGATGAGTAAAAATTAAAATATAAGTTTATTCATTAAATCTGTTATTTCCTCCAAGTTTGTCCTATATATTTTCCACTAATTTCTGTTTAAAACCACCTATTATTTCATATCCACTAAATAAAAGTACATTACAAGCGTCAACTTGCTCAGAACAAGAATTCACAAATAACAATTAGCATCAGACCATAATGGCTTTATTAACTCACAAGTCACAATTCTAATTACATGATATAAAATTTTGTGTCATTAATGTCATTTCCAACATGAAATTTTGAATATCTATCATCAGTAACAGAAGCCATGAATGAATGAATACAACAAACAAGGGTGTAAATGTGTAATATTAACATAACAAGGAAATCAAAATCAAGTGTTTGCCTTTTGCATTCTTTCTATCAAAATCTTCAAACCCATATGCCTGCAACAATTACAAACCAACCAACAATGGTGGTGTCAGTGTCAGTTAAACTCAAAACTCCAATTCAAGACACAACACAAGCTAAAAAAAACTTACCTCCCAAGCATTAAAACAGTAGCCTGTGGATTGGTGCCAGGTGAAATTGAGAAAACGGAACCATCAATTACTCGAAGAGAATCAACACCGATGACCTTCAAATTTGGATCCACCACCCTCCCCACCACGCATCCGCCATGGTAGTGCCATATTGTGCTCACAGTCCGCCGGCAAAAATCACTCATCTCCTCATCGCTTGTTTGGTTTGCCGGCAATGGCAGACCCATGAATCTAAACTCTGCACCAGACCATCCCAGGAACCTGTAACTAGACATCGCCTGGCTTCTAAGCAACTCACCAACCTTACGCGTTCCGTTTACACATCTCTGCAAATCCACCGGGTTGCTGAAGTAGTTAAAACGTACGTTTGGGTTAACTCTGATTTCTGTGGACGCCAAACGAAGTGATCCGGCAGATAGAGGGCCGATGGTCTTCTCCATGATGCTGGCGACACTAAAATACAACGGAGACGATGAAGATCGCATGAAGATAGAGTGTACAGGAGAAGGAAAAGGGAGAACGTTGGATGATGCTTCGAGATAAGCACCGGAATCAGTAATGCCCACCACCTGTATGAGAGAATGCTCCAGTAGCTTAGGTGACACAAACGATATTCCGTTTCGTGGATTATCATACAGAAACTCCCCAACAAACGGAGAATGATTTACCACCGGAATGCCCCAAGAAGAAAGGTACGAGCGTGGTCCGACGCCACTCAAGAGAAGCAGGTGGGGGCTACCAATGGCGCCGGCGGAGAGAATGACCTCTCCTTTCTCCCTTAGCAGTGCATGGTGAAAATAGCCAGCACTATCACGAATCACAACGCCGATGGCGCTCTCCTTGGACTCAGGAGAATCTGAAGCAGCGAATAAGATCCTCTCAACGCTTGCATAGACGGCGATCTTGATATTTGTTTCTCTAGCGAGATTCAGAAGATCAGCGGCGCTGTGTCTATGGCCGGAGCTGTTGAAGGTAGAACCACCGATCTTGGTTCCAAGAGAGTGTTTTAACGTAAATCCGTTATAAGGTTGAACACCGATTTCCAATAATCCATCACGAAGGGCAGTTTGCCACGACTGTAGCTGGGGTTCAAACACGATGGATTTCTCAACCCATTGATAAGAACGCTCGAGCAAAAGCGGATCCCAATTGATCCCCGATCGATCATAAAATTCATCGTCTGCTCGACTATAAAATCCGGCGTTAATGGCGCTGCTGCCGCCAAGAATCCGGCCACGAGCATTGGGAACGCCTTCCTCGGAAGTGAATGCTTGGGCGGCGGAGTGGAATGGGTCGACTTGCCGGAGAGTGGGGATGAAACCCTCTTGTCTCATGATGGTAGGGTTGATGTGCGGAACACCGCCTCTTTCAAGAAGCAAGACACGGTGATTGACTGATAACGTCGCTGCCAATGGGCAACCTGCTGTGCCACCGCCGACTACTATGTAGTCAAAGGAGTCCTCCGGCGGAAGAGCTGTTGCGTTAACGACGAACGCCATGTATGTCGGACCTGGTAATAATCACAAAACAAATGATATGAGTAAATGAAGAAGCATCTAAACAAAGAATAAAATGGCGGTGATTTACTTTGAGATAGCGCTGATGAAATTAGAGAAAAGAGCATCATGTTGATGATGAGGATGATGAATGAGAAGCATTTGGGGATGATTGACGCCATTCTTGGTGGAGACGAAATGCACAGAATGGAGAATAACAGAGCAGTGCAGGTTCTACAAATTTCAGGAATTGTGTTTGTGGAAAAAAGAAATTGAAAATATTTCTTGTAAGTTTCTGGTGGGAAATTCTGTTAGAGTTTGGGATACGTATGCATCGCTCATTTTGTAATTACAATACAAATGTATCATCTTAATAACACTAGACTTTATTATATAGTCCCTAATATATATCATAAGATAAGGTATAAGATTAATTTAACATATTCTCCTAAATTCGTAACTTAAATAAAAACCATGAAATTTACCACATACCATTAATTTTGTTGTAACTAAAATATAATTCAACCTGGTCGTTAGAAAAAAAAATCCTTTCACAATATTTAATTGTTTGAAGAACGCCATATGATGCTTAAACTGCTAGGTATAGGTCAAGAACCTCGGGGAAAGGCTGATGTGGAAATTAAAATTACATGGTGAGTATTTCCTAGCTAATATGAAATTATATAGAGATGACATAAGATATGATGTGACAAACAAAATTATATGGAGAGTATGACCCATACTCAACACTTTTACCCAACACCCTTACCCAACGTGAGGCTAATGCCCAGTAATATATGTTATAACATGTACACACCACTTCTTTATGTGTTATGGTGTGTTAAGATAAGAAGGAGTGAAAGTTTGTTAACTTGATAAAAATTCATAACTAGTATCTCTTTTTCTCTTTTTTCTTTCTCTCTCTCTCTATCTATCTATCTATCTATCTATATATATATATATATATATATATATATATATATATATATATATATATATATATATATATATATAATTTTGTATTAAAAATTAGAAGTATTTTGGGATGGTAGAGTGATGGAGATTTCCCAGGGTAAGTGATTGTGAAGTGGTGTTTATGTGGCGATGAAGTGACTAAGCTTTTTTTTTTATTTTTTTATTTTTTTTATTTTTTTTTATGTTATGGTGTTATGGGTATATCCTATAGCCTTATTGTGTTTATTGAAAAAGTAATCTCCTATGTTATGTATGTTGCGTTTTATTCTCAAAATTACACGATTAGTAACGAAATCATTTTAAGATTTGAATAAACTTAAAACCATTTTACCCCATCAGTGGTCATTTTGCAATCATGAAAAGATTAAATCAACTACAACAAGAAAAATATTACAAGATTTGAAGTCTTTGATTCTCATGGGAGATGGAAGTTGATGAAGTGATGCATGAAGTTCCAAAGGAGAAACTCTCTAGAGGTATCCACCAAGCAAGAGTAAACCACTAAAACATGCTAGTCTTCATTTCTATATAAGTTGTTCTTAAGCCTTAAGAATTTATACCAAATAAACCTTAAAAGGAGAAGCAACTCAATCATCTAAAACATGCACCAAATTGTCGTGATAATTATTTGGTATGTTGTTATTTGTCATGATTATGTGCTAGCATGATATGAAGTGATAGTAGATAGTAAGGAGAATAGTCCCCGTGTTACGGTCGTAAGGACCAAAGGGTAGGTCGGGCAACCCAGATAGGTCTGACAATATGTTTATGCTATGGTATTATATGGTAGTGGTAGGGGGTTAAATAATCCCCGTAGCCGGTTGAGATAAACCGGAGGGTAGGTCAGCGCCCCAGAATTGCCAGACAGGGTAGGTCGGCACCCCAGAATTACCAGACATAGTAGGTCGGCACCCTATAATTGCCAGACAGGGTAGGTCGCGCACCCCAGAATTGCTCGACAGTATGCATGTTATATGGTATGTGGTATGATGGGGGAACTCACTAAGCTTTGTGTTTATAGTTTTCAGTTTTGTTTCAGGTACCTCTTCAACGAAGGGGAAGGAGCTGGCACGGTAGCAGCGCATCGCACACACATGGTTTCCGCACTATGATGTTCCTGGGATTATACTCTGACATTATTATTATTCCACGACATGTTTTATGATATTTGAGTTATGGGATTATGGTTTGTTATGATATTGATGATGTTTTTCAGTAAACTGCTTTATAAGTTACTTAATTAAAAACAAAATTTTTGTTCTTGAAAATTGGGATGTTACATGTGATATGCTTTTTTTTGGTATAAGTATATGAGAATTGAATGCTAGATTAGGGCTAAGGATCTGCTCAGGATTTGCATGATAGAATGCTAGGAGATATGCCTTTATATACCTATTGATTGAGCTTTTGGAGCTGCATGCTAGTATGAACTTCAGTTGTTTGATAGAATGACTCGATTTAAGTGAGACACTGGTTTAGATTACTCGATTCTTGAATGCTACATGCTTTGTTCTTTTAAGGATCTCCATTAATATTGGATAACTATTGAGCGAATACGTTAAGTTACATACTACGGGGAGTAGATAATTTTAGAAGGTTAGGTTTAACTCTATTGTGCAACTCTTATTTGAGTCCAATCGTTGTAGTGTGAGACCTTGCAATCGAAGAATTATCTTATGCAAGTGGCATGTAATTGTGTTCGTGAGGTAGTTACAAGGTATTAGAGGAAGTATCTTCTACAACTGATGGAGGAGAATGGTGTTAAGGGAACCCTAGTAAGCCTAGGAAGAATATTATAATGTGCGTGTGTGAACATTTTCGGAAGAGAGTGTAACATCCGGAAATTTCAGGTATTATATTTATTGTTTTTATTTTGAGTCTTGAGGAAGAACTCGGCGAGTTGGTGCGTAGACTCGCCGAGTAGAGACACGATTTCTCATCCGGATTAATGACCGGACTCGACGAGTCGCAATGGTGGACTCGGCGAGTCAGCGCTGTTTAATGAAACCCTAATTTCTCGGGTTTGGGGCCTATTTAAAGGGCCTTATGGCCGTCATTTGTGCTCACCAGCCCCCAGAGCGAAACCCTAGTGCATTTGAGCGTGTGGTGTGAGAGAAGGAGCCATTATCAACCATTGGGGGTGTTATTTAGCAAGGGAAAGGAAGTTTTAGCCAAGAGGAAGCAAGAGGAACAACTTCCTGAAGATTTGAGGTCCAGAACATCACATTTGAGGTACCATTTTCGAACCCTTTTCTGTTGAGGTGATGTTCATGTTGATTTAGGGCTTGTTGAGCCCTTTTGTGGCTAGATCTAGTGCCCATTTGGTCCCATAATCGAGTTAGGTTCTGGATCTGGACCCTTGGAGGTCCAGAGTGTCCCTTTGTCCAAGATTTTTATGAATCCATGGAGGTTTTGGTTTGGGGATCTTTGTGTTTAAGGTCGAAACACCATTTATGAGTCATTAGGTGTGTTATGAGAGCTAACGCATGAACTTTATGTGGTAAATAAGCTTGGAAGGACTGGATCTATGAATTAGTGGAACAGATCTGACCCTCAGAAGGTCGTTTGGGGTTGTGCATGGAATGCACTCGTCGAGTCCATTGGCAGACTCGACGAGTTGGTGCGGGTTGTTCATAGATTTCGAACCAGGGGTTAAGTAACCGAGTTGGGTGAGTGACTCGGTGAGTCGGAAGGGACTCAGAGGAAATGGGGTCCCCGTAGAGACTCGGGGAGTCCACGCCAGACTCGGCGAGTTGAGTTGACCGTTGACCATTAACCAGAGTTGACCGGTGTTGACTTGTTAGGGTTAGTCAACCCTAGTTGGGAAAGTGTTAATTAGAGATGTATTTGTGTTATAGGAGGATTATAGCTCGGGAGATCGAGCACTAGTGATTTCAGGGATTTACAAGTTACCGAGATACGCGAGGTGAGTCTTCTCACTATACTATACCTTGAGTAGGTAACCAGAGTTATGTGACAGAGTATTTGTATGCTATGTATGTTATGTGTTGTACTGCATTATTTCTATGTGATTTATGTTGTGCATGTTTACAGAGTTAGAACCGGAAGGTTCACAGAGTTAGAACCAGAGGGTTCACAGAGTAGGGTCCACGGACCCATAGAGTTATAGCCTCGAGTGGCTAATATGTGTTATGTGTGGTATTTTGGGGAACTCACTAAGCTTCGTGCTTACAGTGTTTGTGTTATGTGTTTCAGGTTTCTCTCAGGATCACGGGACGGCACCGGCTCGATTGTACACACCAAAGAAAGAGTCATGTTTTGAGGATCCTGGTTTATTATACAAGTGAAAATGGAGTTATGTTTTGTAATCTGGTTACAAATGAGATTTTAAGAAAGGTGTTTTTTTTTAAGAATTAAACGATTATTTTTAAATGAAAAATTGTTTTGAAATTTACGGTGTTACAGAGAGATTCTAGGAGGATAATCTTGGAAGATGAAAAATGTTTGTAGAAGTTCCTAGCATCGTAGATGCAAGTTAGTTGGAGGATGCTTTTTTTTAATGTTTTGTGGCCTATATAATGTTATTGCCCGAATGTTGCTTGCTTTGTGCTTTGTGGGACCCATATTGATGTGGGCTAACTATTAAATGAACATGTTAAGTTACATGCTGCAAAGGTTAAATAGTTCTAGAATGATTGATTTGGCCCTACTACGCAATTCTCATTTGAGTCTGACCGTCTTAAGGTTGGATCTTTTATTCGAAAGATTATTTAAGTTTTATTGCATGTAATAAAATGAAGTAGTTAGTTGATATTAGTAGGGGTTCTTCAACAGTCGATGGAAGGGTGAGGTAGGAATCCAAAGAGATCCTATGAAGTGCCTTAGAGGAATTGGTGGGCTGTCTAGTGGTGTATATTCATTTGAGAGCGGGTATATATGAATGGATCATTTGGTAGTGGACATGAGTAGTTAATTAGAGGATGCATAACGATTCTTGAGGAAAGTACGGATAGGTGTAGAAGGTAGTATTAGGACTATACTACTGAAAGCACATGATCTGTACTCAAATAGATGAAAATTTTGGGGATTCTAAGGAGCCGATTGAGGGTAGATTGTATGGTTTGGCACCACGATTCATTGCAAGGTGTTTCTGTCTTATTCAGTTTATCGGTTATGATTGTTCAGGCGAACAATGGGCCTAGTGTTTGTTGGGGCCTTGGAGGCCATGTCAGTTGGTTTGAATGGTGCAAACCTAGGTGAGATAACTGATTTTGAGGTCCCGAGGGTCTTTCTCGAGGTAGTGCCAATTGAGTCATGGGACACAATAAGAGAGCGATCATGATGATCAACTTGAGGATTACAGCCGGAGGCTCAGTGTTTGGCAGATGGATTGGGATGTCACTAAGCATAACATTGATTATGCACTTCTAGCTTTTCGTGTTTGGAGGAGAGAGTGTGTATGTGTGTGTGTGAGAGAGAGAGAGATAGAGAGCATACTTGGGATTTTCAGAGTTCGGATGTAGACCCAACATGTGTCTAGATAGTTTCAGTTTTCTATGGAAATTATGGTAGTGTGGGAATGCACAAGTTGATTCTTGTGGTGTAGTTGCCTTGAGATGAGATCTAGGGTCCGAATTCTTTGAATTTAGTTAGGTCAGATGATTGTCTCGGGTGATCAAGGGATGTGAAGTGGGAACGACAACTTTTGTGTCTTTGATGTATACTGAATAAGAGAATGATGCTTCTTATATTTATGAGTAAGGCTCTCGATGAATTGTTTATTGGGGATTTATAGGCTAGGTGTGTAGTAGTCCAATTGTTTTAGATAAAGAATGGATTTATGAATAGATCGTTATAATTATTGCTTGTGCATCTGCAAGGGATTCATGATATTAGAGGCGGTTATGATTGGGAGGTTTTCGAGGTCTCGATCTGAGATTCGAAATATCATTGAGTTTGCTTGGTCTTCATCTAGAAGATCATCTTGTTTTGTGTTATCCATTCGAAGAGTCAGGGTTGGTATGTATCTATTTGATCCTGTTTGAGTATTGGTTTTTTGCAATGTCAGTTGGCGAGAGTTCGAACCCTATGTGGGGGAGAATTGGGTATAATTCTTGGAGGATCATCGATCTGTTATAGTATATGGTTTCAAAAGAATGGTTCATAAGGATCTAGGGTTAGGGTATGCAAGACTTGGCTCAGGATTTGGTCAAGTCAAGGGGGTGTTAGGTTTTCTACGCATCAAATTGATGGGTTTTGGCTATAAGAACATCCTATGTGCTCATACAAACCCTAATGCTTGGATCTAGGTTTCTCTATTGTACATGCAATTTATCCAAGACTATAAACCCTAGATCTAGCATATGATAATCAATATAACATATAATTAGGGTTTAGATCATACCTCGATTGTTATGTACCAATAACAATCTCAAATCCTTCTTGTATTGACTTTAGAAAGCTTAGAGTCACAAATGTCACTCCTCTAATGGTTCACAAACACCAAGAGCAAGAGGATGAAGAAGAGAAGAGAAGGAGGCTGCCCAAAACGTGTGGAAACCCTAGAAGGAAGCTTGTCCACGTTTTTGGGGCACAAGGGCTCTTTAAATAGTGAGGCTATTAGGGTTATCAAACAAGGAAACCCTAATTTGGATGCTTAAGCCCTAAGCAACCCATGGACTCCTTTTCCATAAAGGCCTTGAACGATTTCCAATGGGTTTCCCCATTGAATTCGTCCAACCTTATAATATAAGGCAATCCATAGCCCAATTGCAATTATCTTATAATTACAATTCCAGTCCCTTAAGTTTAATTAATCCATTTTAGTCACAAACTTAATTCTTATTAATTCTTGACTAATATTAATTAAACAATATGATTTCTTCTTTAATATATTATTCCCATAATATATTAATAAATCATATTTAATCATTTCTCTCCATAATTCATCCTATCAAGTTGCTCTTGGTGAAGGCAACCCAAAAGGACCATGCACCATCGGGTCAAGTACATACCAAAATAGTTATGGACTTAGACACTAATCCAACAGTCTCCCACTTGGATAAGTCTAATAACTATTCTGTGTATGGCTCCAGATCCAGATCTGCAATCGTAGCTTTCCAAAGCCGCTGTCAACTCTGATCCTGTCAGATACGCGTGTCCTTTAGATAAGGGATCATATATTCCTCCATTCTAGATATCGTATAAGACATGATTTCAAATCATTCTTTCTGTACTATTTCTCAACTTCTGATTTATGACGACTGACTAATTGAACAAATCAAATTAGCCCTAGCCCGGCCGAGCATTTACGTTTGTCATCACTAAATCATCGAGGGGCCCAAAGATATCGCTTTTATCCTTCTTTGGATAAAAGGAACGAATAAACTTTGATTCAATGCTTGCTTGCACTTATTCACCGAATCACACACAACAATATGTTTTATGACACCAAGTTACTGGTGCGTTTACATATTATCAATGTGCAACCGATTTGCAAGATACAACTCACACATCTCGGTTTCAAGAATATAAGATGTTATCGTCTCACCAATCACTCGTGATACGATTCATGGAGTGATCCAAGTGAGCGTGGGTTTAATCCAATGCTCAAATCATATTCATAAGCACTCATGAACGTTGCAACAAACATTTGCTTATGTCTAATACTCTTTAGACAATCCACACACCAATTCATGACAGTCTTTATTCATACCTACTTCCAACATATGAACGACTGTGGCCCGTTCGAATAATTTGACTGTTCTAAACCAATTAAATTATTCAGGAAGTCAAAACATGCAAAGTGAAACACAAGAATAATACTAATCCCATATGGCCTCAAACCTTTGAGCATAAATAAAACTCCTTTTATTTATCACCATATCGATTACTCATTATTTGTTGTTTCGGGTAATCAACTTCTTACTTGAATTATTACACTTGTCCCATGCTCTTATCATGCACACAATGTTTACCTATGGTTCTTACTTTGTGAAATAGATCAAATGGACACATTTCCAATCATACTCATTTCACAACTCCAAATCCTTTTTCATAAGTGAAAGAATATCAAATTCTTGCCACTTATAGAATATGTTAGATTCTAACATTTTATGCAATGATCCTTTCGTATTGTCATAGCACAAAAGTCACAAAGACTATTGTCAACAATATTACAAAGTCCTCTATCGGAGATTGTTACAATACAATTCCTTAGATATGATGTCTCTCACTCAAAGTACATTCCTTTGAACATCCTTTTGCATAAAAGTTTCTAATCTAGACATAGATTTTCAATATTCAATTCCAAATATGGAAACGTTTCCATATTTTCCATATGACAACTCATTCTTAATTGAATCTTATCTATTCATAATAATGTCGATATGGTCCATCAAATACTATACTTCCAACTACCCACAAGCGACCAATCCTCGGCGAACTTTGGATTGTCCTTTGATAGTTGTTTAATTATCTTAATCAAAACCGATTCTTGTCCTTTTTCCCTCTAAATGCGCTAGAAATTTGGAAAATTTTAGAATGATCAAATATTATAGCATTTGCAATCGATCCTATACCCGAAGCGTATGGGACATGATGCATAATGTCTTACATAAAGATTTGATATTTTATCAATCTTCTGCCATAATATTTTATGTGCTATGTTCTCAAAATTCGAACTATGAAGAGGAATGCCGTAATCATAATCGAAATTTGAGAACACACTACGTACCTTTGACTAAATTTATTAACATTCCACAACCTAAACCTTTAAATTTGAAATGAAGCATAATATTCTCTCCCTTAATTAGAGCAAAACAACTTTTCAACTATTGCGACTTTGCAAAGTATAACTCTTGTTTTCTATAATTAATATTGCTAACTTGCAATACTTTCCATAATAATCATACAATCATAAAATTTATGCTCCCACTATCATGATGATTATTATAAACATAACACTTATGCTCCCACTAGCTTTGACATGTATTCAGAAACCAGCTTAGCTTCCAGAAAAACAATTCTAATTGAATTTCTTAAGTTCATGTTTCTAATACTTTATGCTTTGATAATCCTTTATCTAAGCTTATACACCTTTCCCTTAGATAGCTCATATGCGTGTCTAAACAATTCAGACTAATTGCCAAATCTCACAATTCGAATCATGGAAAGGGATACCGTAACCATAATCGAATTCGAGAATCCAATTTTCACAGTCACTATCTTTTTAATATCTCTCTTAGTGGAAGCATTTCCTCACAATCATTTTCATGAAGGAGGGAATCTTATGACACTTAGATTTTAATGGTGTATGTGTTCCTATCCATGTGAATTTGTCAAAACCAAGGTTTACGACAAATTCAAACTCATATGGACTAAACTTTCTTAATCTTGATTTCTTGCCTTATGGTAGCACAGCTGCCCACCATGTCTTCCAAGTAGTTAAGTAGCTCACCTTTTCCTATCAATGTACTTTTCATTGATCAAGGTGCCTGCCTTTTATGCGTTCAAATGAGAACTCATATAACTCACATGCATAATTTACTCAATTGGAATGGTACAAAAACAAAATAGTGTCAACACGATAGGTTGTAAACCTCAACTCGTGTGCTAGTGATGATCGACAAGGTGTATTTTGATTTGTTCTTGAAACCTTTCAAGACCATTAAGACTCCCACTGACTCCTTGACATATAAGATTCTCTTGTCAATAAACATTTCTTGACAAACAAATATTCAAAAGTTGGTGAAGTTTTTATCAAAACACTTCATAAATAGGTCCTAGTTGGTCTTTGTCTTATCCAAGACATCACAACTTTCCTCATTTGATGAATGTTATAAACCTTCTTAATACTTATCACTCAATGTCACAATCTTAACTCTAAGACTTGTTTTGGAATGAAGTATGTTTGACTTCTTGATTTAACCATTTCTTCAATTCTTGATTCCTCTTCTTAGACATACAATTGTACTAAGGCTCACTTAGAGGATCAATTGAGATATGGTTCTTAATCATTAAGACCTATCATAAAGCATAAAAGGTACTCTCCCTTCTTCTTAGAATGGAGAAACTTTTATCTTTCTGCCTACTTGATTCTTCTCATTCGTTCTGCTATTGATTTAAACATTTTCAATCAATTCAGAATTACACTTAATCTTATAAGTATAATCATATTTACTAAACCTTTAGTAAATCATGACGGAGATCTTGGTTACTCTTATGGTGGACTTGATCAATACACAACTTTGTGTACTTGATCTCCTAGTCCTTCACTTGACACTTTGTCAATGAATTAGTCAAATTTCCAAATATGAAATTTCTCATTCATCGTGCAACCAAGTTGCGTGATTCCAAGTTTCTGTCCAATTGAAACTTGGGCGATGAGAGACTCTCCTTATTTGGTAAATTTTCGACATTTCCATAATTAAGAATCAAATCTATTATTGCTAATAATAGAAACATTCAAACATCAATTTTTCATATACGCCATTGCAAGGATAAATAAATAATATAAAGTCAAAATTTATTTTATTGCGGAAAAATTTTGTCCTTACAATGCAATTCATTGAAAAACTATGCTAATACATATTTCTTAGCAATCTAATTCTAACTCTAAGTAGTAGCTCAAAAATCTAATCTTCAAGTAAAGCGATCGAAATCCATTTCTTCACGGTTAGATTCTGCTTTCTTCTTCCCTTAAGCTTCCTCTCTTTTCTTCGATCCTACAAAACATCAATTGTAATCTTATCACATTATGTATTTAAGAATCTAGAATAGGAGCTTAAAAGAGTCAGTCAATGGATTTTACCTAAAGCAGAGCCATACGTTTTGACTCTCCCATCTCTTAGATCTCTTAGGTAAATAGGGCAGCTTCGTCTCCAATGCCCCTTCTCTTGGCAATAAAAGCAAATTGACTCTTTTGGAACAGGACATGGAACTACTTCAGACATTGCCTTTCTCTTATGATCAAACTTTTCGATCATAGCATGTCTTTCGTTGCCATTGTCTATATCCATAGAGGTCTTGAAGGCAGATTCACCAATCAACTTTGCTTTTCTATTGCGCCAAACCATTGCTGATTCAGCAGCAATAAGCATATAGGTGAGATCTATAAGGGTCACGTCGCAGTTCATCTTATAGTACTCTCTTACGAACTCACTATACGAGTTAGGAAGTGACTGAAGAACCCAATCAACAGCCATATCCTCACAGACAACGGATACCAACATTCTTAACCTATCAATGTGTGACTTCATCCCTAGGACGTGTGCACACACCGACTTTCCCTCTTCATGTTTACTTGCCAAAAGGGGTTGAATGAGCTTGAACTTTTCAAGCCTTCGAACTTGTGGGTTAGGGAGAATAATTGGAGGAGGTGGAGGAATTGAAGCATGATTTCTTGTTCCTCGATCGAATCGTGGAATATCATCTTCATGTGGAAAGCTTGTTCCACGGGATTTGGGAAGACCATAGTTGTTGTACTTTGACATCTACAAAACGGGAGAAAACAAATTCAAGTTAGTTGATTAATTGAGTCCTTAGTAAATCACCCAAATGAGATACTAAGGCTAGGACCCAACACAATACGCTACAACCTAGAAAAGGAATGCCGTAATCTAGTTGCAGAATATTTAAAGGTAAGTGAATGACGATTCACTAATTTCCACCACGAAAAAAGAAAAAGAAATATAAGTTTTAAATCTATGAAAACTCCTAGATCCTTTGAGATTCATTGAACATTTCAATGGCATGTTTAAATCTCGATATGCCCCTCTTGTTTGTGACTGGGATGTCGAGGATCACAAAGCGGGTGTGAATAACCATGCAAACTTACATGGTGCCCTCACATGTTACAGTCACCTATTCGATGTGCCGGTAAACCACACACGCTCCACCGAACTATGACAAACATTGAGTCACCCTTTGCTACCTTTGCTTAGAACCATTTAGTGTGCCGGTAAACCACACACGCTCCACTAACGTCTTCACAAGGGCACAAAGTGTAATTTCATGGAATTGCATCAATTCACTTTTGCCTAAGTAACTAAGATTGGGAATTTGTAAAACATTTAGTTACTTTTGTACTTCATTATACTTATAATGGAAGGCTTTGTCCTATCCTACCCGTTCGGCTAACGACCCTCCACTAGTCAAGAGTGCGGTGGGTAAGAGTGGATACCCATTCAATCGCCATTTTATAGACAATTTCCTTAAACACCCCTTATAGACCAGCTTCGTGAATGAGGCCTACTAACGGTAAGACTGACTCTTACTCATACATATATATAATGTTAGACTTTTAATGTTATATATAGTATAGGGTGTATTTTACACTTTTAAAATACTAGGTGGTCAAATTTAACGATGATACTTTTAATTCAATTAAATTGTAAACCTAAACTTTTATGGATTTATTAAACCTTTTTTTAATTATACACCTTAATTAATTAATAAAACCATAAGGGTGTGATTTGAACTTTTCAAAACAATACTAGGGTTTTAGAATTTAACATTCCTAGATTAAACTTTTAATCAACTTTTAAATTCCAAAACTTGAGGGCAAGTTTTGAAACATTTCAAAACATTTAGGTTTAGAATTTAAATATACATTAAACTTTTAATCAAAATTTAAATTCCAAAATTTGAGGGCAAGTTTTGAAACATTTTTCAAAACATTAGGGTTTCAACTATTTAAATTTCAAAACTAAACCTTTTGAGTTTAAATTTAAACTATAAAACCTAAAGGGGAAAAATTGAAACTTTTCATAACACAAGGATCAAACAACAAATAATATAAATTAAACAATTAATTTCATCATTATCTATATTTGACCTAATTTCAATTTCTTGCAAAATAAGTTACCCAATTAATACAAATAATCCAATCTTTATCATATAAGGAAGTTATTATCTAATTAATTGGTAATTATCTTGTGTTTTGGCAAGGATATTCTTCAAAAAACAATAAAATTCATATTTTATAGGTTTAAAACGAATATTTTAATAATCCTTAAGCAAAACAACAACAAAATCCGAAGTTTCCTCTGTCTGACGCTCCGACTCGCCGAGTCACACTTTGGAACTCGCCGAGTCCAAGTAGTGACTCGCCGAGTCAGGTCGAACAGAAGGCCAGAAAACGATTTTCAGCAACATAAAGCATCAATACAATAGAAACCAATCTAGGCTCTGATACCACTGATGGGTTTTGGCTATAAGAACATCCTATGTGCTCATACAAACCCTAATGCTTGGATCTAGGTTTCTCTATTGTACATGCAATTTATCCAAGACTATAAACCCTAGATCTAGCATATGATAATCAATATAACATATAATTAGGGTTTAGATCATACCTCGATTGTTATGTACCAATAACAATCTCAAATCCTTCTTGTATTGACTTTAGAAAGCTTAGAGTCACAAATGTCACTCCTCTAATGGTTCACAAACACCAAGAGCAAGAGGATGAAGAAGAGAAGAGAAGGAGGCTGCCCAAAACGTGCGGAAACCCTAGAAGGAAGCTTGTCCACGTTTTTGGGGCATAAGGGCTCTTTAAATAGTGAGGCTATTAGGGTTATCAAACAAGGAAACCCTAATTTGGATGCTTAAGCCCTAAGCAACCCATGGACTCCTTTCCTTAAAGGCCTTGAACGATTTCCAATGGGTTTCCCCATAGAATTCGTCCAACCTTATAATATAAGGCAATCCATAGCCCAGTTGCAATTATCTTATAATTACAATTCCAGACCCTTAAGTTTAATTAATCCCTTTTAGTCACAAACTTAATTCTTATTAATTCTTGACTAATATTAATTAAACAATATGATTTCTTCTTTAATATATTATTCCCATAATATATTAATAAATCATATTTAATCATTTCTCTCCATAATTCATCCTATCAAGTCGCTCTTGGTGAAGGCAACCCAAAAGGACCATGCACCATCGGGTCAAGTACATACCAAAATAGTTATGGACTTAGACACTAATCCAACACAAATACACTCTAAACCAGGTAGCGTAAGAATTGAAACTACGATATACCAAAGTGTACATGCAACCCATGGATCTATGGTTTCATGCTAATTACATCTACCCTAAAAAACGACTATATAAAGAATAAATACATACCTATTATGTAGCCCTTGATCTCCATGCTTGTGATCTCATTTTCCATGAAGTTGCTTGGATGAGAGGACCCAAACAAGAATCCCTCTAATGGTATCACACCCAATGACACCAAAGATTGGAATAAAAATAACTAGGATAAGGGTTAATTTCACAAAACATAATAGGGTTAGAAATCGTCCCTAAGAAGGGAAAGAAGAAGGGTTGGAGAAACTTCAAGCCATGGTGCTAGGAAGAATGAAATCCCTAAGGCCCTATTTATAGTCTTGGATGCCTTCCTAGGTTTTGTACTCCTTCCTGTGAGGGATAAGAGCCTAACCAAAAAATTCACTTCTTTTCCCATGTGGGATGGAATGATTTTCATCCAAACCTAATTCCATAAGGGTTCTGGAACATTATTGATTAACCAACTATCGATTAATAAATATTCAACCCTTTAATTAATTAAACTGTTAATTAATTCTTAAAATATATTTCCAATTATTTTCTAATTAATTATTAACTATAATAATTAATAAACCATTTTCTCCTTTATTTATTCTACTCAATTTGGGTCTTGAAAGACCCTGTTATTATTAGAAATTTATCAACAGTTAATGACCTTGGACACTCTTTCCAACAGTCTCCCACTTAGACAAGTCATCAAATATACAAGGACCAATACTTCTCCTATAATCAACAGAGAGTTAGCCACCCAATACAACTAACAAACTCTTGATCTAATCAAGATTCATCCCTTAGCTAAGTGATCAAATATTCCTTTGTTCTATGATATCTGTATGAACTCGAGACATGGATAATGGTCAATCTCAAAATTCAACATTATGTTTCCCGATATAGATTTCTGACAACTACATATGACTACTAAACTGAACACATCAATTTCAGTCAGGGCTCGGCCAATCACTTTAGATGTCATCACCAAATCATCAATATGCCCATACATATCACTTTTTATGCTAAGTCAGAAGGAACAAATAAACTTTAACTACATAGTTTTTATCTACTTCATCATGTCACACATAAACATACCCTTTATAACTTCTAGTTACAGACAATGTTCGACTAGACCAATGCATAACCACATCATAGAGCAAAACTCGACATGTATCTAGGTTTGAAGAATAGAAGATATTATTATCTTAGAATTACTCGTGATTGGATCCATGAAGTAATAACTAATACTCATGACAGTCTTAAATCACTACTTACTTCAAAGAGCATGACCGACTATGGACGTTTGAGTAAATTCATACTCAAGAAGTGGGTTTTAAACATGCAAAAGGAGAGCACAGTAATAAGATAATTGTAATGCGGAACTCCATCATATATTAAGATCTCCACTTAATAATCGCCAAATTCACTTAATAATTGCCAAAATTGAATTAACACTTATACTACTTAAGTTCTCAAGTTCAAAACAAACTAAGGTAAGAGTGTTTAAGCCAATTCATTTTCAAATCTAATGCCTATGAATTGGTCAGTGACATTGGCTTACAGAATGGATCAACAAGATTATCTTTCAATATACCTTATTGACTATGATGTCTTTACATTTGACCGACTATCAAATGTGATGGTACTTACTAAATATGTGTCTTGTAAGCTTGTGTGACTTGGGATCCAAACTCGAGGTAAGTTCACACTTAAATTCACAAAGAGCCTCCAAAAGGACAACCAATGATTAAAACTCAACAAATATGTCACTAATGAATCTCTTTTAGTCACATTGTTTTCTTTGCAATTTAAGAAACTATATTATACTCTAAGCTTGTTAAATCCACTATGGTGTATTACTTGGTACTCTTCCAAGCGAATACATCATCATTAAGTAAGATCACAAATTCTGAATGCAAACAAAATCGTGTTTATCAATGTGGAACTTAGCATCAATCTAACTTTTAGAAAGAGCAATTAAGAATGTTCCTGATCTTGATTCATTGATTCTTGCCAAATTGATCTTATTTAACTTGTCATGGTCAAGGCATACGAGTTATCAGATCTGGTACATGTCATGTCGTATATGATCGATCCCATAGCGAATCATGTGGGAAACAAATTATTTCCTTTAGCTCAATTATAGAACTAAGCCATTAGCATCGCTTAATATCTTGCCATATTTATTAAGCACAAACCTCTACAAGTTCTACATGACGAGTTTCCTCAAGAGTCCATATACTTTAGCTTAATCCAATGAATCACTTTGATCTATCTCCATAGATCCTTATTATGTGCGTGTTTTATATCTCCTATGTATATCTTAGTGAAGAACTTCCTATACCAAGCCAAGTTTTTACACTTGCTAAGTTAGAACATAGTTTCCTATGAATCATACATTGTTTATGTACTAAACAAGGGTGATAACAGTACTCCCACTAGCACTGACATATATATATATATATATATATATATATATATATATATATATGGCTTATCTAAGTTTCTTGAATTTCAAACTCCTTGAACTTTCTCATTATATATATATATATATATATATATATATATATATATATATATATATATATATATGGCTTATCTAAGTTTCTTGAATTTCAAACTCCTTGAACTTTCTCATTTAAACAAAGATTCCAATCACTCCCACGAGGTTTGACATATGTATGGCTTATCTTTATTTCTCGAAATTCAAACTCTTTGAACTTTCTCATTGGAACAATGATCCTACTTCCGAGATGGTTATTTCGTTCCATAAATGAACTTATTATGCTTATACATCATTCAAAACCTATCTTGGTTTGATTATGTGTTTGTTCCTATTCATGCTTGTCTCTACTTGAAGATCCACTTACACCTAGTCGCTAAGGCCAAGTGCTTGATCCACCAAGTTTCAACATACATGGATTGAATCTCGCCTTCCATGTCTTCCTTTCATTTTGTAGCCTTTTAGGACTACTATAGCTTTCGATACCTGGTAACTCTGATTGGTATCTACCAGTGACTTATATACCTTATTAATATAAAAACTTATTTAACTAGGTGTATGATGTCCTCTATCAGATCTATAAGGAAAAATTGGAAATATGTGAGTTTTCTTAATAGCTCTTTCAATCCCAAATTGAATGGTATGTCCAACTTTAGGTTCTTTTTTGGTTGACTCACGAATCTTATCAAGATCAATATGGCTCCCACTAGCCCTTTTGGATATTGGCTCCCCTTATTGGAAGATTTCCCTTCGATTGACATGCACTTTGTTCTAAAAATTTTGTTAACAACTATCCAAAATGCTTGATGGGTTCTCCAACAAGATAACACATCTCTATTCTAAGTTCTAGATTGTCGAGCACTTCATGATGTGTGTAAGCCTCATAATCGAAGATTTCCATATATGAAAGCAAGGAGTGAATCCCATTTCATATCTCATAGAGTGTTTCATGAACATTCTCAGTTGGTAAATGACCAAAGGACTTCTTGTAACACTATTCATGGTACATCCATGAATTGTTAGCAAACATAGTGTGACACATCTAGTAAAAAATCAATGAGTGATTTGTCTCACTATCCAACTAACACTCCTAGTGGCGGTGTTTCCTTTAAATAGAGTTCATCCTGTTGATGGTCTTTACTACACTAAGGCTAGATACGGACTAATCTTATCCTATTCTTATGAAGGAAGGTGAGCATGAAGCAACGGCTAGATCCTCATAGTAGGCAGCTTAGCTGTGATTATGAAGTCAGGTGAGAAGCGTTCTGGGTGGAGGTAGCTCATGAAATTCTTTCATAATTACTTAGATGATCGATAAGGGTTTGGATTGAGATGCTCACTATGATTGTCTCATCCTATTTCCCAATTGATTCTTAACTTTGCTTTATGAGAGCTCTAAACACCCGAAAGGTTCCAGAATCACGTTCATATGAAGTTGGTCTTACCATGTATCATAGTTATTCTGAATGGTCTATTAGTGCAAACTAATTCCAATAGATATTCCCATCACCCAGTGATGTATTCATCATCTATCTTGATAAACAATATTTGCATTTATCATAAGAATCGAGGTCAAATGATATCCAAAATCTAATCCAACTATATACTTGGTAATACGTTTCTCATTTATGTATCCAGGACTATGATTCCACAAATACATTTCACCCAAAACTTTTATATGTGTTTGAATTAGTATGTATTGTGGTCAATCTAAACAATCCATTTGGTAAACTAATATCAACAAATATTTCCACCACAATAATACATCTTATTTAAATATTCAAATCAACACTGAACTATTGTTACTATACTAGCTTCATAGATTTCATGACTTTCTTTTAACATGTTAGAATGCTCTATATTTAAATAAGTTAGAACTATTGCATGAAACAAAGTATAAACAATTTCAACTATAAGACCATATACTAAACATTTTGAAAACAGTTATCTTTTGATCCTATAAATAGTAGCAAGGACTTGGTATTCATGATCAAATTATCTTCTTCTTGCTTTAGTTTTCTTACTTCATTTTAGTCATTGCAAATTCTTGCAAATTTCAGTACTTAATTCTTAGTAAAAATACTCAAAGGATTAGAAGTAATTTCAAGGATTTGATGAATTCATATATCTAATTGAACACCAAACATAGGAGAACTAGTTATGTTTTGATCCTATGGATAGTAGCATGGGCTCATAATCCATGATCAAATTACTTTCTCCATGTTTTAGTCCTTTAACCTCAAATATATATTAGGCATGTATACTTTCTTAGTCCTTTCTTGTTATGGAAACAAATTGCTATAAGAACATGTCTTAGAATAAGCCTTCCTTTTTCCTTGGCGTTTGGGCCTAGATTAGGTATAACAAAACTAATTGCCTTTTAACCTATGGGAAAGTGGCTTTCTTCTTCTTGACACTTCTATTCATGATAGTAAAAATATGGGAGTGTTTCGGAGTTTTAGTTTCTATGATTGGCTATGTAAGTTTTAAAAGGAAACCTCAACATGCTACACAACTCCTTCATGGACCTTCCAAGCTGTTCATTTTAGAATAAGAGTAAACTGCTTGTATGTACATCAACTAGTTGACTAACCCTAGTCAACTCCTAACTCAAGTAAATTCCATTTTACTTCAATATGTCAGTTTACAACGTACACTAGATAACTGCTCTTTCTAATAGTTTAGAATGCAATCTTTGGAGTAACCTAGGCAGAGCTTTATCAAAGGCATGATCTTCCCTTTCGTTTATGAGAACTATTCCCAAACTACGAATTCGGACAAGATTGATCATCCTAATAGCTAGTCCTTTCAAAAGTTTTAGAGCAGTAGACTTTAGTGGACAAGGTTATAGACACCATTCAATATAAATTCCTATTATAGTTTTTTTTACTTATGTTTAGGAAATAATATCCCTAAATAAAATTATTTAAGAAGGCTAGTATCCATATTTGGTTCCATGATGTGTAAAGGGATGCTGTAATCACACCATAAAGTTATTTAGGTAGGCAAATCCCTTTTCCGATTTCGACCACCACGAAATTCCTAGATCTTTGAGATTCATTAACTATCAATGGCAGGTTAATCTCATATTATGTTCATTTCAAATTCAATGACGGGGTCACTGCAGATCACTGAACAGATGGTGAATCGTCCATACAAAATTATGTGGTCCCCGGATCAAGTTACGCTTGAGATTCACAAGTTTCACATCATTCTCTATATATACTCTCAAATTGACGTGTCGGTTAACCACAGGAGTTCCATCACTGAGTTATAAAGAGAATGTGCAACTTTTATGGATAACATAAGATTCACTTTAAATAGATTGGAAATTAACCATGCAAAATCGCATGGTCCCAGGCTCAAGTTACGCTTGAGATTCGTGAGTTCCATATCATTCTCAACTATACTCTAGATCAATGTGCCGATTAACCACACGAGCTCCATCAACAGAATATAAAGAGAATATGCAATTTTCATGGATAATATAAGATTCACATGATATTAATAAAATGAGATTTTATTTTATACTTGTATTTAGAATAATTTTAGAATGACCATTATCACTATCAAAACCTTTCGGTAACTCCATTCTCAAAATGCAATAGGGCGGTGAGGATGGTAAGCGTGAAGCATATTAAAAAGTGAACTCATTAGGAATCTATAACACTTGGATTTAGGTATGTTCCTAAATTTTCCTTTATATTTAATTATTGTATTATTGGACCTTGGAGTAGTACGCGAGGCGTACCACATGGTATACTTAGCATACTAGCTGAGAAGCTAGTACGAGGGGCATACCATATGGTACGCTTAGTGTACTAAAGTGGAGTTTAATTGTGGGTGTGAGGCCTCATACACTGGGCGTACGAGGGTTACGCTTAAAGTACGTGGAGGATAAGAAACCCTAATTTTAGGGTGTTGCACCCTATTTGAGGTCATTAAGTCCCTAAGGTTTGCCTCTTTACTAGCCTCCAAACCTCCTAAACCCTAAATCTTGACCGTTAGCCTCCATTGTTGTGTCTTTGAGCTTTAGAGAAGAGGTTGGTGCTTATTGTTCTCATTTTAAAGGGAGTGAAGAAGATTAAAGGTGTATTGCTTAGTGTGAAGCTTAGAGATCCAGAATCATCACTCATTTTGCAAGTCTTTTGAGGTATAAAGTTCATCCTTGCCTTCTCCTTGCTTAGATCTTTGTATGTCTTGGTTTTTATGCTTTTGGTCCCTTTTTAGGTTATTTTGATGGGTTAAGTCGTTTGTGGGGCTTATTCTTTTTTATCTGGGCATATTAGGAGTTTCTTTGGCATAAAGGAGCAAAATTTATGGTGTATATGGTTTCACGCATGCATTAAGTCATCTATTAAGTCCTTTTGAGCTTTAAGAGCTTCATTAAGCCATGCATGCATGTAAAGTTAGCAACTTTACGTGATAAATCAGCCCAAGGAAGTCAGATTTAGGTTTTGGAATAGAGTCTTTATGGATTAAGAGTTAGATTTGGAAGTTGGCTGAATGGAGGAGGACGCTTAGTGTACAAGCCCTAAAGCGAGTACGCTACATGTACGTGTTGAGTACGCCCGCGTACTCAACTAGCTGGGCTTCGTGTAACATTCGAAAAATTCTTGAAAATTTAAAACTTTTTAAATAACCACAAAACCACATTTATTACAAATTGTTCTCAAAATATGTTCAACATCAGGGAAATCCCAAAATCGTGAAATAAAAACATGAGGAGGTGTATGATCACGCCTTCGCCTTCCCGCGATCCTCGGAAGTACCTAAAACATAATCCAAAACTGTAAGCCCAAAGCTTACTGAGTTTCCCCTAAAATACTAGCACACACCAAAATCATAACAATACAATAAACAACATGCATAAGGCTAACTGGAATGCCCCACTGGCCTTTAGTATAACTGGTACGCCACCTTCTGCCTTTATTATATCCGGGACACCCTGGGTCTGTTGGCATTCAGCATAAATCAGGACCGCCTCAACTAAACCACACATAACATAACAACAACTATCATATTAAGTACTAGCTAGCATGCACAGTCAGTCAAATAGATCTAACAAATCAATAAGCATATCATTATTCTATAATTAGAATCCAGATCTAACATATCTCTACACATAGCATCAGACAAAAACCAGGGTAAAAATCCAATGGGCCGGCCTTGGTGCCTTCTACCTATTAAGTATAATGAGGAAAAACTCACCTCACAAGCAGTGCTGACTGATAAGGTCCAACTCCCAAATCTCAGCTCCTGACCCAAATGCCTACAACCACCATGTGACCAGTTCCATCAAACTTAGAAATACCTAAAATACCCTCAAAAGTCAAAATTGGTCAACCATGGTCAAAGTCAAAGCCAATAGTTAAGGTCAACAATCCATGTTGAGCCAACTCGTCGAGTGCACCTACCAACTCGTCGAGTTCCTAAAATATTAAGAGAATCGGGAAAACCCTAGCCAACTCGCCGAGTTGGTTGGAAAACTCGCCGAGTTTTCCAGCTTAACACATTCAGTCTTTTTTCATAAAGTCTAATGCTTTAAAATGTAGATCTGATACCCAAGAGCTAGAAAACCACGTAAAGTTGCTAACTTTACATCCATGCATGACACAAGGAGGCTCCAAAACTCAAGGAAGGCTTAATAAGGGACCTAAAGCGTGAAGGAGGCCTAGAACTTGATAAAGCTTGGAACTTTAAGTCCAACGAGGCCACAAAATGTCCAGATCTAAAGTGATAACTTCATGAAATACTCAACCCATGAACAATCCCAATAATGAGCCAAATATGATAATAAACTTCCAAGGAAGAGATCTAAGCAATAGATAAGTAAGTTGTCGACATTTTATCTCAAAAGAACTGATTTACTCAAAGATTTTCTAGATTTGAAGCCTTCTCTTTACTCTAGGCACTTTGAACCTCAAGTTCCTTCAAAAGAACACCAGAAGGACCAAATCTTCAAGCTGATACACTCAACTTAGGAGAGGATGCACGAAAATTGGGGTTTTTGAGCAGAGGAGGAAATTAGGGAGGCCATTCATGGGACTTAAGGCCTTTAAATAGGGTGAAACACCCTAAAAATTAGGGTTTCTTAATCAGCCACCAACTTGTTAAGTTTGCCTCTCCAACTCGTCGCGTTGGTCCAAAAAGATTCGCGACCCAAAGTCTTCAACACGTCTAAGGCCATCAACTTGAGGAGTTCCAAGGAAAACTTGAATTTTAAAAATAATAAATCTCATACCTGGAAACCAGAATGTTACAACTCTCCCCACTTGAACTAGGCTTCATCCTCGAAGGCTGCTGCGGTGAACAAATCCGGATAATGCTCCCGCATCTCAGCCTCCGGCTCCTAGGTCCACCCGTATCCCCTCCGATGCTGCTGAGATCCTCCGGAAAATCCAATTTATAAGCAACCTTGCCAACCCTGACAATAACCCAGAATGGTCCAATAAATCGGGGATCCAACTTCCCCATCTTCCTGAAGAAAATCACACCTTTACAAGGTGAGACCTTCTGTAACACCATGTCACCGACCTGAAATTCCAACTCAGATCAACGTCGGTCGTCATAACTCTTCCTTCGACTATGAGTAGTCTGCAATCTCTGACTATTCTGCTGAATCATCTCTGTAGTTTGCAGAACCACCTCGGTCCGACCCATGACCCGTGACCAACCTCTCCGCAACAGACTGAGGTACAACATCTCCGCCCATACAAAAGCTCAAAAGGCGGGGCACCAATACTGGAGTGGAAACTGTTAATGTAGGAGAACTCTACAAAAGGTAGGTATGAATCCCTACTCCCACCAAAATCAAGGACGCATGCTTGTAACATATCCTCGAGAGTCTGAATGTTCCGCATGCTCTAGTTGTCGGTTTGCGGATGATAAGTTGTGCTGAAATTGTAACATCCCAAAAATACAGGCCAACAATTTCATTTTAATTAAGTTATTAGATAAAACCATCAATATAAAACATTCATAATAATATCTCATGTCAAAACGAGTGTGTCAATTATCAGGCATGTCATCATAAAATAATATCAGAGTATAATCCCAAAGACCTCCTGTACGGAAAACATAGTGTGATGCACTGCGATCGAGCCGACTCCTTTCCTTTGAAAATGAAGTACCTGAAACCAAAACTAAAAACCATAAGCACGAAGCTTAGTGATTTTCCTAGAGCATACCACACACACAATCCACATGTCACATATCCTGTTAGCTAGAAAAGCTACACACATATCACATATCATGTTAACTATAAAAGCTACACACATATCACATATCTTGTTAGCTATAAAATCTACACACATATCACATATCCTGTTTGCTATAAAAGCTACACACATATCACATAAACCACGTATACATAAAACCTGAAATAGTGTCATGGGCTACCCCACATGGTCTTTACCTAGGACTGCCATGGGTCCCCCACATGGTCTTACATCCAATGTCATGGGCTACCCCACATGGTCTTTAACTAGGACTTCCATGGGCTCCCCTACATGGTCTTACATCCAATGCCATGGGCTACTCCACATGGTGTTTACCAAGGACTGCCATGGGCTACCCCACATGGTCTTACATCTAATGCCATGGGCTATCCCACATGGTCTTTACCTAGGACTGCCATGGGCTACCCCATGTTGTCTTACATCCAATGCCACAGGTATGGATTTTAGAAGTTTTGGCGTGAAAATCGAGAAAATTCGCATAGTCACGAGTTTCCTAAAGGAGTTGATGACTTTGCAGTTTATAGCGATGCATCTGGAGTTGGGTTAGGTTGTGTTCTGACCCAAAGGGATAAAGTGATAGCGTATGCATCGAGGCAATTGAAGGAGCATGAAAAGAACTACCCCAATCACGATTTGGAGTTGGTAGCGGTAGTATTCGCCCTAAAAATATGGAGGCATTATCTTTATGGCACAAAGTGTAAACTTTTCATTGATCATAAGAGTCTTCAATATCTCTTTAATCAGAAGGAATTAAACATGAGGCAACGACGCTGGCTAGAGTTACTCAAGGACTACGGCTGTGAGATACTTTACCACCCTGGTAAAGCAAATGTGGATGCTGATGCTCTCGGTCAGAAGGTAAACCTTGAAAAGAAAAGGGCAAGAGCGTTGAGAATTAAAGTTGTCTCGACAATTGTGGAAATCATAAAGAAAGCTCAAGAGGAAGCTTTAGAGAAAAATGACCGAAAGGAAGAAAGTTTGGGCAAAACGTTAGTATTAGGTACAAACAACCATGGGATGAAGGTATTCCAAGATAGGATTTGGGTACCTAAGACGGGAGGAGTAAGAGATGTTCTAATGGAAGAAGCTCACAAGACCATGTACTCGATTCATCCCGGCAGTAAAAAAATGTATATGGATCTAAATCCCTATTACTGGTGGCCGACGATGAAGCTCGATGTTGCTAAGTATGTGGCCGAGTGTGTAACTTGTGCTAGGGTTAAGGCACAACATCAGAAACCATATGGGAGTTTAGAACCTTTGCATGTACCCATGGGTAAATGGGAAGATATTACCATGTATTTTGTGACTAAACTGCCCAGAACAAGGAACGGTCACGACATGATTTGGGTGGTCGTTGATCGCTTCACTAAGAGTGCGCATTTCATAGCAGCCAAAGAGAAATGGTCTATGGATAAACTTGCGAATTCTTATGTGAAGGAAATTGTGAGGCTTCACGGTATTCTGTTAACGATTGTATCTGATCGTGACAGCCGTTTTACCTCAAGGTTTTGGAGGAGTCTACAAGAGGAATTGGGTACCAAGTTGTGTTTGAGTACAACTTACCATCCGCAAACCGATGGTCAGAGCGAACGAATGATTCAAACATCAGAGGATATGCTGAGAGCATGTACCCTAGAATTCCAAGGTAACTGGGACGAACACTTACCTCTAGTAGAATTCTCCTATAATAATAGTTTCCACTCAAGCATTAAGATGGCACCTTATCACGCTTTGTATGGGGAAAAATGTCGAACGCCATCATGTTGGCTGGAAGCTGGGGAAAAGCAGTTTATGGGACCTGAAATAGTACATCAGACTGCTGAAAAGTTGAAAGTGATAAGGGAAAGGATGTTAGCTGCTCAAGATCGACAAAAGAGTTATGCTGACAAGAAAAGACAACCGATAATCTTTGAAGTTGGAGATTCGGTTTTACTTAAAGTCTCGCCGTGGAAGGGACTTATAAGATTTGGTAAAAGGGGAAAGTTGAGTCCAAGGTTTATTGGACCATTTAAAGTTCTTCAAAAGATCGGGAATCAAGCTTACAAGCTAGAATTACTGGAAGAACTGGAAGGTATTCATAACACCTTTCATGTGTGTTATTTGAGAAAGTTCACAGGAGATGTGCCCGACATAATTCCGATTTCAGAGTTAAGGTTGGATGAAAACAAGAGGTTGATCGAAGAACCTGAGGCCATCGTTGACCGTAAGACTATGAAGTTGCGACACAAGATGGTCGATTTAGTGCTTGTGCGTTGGAAACATACAAATGGGCCAAATCTCAATTGGGAAACGGAGAGTGGCATGATGAGTCACTACCCGCAGTTGTTTGGTGATATGTGATTCCGGGGACGGAATCATCCTAAAGGGGAGAGAATTGTAACACTCGTGTTTCTAGACTAGGCATTAATATTAATGTGATAGTCTAGGTTAACCTTTGTAACTCATTTTGAAGAAAATGAAAAAGGAATTATGTGAATTCTATGTGTTTTATGCTTAATTACTACGACTTAATTAATTAAGAATAAAAATAAGCATCAAAATTAAAGTGTGAGATAAGCCCGATATCTTTACATAAAGTTGTAGTGGTCAAAACAAGGATTTCGGGGATATAAAGAATACCAAAATCTGAGTTATAACGAAGAAGTTATGACCTGTCAAAGTTTCGCAACAAAACCGGCACGGTGCTGAATGTCGTAAAAAGTGAGTTTTCAATAAACTACTTTTTAGTCTAAGTGATCTAAATGAAAGTCGTAGTATTCGTTAAACCGAGAAGTTCGATAAAAAGAACGCCCAAATCTAACTTCGTATGAGGAAGTTATGATTTTTCGAAGTTTTAGCTTTGCAGTAGACAACTAAAAACTCGAATTTTAGATCAAGTGATTTTTAGCCGACACAACCTAAACGAGAATTGAAGGTCTCGTCATTAGTAGCACAACGGTAAAAGGTCTGACGAAAACGGACGTCGGATGAAGAAGTTATGAATTTTTAACGGATTTCCTGTCCCGGTATGTTAAAAATAATAATATAAAAATTAAATTAAAAATTAGCAGACGAAGTCTAAACGAAATTTGTAGAGCGTAATTTTACTTACGCGTGCATATAAAGAACGTCAAAAATGGAGTTCGTATGCGAAAGTTATGGATTTTAAAAGTTTTGGCGCGAAAATCGAGAAAATTCGCATAGTCACGAGTTGCCACGTCACCCTCGCCTCGCATGTGCCACGTGTCTGAAATGGCAAGTCATGCGAAGCCACGTGTCGGATTCTGATTCGACCAAAGGGAGGCCCAATCCGAAGCTCGCAGCTGGACCGAGCCTCGCACCGCCTAGCCTCCGAGCCTCGCACATGGACTGCTAGACCGCAGTCCAATCAGCAGCTGCCACCGAGGCCTTCGCACATGCTGCCACCTGTGTACCTTCACTTGCGGACCCTACCAACAGATCTGACTTCGGACCTCCTATAAATAGAAGGGTCCTGCGAGCCTTCTCGGATACTTTTGAGATTTTGCCATCTTTCGCCCCTTTCCTCATATTTTCTTCATTTTAACATCCCCCAAAGCCCCGATATCAATTATAAGCCCCAGAATACTCCACAAAGTGCCCGAGAAGCCCGAAATTTATCTTTTCGGTTTTGAAGCCTGACCTTCGCAAAGTCCGGCTTCTCAATAAAACTCCCGGTTTTATTAGAAACAATCGTTTTAAGCAACGAATTGTTGCCCGATTATCATCAAATCAAGTGAGTGTGTAGTCACTTTCATCTTACACCTAGATATGAAGTATTTTCTATAAAATACGTGCTATGTGTAATTATATTAAGTGTTTATTTGAGGTGCTATTGAATAAATGTTTTATACAAGTTTTAAACTGTATATGTATTTTATTTACAAAATATGTTGGGTAGAACATGGGTAGATGAAATAGTTGGTGTGTGTTAAAATGGTGAGTGGCCTCTATGTTGTTGTTGTTGTTGCTGTTGCTGTAGTCATCTAGCGGGGTATAGATGACGACCATGAACCTTTCTAGACAGTCCAGTGGAACACTAGCAGGTTCGTAACTTGTAGGTGTTGATGAATTAAATGTTCATTGGCGTACTCCATCCTCCTCATGGTTGCCTTTAGGACATGTATGGCTGAGGAGACCCCTTAGCAGTAGTGTCCATCCCGATGATATTCCTTAGTCTAGGTCCCTTATGATAGGTGTTTAGGGACGTAAAGTGAGGACAACGGGAATGGGTAATCAGGTTTATTGTTGGTTGGTGAACTTAATAAGTATATTATTATTGTGGGTTGAAAACCCTATATGCTCACCAGACTCCCAAGCCTGACCCACTCAGTTTTTATGATTACAGGTGGTGGACCCCGAGCATAGTCGGAGGACGATGAGAGATTTTTGATTATAGGCTAGTAGTTTCAAATAACTGTTGAAAGGCTTAAAATGTCTTGTTTATGCTTTTGATCTTTATCGGAACATGACATCCCGAGGTTTTGATATGAAATGAAACTATACATTTCTTAAAGAAAGGTTTTGATAAACTTTTATCATGTTTTGTTTTGGGGACCAATTCCGCAACATCTTTTAAAAAGATTTCTCTGATTTTATTTTGAAAAGCATAAATTAAATCGGTCTTTTCTGGCCGAGAAATTAGGGGATGTCACGCGACATGGCAGATGGAAGTGTGCTGGTCGGCTCGGGCTCGCAATCCCTTGGCTTCGCCGTCAAGGAAATCGACGGCGACTGTAAGGTCTCTTCATGGCGGTGGCTAGTGACAAATTAGGGTTAGGGTGCCCTTGAAACGTATCTTCAACTGGTAGGGAGGTACTGGGTTTAACCCCGTGGCACCAAATCAAACTTATGCTCCATACTCCAATTCTGGTCCCTCCCAATCAATTCTTTTTCAAATGAAGTCCAATAGTTACCCTTTCTACCCTAACTTCTAAAATTCCTTACATAAATAATCCTAATAATTACCAAGCATCCCTCAGCACTTCAATACCTTTTCAATTTAAGTCCTAATCTTACCAAACAGCCCCTGACTTCTGAAAATCTTCACACACTAATTCCCAGAAATACACTTTAGCCCCCCAATAATCTAATTTATGACATTCATATCCCAAAACCAACACTCCACTAAATAATATGGATTTAGGGCGACTATTCGTTCATCAATTTTTTATCTATTTATTTGTTTTATAAACAGGATGTTACAACTCTCCCCCACTTAAATTAGATTTCGTCCTCGAAATCAT
This sequence comes from Lactuca serriola, assembly GCF_051521515.1. NCBI lineage: Eukaryota > Viridiplantae > Streptophyta > Magnoliopsida > Asterales > Asteraceae > Lactuca > Lactuca serriola. Next base: position 286,401,256 of record NC_136412.1, on the reverse strand, counting down.
CCCTTACCACACCTTGCACGCCCGACAACTTAAACGACATGGTCACAACCACAACCTTACCAGGGCAACCAAACCATCCCTTCACAAGGTTCAAGACCCGAAGAGGAACAAATTTCTTACAACTTGATCGCATTTACTCAATCTAAAACCTGAAGTCTCGAGATGGTCTGTCTCCCTGACAGACGCCCATCCTGAACCCAAGCTGAAGCCATCCCATAAATGTACCAACTGACTACGTAACTTCTGATAACCTGAGGTTCCCACTAGAAGATAGAGTCACAAACCAAATTTCCCTTTATTACACCTATACCTGACTGAAGCTCAGATAATTCCTCGAAACAACGGACATCAAACCGATTGCTGAGCCAAAACACACTCCGCAGTCCCACGCGATCTCTGAAGGATACCTCGTTTGACAATAACTACCCTAACTATACTACCACTCATGGCTCATCTAATCCTTCGGATCCACCCGATCATGATAGGCTGGCTACCCATCGCCACTAAATTCGATGCACCAAAAAGGTGAATGCTACCAGAATAACTGTAGTCTTACATCATACCCGGTCTCCTTCGACCTACCGTTTCCTAATTCAATTATGTTGTGACCTACTCACAACTTTGCAAACTGGCCCACGTTTGCCTAAGTCATCTGAATGAATTCGTGAATGTCATAGCTACCCTGTATTATGTCTGTATCTCCTACACTATCTGGCCGTGAATGCTACGACACCCCCGTAGTATTACAACACTTTCCACACTATTTGGCTACTAGTGAATGCTATGGCTCCCCCGTAGTCTTATAACACTTTCTTTCTAACACAGCCGTAGCTCAATACCTTACTCCTGACCTATTGATTCGAAAGGCATACAAAGTTGAGCATGCACTCCACCAAACACCCGAACTGAACTCCATTCATGACTGGGGTCCCAATCTGCTCCCCCAATTCTGCTATCAAGCCCCGAAGAAGACGCCATTCACATGTTGGGGAGTTTTACCAGACTCCAAATTCGCATAACCTTCAAACCAAATAGCCACTTGGGCCGCCATTTTCCTCGAGAAGTCCATCCCAGTCTCATACATGTCCCTGTCCTGAATACCTGTGCGGTTCTCCCCCACTTAGATTCAACTAAGTCTTCACAATACACGATATTTGAAGGATTCCTGATCCTTCTTACTCTTTGATAACCAATTGCTGACAACCTATTTCTCGTCCGTGCGAGTTCTCTATTATGGGTCCAAATCCCCAAGGCCCACACACTCCTAAAGATCAGACAAATACTTCCCGAATCCTAGCAAGACTAATAATCTCAGACGCCTGGAGATGATGTGTCCCACCTATATCTTGAGGTTCGAATAACCGATATCCAGGCCAAGGCCTCAACAATCAACTACTTCCCCTAGAGCTTCTAAAAGCTGACTCGAGCATAATGGCCAAGTCACCAATCCTGTCCGTAGGTCTTCCGCATCATGTCTCTGAACCGATCTCGACCATAGACCTAGATAACGTTGAATGTTCCAAACCCACAAAGAAGGAAACAAACTTTCACTAACCATCCCATAAATCATGGTATGCAAATGACATATGACAAATGTTGAATGTATAGTCCAACCACAAACAGGGTAACACACCCGGAGGTACACTTAAAAAAACCCTTGACACGAAAACTCCCTCATGTAGTTTCCTGTAAGTACCACACTAAACCCGGCCCTGCTGGCCTCTCACAACTGACTCGAACCCTTGGGCCCCTTTCCGGGACCCTCCAATTTATGCACCTGATCTTATCCCACTTCCTAATGTGCTCCAAATCAATCCCTGCTCTCGAGCTCTAGAAATCATATCATTTAGGGTCTCGCACCCTAGCACATTCACCAGCTCAATCGTCAACTGTTGAACTACAATAGTTGGGGCAACCTCTGATCTATACTGGGCTACAAACCATCCCCAAGACATAGTCTCCAATCCTGAAAGCGCAATAGAATGCACAATCCACTCGTGTCGTCCGATACGTGGGATCCACGACGATCTCAAAATCCTGACAGTCCTTCTGCTATTTGACTCACCACCGGAGCCGGGACCAAACCCTGGTCCTTCTCCTTGTGTGCTCATTCGCATTCTGCATAGCATCTATTCCCACATTCCAATCATAATCAAGGATTATCCTTCATAGGCTTCTTAGATTCTCCAAGGCTCTCACTAATTCGAGTATGGATCTTATGCTTTCAGTAGTACGAGCCCATACTACCTTCCCCACCTATCCGTACTTTCCTCAGCAATTCTCCTGAATCCTCTAAGTCACCTACCCCATTGATGCACCGATCATCCGCTAAACAACAACACAATATCCACCGAAGCACCTCCTAGGCTCCCAACCTCACTAAACCGCCCTACTAACTCACTGGAGCATATCCTAGGCTTTCCTAGGTTCTCAACCTCGCCCTCCCATCAACTGCTGAGGAACTCCCCACGATGCCAGTCGTCACATCCACTTAGTAGCTGACTCCCAACACTTAAGAGTTCCACAAAGCACAAAGCAAGCAGCATTCGTGCAGTTGCACTCTGACCCAAAGAACTGCCATAAAACATTCAGTCCACATATAGCAGCTCGCGTTATCCACATCCATCAATCCTCATTGTTGGCTGCCTTATGCATGCATATTATACACAGAACAAGATCCAATAGACTGCCGAATAATAGACTCTACCCTAGGACCACAACCAAACAAGGAACATGAAATAAGGCAAAATCTATTATTCTAAGGCTACAAGATCCTAACCGTATACAATTTTAAAAGCATACACATAGTAGTTACAAGTACCAATTAGCATTCTCATTCCAGCATAGCATCCAATATTCCGAGGCTACAAGCATCACATATCAGGCCAACCTATTGCTGACTACTCAGCACTAGCATGCAAGTCTACCAGCTCATACAACATATATAGGCATCTCCCCTAGCACTAACTAGCATGCGAGTCACAGATTCATAAACCAAGTCATAACAGACAACATATGTGGGTATTCTGGGGGAACTTACTTGAGCTCGGCTGATTGCACGCATCACACATATTGTTCTTTTCAAAGTTCTTTTCCCTTTTTAGCTTCTTTTTCAAATTCCTTTTTGTAAAAATGATTTTCTTTTGTAAAATTTCATACCAAGTCCTGAGTCTGAGTCCAGACACACCCGAAAGTGTGCCCGAATCCCTCAAACCAAGGCTCTGATACCAACTTGTAACGTCCCACAAATACAGGCCAAAATTTTCGTTTTAATTAAGTTATTACATAAAACCATCAATATAAAACATTCATAATAATATCTCATGTCAAAACCAGTGTGTCAATTATCAGGCATGTCATCATAAAATAATATCATAGTATAATCCCAAAGACCTCCTGTATGCAAAACATAGTGTGATGTGCTGCGATAGAGCCGACTCCTTTCCTTCGAAAATGAAGTACCTGAAACAAAAACTAAAAAATGTAAGCACGAAGCTTAGTGAGTTTCCCATAGCATACCACACACACAATCCACATGTCACATATCCTGTTAGCTGTAAAAGCTACACACATATCATATATCCTATTAGCTATAAAAGCTACACACATATCACATACCCTGTTAGCTATAAAAGCTACACACATATCACATATCCTGTTAGCTATAAAAGCTACACACAAATCACATAAACCATGCATACATAAAACCTGAAATAGTGCCATGGACTACCCCACGTGGTCTTTACCTAGGACTGCCATGGGCTCCCCCATATTGTCTTACATCCAATGCCATGGGCTACCCCACATGGTCTTTACCTAGGACTGCCATGGGCTCCCCCACATGGTATTACATCCAATGCTATGGGCTACCCCACATGGTATTTACCTAGGACTGCCATGGGCTACCCCACATGGTCTTACATCTAATGCCCTGGGCTACCCCACATGGTCTTTACCTAGGACTACCATGGGCTACCCCACGTGGTCTTACATCCAATGCCACGGGCTCCCCCAGAGTCTTCATGCAAAACACAATCACATATCATATCAAATCACATAATGACTAACACATATATCATAATCACATAATGGGCCGGACTTGGTGCCTTAGACCCATGGGTATGGTGAGAAGACTCATCTGGCACTGCTGAAGTCCCACAGATAAAACTCCAGTGTTGGTTGACAGGTTCCCGAACTATCAACATCAAAACATCACCCAATTCATAATTGGGTTCCATTACATAACCATAAATATATACTTTGGATAATTACTACATTACCCCAAGGTTGGCTTTATTCCAACCCAAGGTCCAATGCATAGGCCCAAAAGTCAAACTAGGAATCAAAGCCCAACATATGGCCCAATTTTCCAAATTGGGGCCAAGCCTTTACATGGTCTTATTCAAAGGCCCAACCATTTATTCTGGTCCAACATTTGATACTCTTATGGCCCAATAACATATAATCATTAAGGCCCAAACTATGGCCCATCTATGGCCCAATTTTCCAAATTGGGCCCAACTCCCCACATGGGCCTTCCTACCAAGCCCATTAATTATTCTAGTCCCTTTGCTTGATCTTGGATGGCCCATTAATAACCCAATCGTCAAGGCCCAAATGAAAGGCCCAACAACAAACCCAAGTGAAATTATGGTTTCACATAAAATGACAATTAGGGTTAGGTGTTTCTTACTTAACCTATTAAGAACTTAATCCATTGAGTCCTACTCTACTAGATAAATGATATGGAGAAATTGGGCCTAATACACAATCCAATCTTAATGGCCCAAAAGTGGGTCCAATAAGTCCAAGGCCCAAATACTCACAATTAGGGTTTTCTAAACCCTAATTAGGGTTTCCACCCAACCATGGACCAATAGCCCCAAAATTAATCCTTAAGCCCAATAGGGTTTTGCTAGGTCCATTAGGGTTTTGCTTGTGGGGCACCACCCACTACCACCTCGGGTAGTGGTGGTCAATGGCGGCTCACGACGGCGGCCACCACCTCATGGTGGTGGTTACGAATTTCTTTTATTATTCTCATCGATTACAATATTACAAAACAAAAACCCAACTGACTCACACACACACTAATACAAACACACATACACACAAAGCTACCCTAGTGGTGGTCGGCGGTGGTACATGGCGGTAGCCACCACCTCACGGTGGTGGTGGTTATGTTCTCGGGCCAACACAACACCAAAAGTACTCCAAACATCAATCCAAACGCACCCGAAAGCTCACAGCCACCTGAGATGGTGGCCAACAGTGGCGGCAGCAGGTGGTGGTGACGAGTTCTCTCTGTTTTTTCCTGTCCAAGAACATCCATACAACATTAATCTCGTGAACTAGGCCCACACACACTACTTCACGCACACAGCCACCCTCCCATGGTAGTTGGTGGCGATAAAAGAAATGGCAGCCACCACCTCACGGTGGTGGCGGTTGCTTCCCACCCAAAATATTGCTCATCTAACCTCGTGATTATATTAGTCAACATACAAACTCAAGAATACAAATGTCTGGCCACCTTCTAGGCGTTGGACGTCACCGAAAACGACAAGAATAGTGGCCGAAGGCTACTAGTGGCGATTACAACGTACCCAACATCGAGCAATTAGGAGGAAGGAAGAAATAGGAGGTTGTCAATCTTACCTAGACTCTTCAGGTCACACATCAGTGACGAACATGGACAATGTCACTAGTCTTGGTGGCTCTCCCGACGACCCAAGATGTCTGACAACAACTTGGTGGTGTTGTTTCGGTGGCGACATGGCAGATGGAAGTATGGTGGTCGGCTCGGGCTCGCAATCCCTTGGCTTCACCGACAAGGAAATCGATGATGGATGTAGGGTCTCTCCATGGTGACAGCTAATGACAAATTAGGGTTAGGGTGCCCTTGAAATGTATCTTCAACTGGTAAGGAGGTACTGGGTTTAGCCCTGTGACACCAAATCAAACTTATGCTCCATACTCCAATTCTGGTCCCTCCCAATCAATTATGTTTCAAATGAAATCCAATAGTTACCCTTTCTACCCTAACTTCAAAAATTCCTTACATAAATAACCCTAATAATTACCAAGCATCCCTCAGCACTTCAATACCTTTTAAATTTAAGTCCCAATCTTACCAAACAACCTATGACTTCTTAAAATCTTCACACACTAATTCCCAGAAATACACTTTAGCCCCCGAATAATCCAATTTATGATATTCATTTCCCCAAAACCAACAGTCCACTAAGTAATATGGATTTAGGGCGACAATTCATTCATCAATTTTTTTGTCTATTTATTTATTTTATAAACAGGATGTTATAGAAATGCAGCCTCGTTCCCAGTTCCTCATGGAACTTATGCCAAAAATGGGAGGTGAACCAAACATCATGGTCTGAAATAATAGGGAACAGAACCCTATGGCTAGCAACGACACCGGAACAGAAGATATAGTCGACTTGTGGATTAGGGCATCAGTCACTATATTTGCTTTACCCGAATGGTAAAGGATCTTGCATTCATAATCCTTGACTACGTCCAACCACCTGCACTGCCTCATGTTCAGGTTTGACTAATCCGTAATATGCCTCAAACTCTTGTGATCCGTGTAGATAGTACAACGGACCCCATAACGGTAATGCCTCCAAATCTTGAGGGTGAAAACCACCGCCCCCAACTCAAGATCATACGTGGGATATCTCGTCTGATGCGGCTTCAGCTGTCGCGAAGCATAAGCTATCACCCGTCCTCGCTGCATAAGGACTGCCCCCAACCTGGTGATGGACGCATCACATAAAACCACAAAATCCTCGATTCCTTCAGGGAAGGTCAAAACTGGGGCCTCGTAAAGTTTCTGCTGAAGGGTCTCAAACTTCGTCTGCTGCTCAGGGGCCCACCATAAATCCACTCCTTTCCTCGTCGGATGAGTGACGGGTACCGCAATCTTGGAGAAATCCTAAATAAATCTCTGGTAGTACCCTGCCAAACCCAAAAATCTCCTGATATTCGAGGGAGACTTCGGAACCTCCTACTGCATCACCGTCTCGATTTAGGCCGGATCGACCAAAATCCCATCTTAGTTAACGCGATGTACAAGGAACTGAACATCTCGCAACCAAAACTTGCACTTTGAGAACTTAGCATAAATTCGTTCTCATCTCAAAACCTCCAGGAGCTTGCGAAGGTGCTCCTCATGCTGCTCTCTGGTCTTGGAATACACCAAGATATCATCAATAAACACGATAACTGAGCAATCGAGCGTCGACCTTCATACCCGATTCATCAAATCTATAAATATCGCAGGTGCATTGGTGTGGCCGAATGGCATCACCACGAACTTGTAATTCCCATAACGAGTCCGGAACGTGGTCTTCTCCACGTCCTCCTCCCTCACCCTGACCTGATGGTACCTAGATCTCGAATCAATCTTGGAGAACCAAGATGCTCCCTGCAACCGATCAAAGAGATCATCAATCTGCAGAAGGGGATAACGGTTCTTCACCGTTAACTTGTTCAGCTCCCTGTAATCGATGCACATCTAGTGTGAACCATCCTTCTTCCTGACAAATAGAGTCGACGCTCCCCACGGAGAACTGCTTGCCTAGCAGCTCCTGCAGCTGAGATGAAAGCTCTTGCATCTTAGGCAGTGCCAATCGGTACGAAGCCTTGGAAATAGGGGCCACACTTGGCACAAGGTTGCTCATGAACTCAACCTGCCTCTCAGGATGCACACCGGGTAACTCCTCTAGGAATACATCAGCGAACTCCCTAACAACCGGAACATCAGCAACCGACACCTGATTCCCAACCGGCGTATCCACTACATAAGCCAGATAACCTGCACAACCATGCTGAATATACTGCTGAGCCCTGGCTGCCAAACAAAACCCTAAACCCGACCTGGTGCCCTCTCCATAAATAACCACTTCTCTCCCTCTTGGGGTTCGAACTACCACACACTGGTCCTCGCAGTTGATCATGGCAGCAAAACGGCTCAGCCAATCCATACCCACAATCATGCAGACATCTCCCATGGGAATCGGAATCAAATCAATCGGAAAGGATATCTCGGAGATCTCTAGAACGCAATGTTGATAAAGCGAAGAAGCATAAACCCCATGTTCGTTGGCGATAGAAACTCGCAACGGACACTCCAACTGCTATATGGGCAAAACAAACTCCCTACTGAAGGACCGAGAAACAAAAGACCAACTCGCACCCAAGTCAAACAACACTAAAGTAGGAAAGGCGTTCACTAGTAATGTACCTACCAAAGGTACAAATATAAGAGCATAAAACAAACATAATCAATAAGATAAGGGATAGAAACATACCAGCCACGACATTTGGAGCGGCTCTGGCCTCCTCGGGAGTGATTTGAAAGGCGTGCCCTCGAGCCTTCGGGGGCTCCACATATTTTTAGGGTTCCTCCCATATTTAAGCATCTTAACCCTCATTCTAGGTCATATTCTTCAACCTCCATCCCTTAATTTAGAAACCCTAGCTTCTCTTCCATTGAAATGAGATTGGTGGCTTGATCTTGAGGTTAATGTCTTCTTTTGGTGAAACTTGAAGAAAAAAGAAGTTCATCTTGGTGCAAGGAATCAAAGAACAATCTTGGATCTAACATCTTCTCCACATTTCTGAGTTATTGGAGGTATAAAGTTATATCTTGATCTTCGTGTATCTTGTTTGATGTTTGAGCCCATTTTTGGATGTTTTGGTCCTATTCTTTCATGCTCTTGGAGTTTGAGGAACTCCAAAACTTGATATGGTTTTCTCATGGTCTTGAACTTCTGAGTTAGTGAGAAAAAGGTTTTATCGTGAGTGTTCTTGATCCCATGTTTGAGTTTTGGTCATATTAAGTGCTTATTGGACTTAGGGCTCATGATTTTGCCTTTGGATGAAGTCCTAATGGATTAAGTTGGAAACTTTATCCATTAAATCATTAAGAAGGAGTAGATATGGAATTTTGGATTTAGATCTGTAAGGATTAAGTGCTTAATGAAGAAATGACACTTTAGACAGTTTCCCACGGCGTGGCGGAGTTTGAAAACTCGACTATGTTGTCCTGACATGGCCAAGGAAGGCTACGACATTACAATGGTCTGCATGTTAACTGTTTGAATTTGACCGTTGACCGTTGACTTTTTGACAAGTTTGACATTTAGTCAAACTTGAGTAGAATTGAGCATTTGGGTAAGGATTGACTCGGTTTGGGTTTAGGAAGCTTGGGTTGGCTGTTGTGTTGCTGAGGTGACGGTTGAGCTTCCGATGAATACTTTAGGTGAGTCTCTTCACTATACTCGTGGGTTGAAAGCACCAATACCGACCCACTGGATTATGTTTGTAGGATGATAGTTGTGTTTGTGACACTTACTGTTATGCATGTCTGTACTTTATTGTCTTTGTGACTCTTGATGATATGATTGTATGGTTAGTTGTAGGGGTGAAATGGACCCGATACCAGTTGAAAGAGATTGAAGGGGGTGAAATAGACCTAATATCGGTTGAAAGAGACCAATGGGGGTGAAATAGACTAAGTGTCGGTTGAAAGAGACCGAATGGAGTGAAATAAACCCAGTATCGGTTGAAAGAGACCGAATGGGGGTGAAATAGACCTAACTTATTTTTGATTGTTATGTATGTATGCTATGGGGTATTTTAGGGAACTCACTAAGCTTCGTTCTTATGTTTTTGTGGTTTAAACATTTTCAGGTACTTCCAGTTTTAAAAAGAAGAGTCCAGCTTAATCGCACTGCATCCCCTGAAGATTTATTCCGCAATGATTATTTATGATTTTACTTTGATGTTTTGAGAATACTTTTACTTTAATAGTCTTTTGAGATAATATATGAAAGCTTTTGACTTATTTATAAAAATTTTACTCGGTATTTTTGGGACATTACATTATAAACATATCATTTAATTGTAAACAAATTTTTAATACTAAAATAATTAAAAAAACAACACTATAATTACAATTATATGAAAAATAGGTCCTTGGTATATATATATATATATATATATATATATATATATATATATATATATATATATATATATATATATATATAGGGAGATGATCAAATGAGAACATCTAAAAGGTTGAGAACGCGAGAACAGTTCGGGACCAATCATTTTATAAGGGTATATTAGTAAATTTATATAAATATTAATTAATGATTTCCTAAAATCTAGGGATAATGATTTTAATTACCTAACAAAATTAATATTTCCTTTTAGTTAATGAAATATATATACATATTTTTTTTTTATGATTTTCCCAAAAATTATTTATGACCGTTTCAAAAAAATTACCTAAAAAAATTAATATTTCCTTTTATTTTAAATCTGAAAAGAAAATCTTAAAAAAAATATTATTTTCTACTATTTCACGTTTTTTTTTTCAAAAAGAATGAATAGAAATCCAATCTCAAATCAATACACTACCAATCATAAATGAAAACACATCAAATTACAAATAATTCAATGCATTTTTCATAAATTGAAAATAAAAAATAGTGTAAAAATTATCATTTTTTCATAAAATGAATACCTCTAATCATAAATAAATACACTCATTCACATGGATACACTACTATTCATAAGTAAATACAATCATTCACACACGAATACATTGCATTTCACAAATGAATACACTGTTATTTATAAATTAATACACATTCTATCATAAATGAATATATGTGCTATTCATAAATGAATACAACCATTCACACATAACCACAATGTTATTCATAAATGAATACACGTGTTATTTATAAATAAATACAACCATTCACGCACCCCCTTCAAGAAATTATTACCAAAAAATTCAAAAATTAGGATTGCGTTTCTTTCTTTGCCTCTGTTCTTTAGAAAATTTTCTAGTTGGTCCTCCCATTGCAACCATTCTACCTCCTAAACACTCAAGCAAATATTATCACTCAAACAAAATCAACACTCCACGGTAAAATCAATATGTATAATTATAAAATCTTTTTGTGAGATAAGGATGATCAAGAAACAAAAACCCACCGATTCACTGTAAAACATCAACACCCAAATATCCATACCTTCATGAGTTTCTATCAAAACAAACAATGAAAAAGGAATTTTCGTTGTTCTTCTTTTCATCTCTATCAATTTCTGTCAAACAACCAAACCCAAACACCCATCTAAACCTATTTATTAAACTTCATTGATTTACAGTCAAAATAAAAAGAAAAGAGAAGAGAATCATTACCGATCGAAACAACTGCCCCATCGAGACCCCTTCCCTTATTCCAGTCGAGACAGAAGAAGCGCCCTCTAGTCGCCATTGTTGTTTTCATTTTCTCCTCTGCGAAACAGTGAAGCACCGGAGGTGCTTCTCCCACCCAACGATTGATCGCCTCCCCTCCTCGTGGCTGCGTGACCACCGAACAGCCCATCCGCTCATCTTCTATCGGCTGGAGCAAAGCACCCATCAAGACCGACGACTCACACCTCACAGCCGGAAGAGATGAGCAAAACTTCGTTGCTTCTTCACGCCCAACGGCGGCTGGAATGAGATGAGGCCTTAGGGTTGTGAAAAATGCAGAAGCAGGGATATAGAGAAGAGAGATACAAGAGAGAGAGAGAAAGAGAGAGAGAGAGAGAGAGATAGAGAGATTGTAGGAATTGCTAAACATAGGTAAACAATCAATTACCATTTTACCCTTATGTCAGTTTTAAAGTTACAATTTAATTCCTGTAATTTAAAGAATTTACATAAATAGCCCATTCGATAATAGCCTTAGATTTAGTTTTTTAAATGATTCAGATGTGTTCTCGCGTTCTCAACCTTTTAGGTGTTCTCATTTGATCCTACTTCGATATATATATATATATATATATATATATATATATATATATATATATATATATATATATATATATATATATATATAATAGTTGTGCGTCCGCGCAAAAGCAGCGGCGATAAATAGTTTTTTGGGCGGATAGTTTTCTTACGGGAAAATAATTATTAGATATTGTTATTAATTATTATGTAATAAGAAAAATGACCACTTTTAATTAAAATCTTTATGTTTAGAACTTATATTTATATTGTATGTTTATACATTTGATGTAAATTAATTATTATCGGCATCTAATTTAAGAAATATAAATTAATTTATTTTGGTGGATTTAATATTTTAAAATTGTTATTTTTCTCCAAATTAATTTTTTAATAACCTTCTTTAATTCAAATATTTAATTTTTTGGTAAGTATTAATGGTTTTTTTATGCATAAAGTTTTGTATTTTATACCTCTTAAAATTTAAGAAATGTGGAATATGCTTTATATAATAGTAAATATATATATATATATATATATATATATATATATATATATATATATATATATATATATATATATATATCATTATCAAAGCATGGAAACTCAGTGCATAATGTCAAATACAGAAGATTGGAACCATTAACAAAGAGACATGTCATATATATATATACTAGGCGAATGCCCGCACGTTGCATGAGATATAAAAAATATTTTATATTAAAAATAACTATATCATTGTTATTAACAATTAAATAATAATTTCATAAAAATATAAAAAATGATTTTTAGTATTGTTATTATGTTGAACTATATTATACTCCCTCCGTCCCAAATTGATAGTCCACTTTTGACTTTTAAAGTCTTTTTTCTTCAACTTTGACCTTAAATATTTCTATTTGTGTTACATATTACTTGATAAAACTTATAAAAATGAAAAAACATTTAAAATACAATCCATTCATATAATTTGCATCAAGTATTATCTATCAAACACAAAAATATTTAAGGTCAAAGTTTAACAAAAAAGACTTCAAAAGTCAAAAGTGGACTATCAATTTGGGATGGAGGTAGTAAGAGATAAGGTTGGAACTTGAAGTTGTTTTGCATATACAAAGTTATATGATTAAAATAGAAAAAAAAATTAAAAAAATAAATAAATCGTTATTGTTATCTATTAAATAATAATTTCATATTAAATTAAAACGTTTATATTAAATATTATCATTATGTAGAAAATACGATAACAAAGACATCTTTTTATCTATCTTAAATTTTATCATTGTGTACAACATATGATAATAGAGACAACTTTTTATCTTAAATAGTAAAAAAAATGTTTTGTATCATAAATATTACCATAATTTTGTAGAACATATGATAATAGTGACGTCTTTTATAAGGTTAAAACTTTAAATTGTATTACATACATGGTTGTAAAACTTGGCTAACACAATCAAATACTCGGCATGTTACTTAAACTCGGCCTCCAATGGAAGCGATTTTGCCTAACTCAGCCAGAAGACACTCGGATCCTTATTAAACTCGATCCAAATCTAAAAGATACGATCCAAAATCATTTTTGAAATTCTGAAATTTAATTGGTCACTTGTCGACAAAGACAATCTCACCAAAGAATACACTCAACGTCCTACAAAGTTAGATGCAAGGAAGATCTCATGGCTTAGTCCCTTTAAAATATTTCACAATCTTTCCTATTTATAGAGGAGAATACATTCTCTTGTTTACTCTCACGATCAATGTGGTATGAAGACATTTTAATTAAACTCATTTTTTTATTTGCCGATAACTTCATTTTGTTAAATAAAATATTAAATAATAAAAATAAAACGTTATCCAGAAAATTTATTGCTCAATAGTTTCATTTTTTAGTAATCTCGTAAGTTGCTATAAAAAATCAAGTTTTTATTGAATAACTTTTTGTTAAATCCTAAAATCATAAATTCAGTTAGGTACTTAATATAGAAAGTTTGTGTATATATATTTTCATGATTCAAAATGTCATTATAAAATGAATTCATTTATAAAATATAATCGAGTATATATTTCATGCTTTTGAATCAAAGTGATTTTTCAAACAATTATAATTTTATGTTTAGGTAGATTTTTTTATATTTATATAACATTATGTAACTTATAATATTATTATAAACAATTTGAATAATCATGAGAGTCTCAAATGTATGTGGTGAAAAGAAAATGCTTCATTTATCGGTCCAAATTGATCATACTAGGACCGATTCAACTTAATATACCAAACTACATAACATTTTTTCTATTGAAACCCGGTTTGTATATATTTTGTGTTTTTGAATCAAATTTATTTTTCAAACAATTATAATTTTATGTTTAGGTAACTTATTTATAATATTATTAGAAAAAATTTGAAAAATCATGGGAGTTTCAAATGTATGTGCTAAAAGGAAAATGCTTCCTTTATTGGTCCAAATTGATCAAACTCAGACCGATTCAACTCAATATACCAAACTACATAACCCGTTTTTCAACTGAAACTCTGTTTGAACCTAAAAAAATCTTGTTCAAAACCATTTTCGGGATTCTAAAACTTAAATAGACAGTTGCGAATAAAGACAATCTCACCAAAGAATACCCTCAACATCTTAAAAAGGTAGGCATAAGGAAGTTCTCATGGTTTGGTCCCTTTGAAACAATTCACAACCTTTCCTGTTTATAGAAGTGGAAACGTTCTCTTGTTTACTCTCACCATCGATGTGGGATTAAGACATTGTAATAAAACACGTTTTCTTGTTAATAAAACATTATTCAACTTATTTAGCAAAACACCATTTCTCTTGTTTACCCTTTCTTTATTGTTCGATAGTTCCATTTTTCTATAATCTCGTAAGTTGCTATCCAAAAAAGTAAGTTCTTATTGAATAACTTTTTGTTCAATTCTAAAATCATAAATTCAGTTAGGTACTTAATATATAAAACTTGTTTATATGTGTTTTCAAGACTCAAAAGTTCATTATAAAAAGAATTCATTTATAAAATATAATCGGCGTATATATTTCATGCTTTTGATCAAATCGAATTTTCAAGCAATTATAATTTTATTTTTAGGTAGATGTTTTTTTATATTTATATAATGTTATGTAACTTTTTTAAAATATCATTGGAAACAATTTGAAAAATCATGGGAGTTTCAAATGTATGTAGTGAAAGGAAAATGCTTCTTTTATGGTCCAAATAGATCAAACTCGGATCGATTCAACTAAATATACCAAACTACATATATTTTTTTTCTAGTGAAACCCGGTTTGTATATATTTCGTGCTTTTGAATCAAAGTGATTTTTCAAACAATTATAATTTTAGGTTTAGGTAGATGCTTTTTTATATTTATATAAAATTATGTAACTTATTTATAATATTATTAGAAATAATTTGAAAAATCATGGGAGTTTCAAATGTTTGTTGTGAAAGGAAAATGATTCCTTTATCGGTCTAAATTGATCCAGCTCCGGTTCAACTCAATATACCCAACTACATAATTTTTTTTCTAACTGAAACACGGTTTAAACCTAAAAAAATTCGGTTCAAAACCATTTTTGGAATTCTAAAAGTTAACTGGACACTTGCCAATATAGACAATCTCATCAAATAATACCTTCAAAATCCTACAAAGGTAGGCATGAGGAAGTTCTCATGGTTTGGTCCATTTGAAACATTTCACAACCTTTTCTATTTATAGAAGAGGAAACATTCTCTTGTTTACTCTCACCATCGATGTGGGATGAAGACATTGTAATAAAACACTCTTTCTTGTTTATAGAACATTATTTAACTTATTTATAATATTATTGTAAAGAAATTGAAAAGTCATGAGAGTTTCAAATGAATGTGGTGAAAGGAAGTTAAAAAAGGGGGTTTCAAATGCATGAGATTTAAGAAAAAATGATAGATTTATAAGTATATATATATATATATATATATATATATATATATATATATATATATATATATATATAACAAAATCACATCAATTGATCATTAATTTTGATTTCAATTCCAAACTTTGACAACTATGTTCAAAAATTGCAATAAAGTAATCTTATTTCCTTCATTTCAGATCATTAATTGTCAAAATAAGAATCATAATGGTCTATGATCAATGCCTCTAACTCGAAAAAGTAAGAAAGAAAGTACCTACATAATATTTCTTCATTTTAATCTTCTCTCTGTATAAAGAAAAAACGTCCAAGATAACTGTTATACAAAAATATGACCAATAAAAATAGACTATGCAAGGGCAATCCCTGAAGTGAAACAATATCAACCGGTAGGATGGAAAGTAGCCTAAGCGTAACTGAACCCTGATGTGTGAGTATGTGGTGACTGTTATAAAGAACATTATTTTTTTGGTTTTCATTGTTGCCCCTATGAACTGCATAAAAAAAATAAGACCAAATTATGATCTTATAAGTTATAAAGAACAGTAATTTCAGTAAAACTTTATATGATTATGTTAAAGATGAAAGTTTCATACCTAACCTTAGACACGTTTGGATGATCAAATAAGTTAAACATGTATTGGTACCCTGGTGATTCCGACGTTATGGAATGAACAAAGGAGATTGAATTCTTAGCCTCGCTTTTGAAAATCGATTGAATCAGATCCTTTCAAACTTATTGACTTGTAATCGGGAAGAAATCGAAAATTACAAAAAAAAAAATAGAAAAATGAAGAATGAGTTCGTGTCATGCGTTGATCTACAATCAGACGTACCCACACAGTCCAAATTACGGATTGGAGTAATGAAAAAACTAAAACTAAAACCAAATGAATGAAGAACAAAACAGAGCGATAAAGGGCAATACATAAGTAGCTTGTTGTGTCGAAGATAAGATAAGTACATATATGGTGCCGGTTCGAATTTCTCTACTTTACTTCAAAATTCCAGAGGTTTGATTTTCTAAGTGCAAACGAAAGAATATTAGCGTAGACTACTATTGATAATCATCCAAACCCTAAACCACAAAGTCAGTCCCTTCGCCAAACCTACCTTCAATGACAGTTTCAGCTCATAAGTGGCTGAGACTTCATCCGACAAAGGTTTCAAACCAAGAAAAATCAAGGAACTGAAGGTCGACGGAAATTTGACGAAGTCTGGATCAAAAGCACATGTTTTTGGTGAATCGATTTCTACATAGAATGCGTCAAATAAGAAATAGGGAAGGGACCGTGAACAAAGAAAAGCAGATGAAAGCAGTAGAAGCAGTGGAAACCATGGATCAAATTTGATTGGAGAGCGAGGGGGTGTGACAAGGGAGTCCATGGCTCACGGTTTTAGCAGAGCGTAAAGGAGACACATATGATTGAAAACCGTAAAAAAAGTTACGGCATGCACTGTGTAAACAAAAAAAAAAAGAAAAAAAAAACTCACCAATAAGAATCAAATATTGTTCACAAAGGGGACTCAATATATATATATATATATATATATATATATATATATATATATATATATATATATATATATATAGGGAAAGGTTATTTGGAAAACAAAAAACCCTAAAAATCATAAAAATGCATAAAAAAATACCTAGAGATAACAAAGCTTTTTTTTGACATTTTTTATGAAAAAATCGCAGGTTTTTAAAGAAAATCGTTGAAAATAAATTTGAAAAAAAAACTTTTTTTTTATAAAAAAAAATTTTGTTTTTATTTTTTTTAGCGAATTTTTATAAAAAGCTACGATTTTTTATAAAAAAATTCAAAAAAAAGTTTTGTGATCTCTAAGTATTTTTTTTATGCATTTTTATGATTTTTTAGGGTTTTTTGTTTTCCATAGAACCTAAACCTATATATATATATATATATATATATATATATATATATATATATATATATATATATATATCATGTATATTAAATTTCTGACTATTTAAAGCCTCGTTATTTCAATGATTACGAAACATCATTTTTATTTTATTTTATTTTTTTAACTGACAAATATAATCTACTCTGAACCTACCATCTAAATACATTTATATCTACGACGAGACTTGAACTCTTGATTTCGAAGGAGGACAAAACTTAATACGATGACGATTACAAAACATCTCTTATATAATATTTTGATGCAAAAGTAAAATAAAAAAAATACAACCTATTAAAAACATTTAATACAATCTATTATAGACATAAATACAAAAAAAAAACCTTAGATTGAATATTTTAATGATAGAAATGGTCTTTACTCTTTGTAGACAGAAAATTGATATAAGGATTTTTTCAATAATTAGTCTATAATAAGTTTTGTGTTTGTGAAATTTTTACTTTTATATTTTAGAATCACTACACCAAGTTTATATACTAAGAAAAGAAATGAGCATGCTCCAAAATAATTTTACATAGGCATAGAGGATATTCATTGACTTTCATTTTATAAGGATTCATTCAAACTCCTTTTTAATTGACCTACTACAAGTTTGGACATATTCAACATTTCAACTCATTCCTACTTTGTATATTTTTATCTAAAAAACCGTAATAGGTTTTGTTAATAAAATAATTAAACCATTTTCCCAAAGAGGACAATACTTAGTTTTGTAAGTGTTAAGTACAACGTGAGTAACTTTATTTATTATTTTAATAAAATGCATATTTGATTGGATGTAATAGTTGGTGGCAGAAATGAGATTTTTGTTTGTTTAATGGTAAAAGGGTTAATAAGGGTTGTTGTTGACCAACCCCAAACCATGCATATTATTATAAGGAAAATGAGTCCCTTCCTCATCCGCATTTTCACACTTGCCATATTTTTTTTATGGTTAATTTTGTTTTTGAGTATTCAAAATGTTTTTTTTTTTTTTTTTTTAATTAAGATAGTTCAAATGATAAAGTCTCTCAAATCAAATTTTAAGGTAATATGAATGGTCATATCTTTGGCTACTGTGGAGTTTTAGTTTTTTTTTTTTTTTCTTTTATTGTTATGAGTGAAATGTTTCCGTCGACATCCATTGCGATAAGTGAAAAAAAAGACTTAAAGTATTCGATAAAAAACCGACACACCAGTTATAAGTTTATAACAATTGCGATATATCAACAATATCAGATCTCTTGGAATGTAATGACTTCTGGTAGGGGTGAGCATCTTGGTAAGGGTGAGCATCAGAACAGGGTATCCGTTTTTGGAACCGGAACCGCCTAGGTGGTTCCGGTTCCGGTTCCAAAAATCTAAGAACCGCCTTAAGCGGTTTCGGTTCTGGTTCTCATTATCTTGGAACCGGTATCCGCTGGGTAACCGGCGGTTTTGGTTTTTATACTGGGTACCCGGAACCGATGGGTAACCGGAACCGGAACCGGCGGATACCCGGTCTTTTAATAATTTTATAATAGAATATTTAATATATTTTTTCCAAAAATAAAAATTATATGCAAAAGTTAAATTACTAAAATAGTCTCGGCTAGGGTTTTATGACTTTGGTCATTAGTGGTCGCTGTAGCCTGTATGTCTTGGCCGCCAACATTCACAAACACACACTTCAAGTCTTTGATGGGTGTTGAGGATTCTAACACTTCCTAAGTGTACATGCAACCCTAATAACCTTGGATCTATGTTTGTCTAATTCTCATGCAAAGTTGATTTCCAAGGTTATGATCCTATCTAGCATACATGGGGAACAATTTTAACTTGAATGAAAGATAGAACTACATACCTTGTTGTTGATTTTGATCCTTGAAACCTTGTGAGCCTAGCACCCCAAGTGTGATGCCTCAAATGCTTCACACAACACCAAATGCTATGGAGTAAACTTGGAGAGAAAGTGTAACACTCAAAAATCGGCTCTAGCCCTCAAACATGCATGTCATGCCCGATTTTGGGAGAAACATGAGCTTTATATAGTGTTGACACATTTAGGGTTACACCATGTAAACCCTAATGTGTCATGACTCTTCATTTCCATGACCCATGGGTTTGTAACTCCTATGGAGCCTCCATGGAGCATCCAATGGGTTCAACCCAACTTGATTATCCATGGAGCCTCTTAGCCCACTATATAAGTTATGGATGATTTACATAATCAACCCATATATTTAATTAGTTATCTTTTGATCACTTAATTAATTCTAAAATTAATTCTTGATCAAACTAATTAAATAATGTTATTAATATATAAGAACGTATAATATATTAATAAACCACAAGTGTTATTTCTCTCCTTTAGTCTATCCAATTGCATGGTGCCATGCAACCCAAATGGACTAAGTCGGGTCGGTTCAAGTACATACCAAAAATAGTTATGGACTTAGACACCTTATCCAATAGTCTCCCACTTGGATAAGTCAAATAACTATAACTACAAGTATGACTTCAGGAACCAATCGGCAATCGTAGCTCTTTTCAAGGTTTCTCGGAACTGAGAAGATGATGGTACGCCATTTCAGATAAGGGATCATATAATCCTCTATTCTAGATATCAGCCGGACTAACACATGGAACATGGTCTTGCTTATTGTCCAGCAGTTTGTTTCCCTATTTCCGATTTGTTTGACATAGAACTTAATTGAACACATCAACTTAGTTCTGATCGGGCCCAGTACATAGGTCAAAACAAAATCATCGAGGGGCCCAAATATCAGCTTCTAATCCAAGAAGGAACAGATAAACTTCGACTCATATGTTTGTTCTACCACTCATTGAATTAAACACAAAAGCATGTTTTATAACATCGAGTTACCAATGCGTTTTCGTACAATCAATGCATAACCAACTTGTAAGTAACAAATCATATCTCTAGGTTTGAAGACTTATATGATATTACCGTCTCGCGATCACCCGAGATAAATTCCATGAAGTGATTTTAGCGAGCGTGAGTTGAATCCAATACTCAGAACTTATGAGCACTCATGAGTGTTGAGGCCATGTCCAACACCTTAGACCTCTACAACCAACTCATGATAGTCTTAATTCATATCTACTCCCGACATATAACCGACTGTGGATAATTTGAATAATATGTAAAAACACAACATAAATATTCGGGAAGTCAAAACATGCAAAAGAAATAATAGTAAAAGATTGACAAAAGATAGCAACACTTTACTCATGAATAAACACAACTTTTATTCATCATCAAATGTCAAATACATTTTACATATTTCAGAGTTATCTAACTACTAAAACTTATATCATCCTTCAGCCCTATGCTCCTAGCATGCTGGAGATGCTTAACCCTAACCAGTCCCTTCGTGAGGGGATCTGTCGGGTTCTCATCTAATGATACCCTCTTTGCCACGAGGAGTCCTTCTTCTATACGATGTCTGATGAAATGATATTTTTTGTCAATGTGTCTGGATCTCCCATGATCCCTTGGTTCCTTTGCTAAGGCAACTGCACTTTCACTATCACAGAAAATCTCTATGGGCTTCGATATAGTTGGTACAACTCCAAGGCATCCAATGAAGTTCTTTAGCCATATAGCCTCTTTTGCCGCCTCGCTTGCTGCTATATACTCTGATTCGCAAGTTGAATCAGCCACTGTCTCCTGCTTGGAACTTTTCCAAGAGATTGGTCCTCCATTTAAGGTAAAGACCCAGCTCGACTGAGAGCGGAAATTATCCCTATCATTCTGGAAGCTAGCATCACTATACCCTACAACTCTCAAGTCATCACTCCCACCAACGGTAAGGACCCAGTCCTTAGTCCTCCGCAGGTACTTGAGAATATTCTTTACCGCTATCCAGTGAGCCTTACCAGGGTTCCCCTGATACCTGCTACCCATGCTTAAAGCAAAGGCTACATCAGGACGAGTACAGGTCATAGCATACATGATCGAGCCTACTGCCGAAGCATAAGGTATACGACTCATTTCAACTATCTCTACCTCAGTACTCGGGCTCTGAGTCTTACTCAATCTAGTGTTATTCTGGATGGGTAACTCTCCTTTCTTGGAATCTTGCATGCTGAATCTCTTCAGCACCTTATCCAAGTATGTACTATGACTAAGTCCAATTAGTCTTTTACTCCGGTCTCTCAAGATCCTTATCCCTAGAATATAGGCAGCTTCTCCTAGGTCCTTCATAGCAAAATACTTCCCAAGCCAGGACTTAACTTCCTGCAGAGTTGGGATGTCATTTCCTATGAGTAGTATGTCATCCACATATAGTACCAAAAAACTAACTATACTCCCACTAGCCTTAACATATACACAAGATTCATCTTCAGATTCTCGAAAAACCAAACTCTTTGACTTTCTCATCAAAGTAAAGATTCCATCTGCGAGGTGCTTGCTTTAATCCATAAATGGATTTTTCAAGCTTACACACTCTATTAGGGTACTCTGTGCTGACAAAACCCTCTGGCTGATTCATGTAAACATCCTCAGCCAACTTTCCATTAAGGAAAGTGGTTTTGACATCCATTTGCCATATTTCATAGTCATGAAATGCAGCTATGGCTAATAATACCCTAATAGGAACTTTTCCAGTCCACATCTTATGAAAAGGTCTCATCATAATCAACTCCTGGAGTTTGAGAAAAGCCTTTTGCAACCAGTCGTGCCTTATAGGTGTGTACATTACCATCCATGTCGGTCTTCTTCCTGAAGATCCATTTGCACCCAACTGTCTTACGACTTGGTACATTGTTAACCAAGTCCCAGACCTGATTGTCATACATGGACTGTATCTCGCTATCCATCGCCTCTTTCCATTTAGCAGACTCAGGGCCTGCCATGGCTTCCGCATAGCTGTTAGGTTCTGTCACACCCCGAAAACCAAAGGCGGAAACGTTTCCGGGGTTGACTCCACGTTGAGTATCAAATCCAATGCACATAGTAATCAAAGTAAACAACCATTACATTACATATATTTGAAAGTTTACATTTGTCTCAAAAGTAAATTGTACAAGTGTTATACATATATCATATGAACAAAAGTAGAGACGAGTCTTCTGAGCGCTCCGTCTTCACCAAAAGATATCGCCAGGTACCTGTCTAACGTGGACCTGAGAATACAAGTGGTTTGAAAATCAGCATAAAGCTGGTGAGTTCATAAGATGTTTGTTTTCTGAAAAATGTATCGGTTTCCTTTAGTTCTCCGAAAAGGTTTGTTATCCAAGAAAATCCCATATTTTCTTATGTAAAATAGTTTAGTTATCTTTCATTACAGTTCAATTACGCGTTATATGTTACCCCAGGAAAATCCTATATTTTCCTAAATACAAGACTGATTTAATATCACATAGTATAGTTTAATACACAAAACTATATATTGAGAATCTTGGGATTACTATCCCGAATTAGATATAAAATACTTTAATATACGTGAATTCTAGATGGAAAATAGTTTGAAAACCTTGAGACTAACATCCCGTACTACATATAGATTTAATACCATGGGACTATCATCCCGGACTAGATACAAGATAGTTTGATATACTTGAAAATATAGACTGAAAACCATGGGACTACCATCCCGAACTAGATACAAAATAATTTGTTAAAACCATGGGATTACTATCCCAAACTAGATATAAGATAGTTTGATAAAACCATGGGATCACTATCCCGAACTAGATATAGATTCTAACCATAGGAATAACATCCTGCAATAGATATGAACCCTATAGACTAAAAACCATAGGATTACCGTCCCGTACTAGATATAAGATCTAAAGATGGAAGATTGATATAAAATCAAATCCAAAACCAAAGCCATGAATAAACTTATATTAATACATATTGTGAGTCGGGTAACCATGCTGATACGAAAACGAGACCTCCTTGACGCTTGTCAGACGTCAGACGATATCTAGAATTTGTCACCCCATGCGTGCCCGCCTAACTGTAGCTAGCAGTTAAGGTGTGAGATTGTCAGTCCCGAATAGATCTATTCACAAATTCCTCGCTCTCCCTCCAGGAGACTCTGGTTACACTTCCGGGGAGGATTTACTAATCATCCATAAAAGGTAGTGACTAACTCACAAACTAGTACTAAACTATTCACAAGGTTCTCATACGATATCAAACATACAAACGATTATGAAACATAATACAGTGAATATAGATACATACAATGAAACTATCTGGCAATACATTCAAATGATACAGAGATAGACTGAATCAGACATAGTTTACCTAATAACTTTATACACATATCAGTACATGATAAAACGAGAACTAAAGAACCCCCAAATTATTCCCATAATAATTTGA
The DNA here is from genome assembly GCF_051521515.1 of Lactuca serriola. Lineage (NCBI taxonomy): Eukaryota > Viridiplantae > Streptophyta > Magnoliopsida > Asterales > Asteraceae > Lactuca > Lactuca serriola. The sequence goes on along the minus strand of NC_136412.1, from coordinate 286,377,229 downwards.
TTAGTTTGGTTATTTTCTTAACTAAAATCCATTTAGTTCTAGTTGATAAATCATCCCTTATGCTCAGCATAATACATAAGGAGTAAAAGTGTTTATAAATTTTCCAGATATTATTTGAAACACATCAATGTTATGTTTTGAAAACAGTTATAGTTTGCTTGTATTCCCCCCCTGCAAATATTGAAAAACACGGAAAAAGCGTAGGGGTATGAACTCACCGGACGAGAACCGTGACGATTTAGGATGCTAAACGTTGGTTCGGGGCTTGCAAATGCACGAGGATCCTAAGTATAATGCAAAGATACACATTTGTATCTAATTAGGACTTAGATTATTTATTTGGTAGAGACAAACACTTCTAGTTGCGGAAACACTCCTTTACAAGTGTTTGGAAGGACCCGGGTGACATTTGGGGACACATATAGCTAGGATATTGAATTGGGACTTCAAGAGTAAACTCCTTAGGGAGTTTACGGCCCTAAATACCACACCCACATGAGTTCACGGCCGTGAACTCATAAATGGTGTTTTTGGATGCTAAATGGCTTCATAATTCATGGATAATTTAGCTAGGATTGCATCTAAGGCATAGGGATGAATTTAAACTCACTTAGGGACCATTTATTGGAGTTTACGGCTGTAAACATGGAGTTTACAGCCGTAAACTCCCCCACACACAAGATCCTTAATGTTTTGGTCCTTTAATCAATCACATGTGATTCTAATGATTTTTCCAAGCCTTGAATGGATTTTTAAGAGACTTTTGACATGGTTTTAGGAGTTTACGTCCCATGAACCCCCTCATGGCCGTGAACTCCTTGGAAGGGTGTTATAATATGTTTTAAGGTCCAATACTTGTTTGTAAACAGTTCTAGAATTTATCCCAAGGCTTTAGGTGTGTTAAAGTGGCATTTTAACACATTTAGAGGAGTTTACTCTCCATGAACAATGAGTGTACGGCCCAAGCATGTTCTTGGGCAGTAAACTCAAGTTTACTCCTCTAAATTGATGTTCAAGGTGTTCCAAGGCCAAATCCAATATTCTAAAATTCATATCTAAGCTTCAATGGAGTTTTGGAAGGGTTTAAGGGCATAAAAACCCCATTTTTATGAGTTTACGGCCCAAGCATGCTCTTGGGCAGTAAACTCATGTTTACTCTTTAAAATCCGTGTTTAAGGCATTCCAAGTCCATTCCATTAAGCCATTAATCCATATCTAAGCTCCAAAGGTCGATTGGAAGGGTTTTTGGGCTCCAAAACCCATTTTATGTGAGTTCACGGCCTAGGACTGTTCTAGGGCCGTAAACTCATGAATATGGTCCTATTCCATGATTTGAACTCGAATTTGAAGGCCTAAGATGTTATACTAGGAGTTAGGGTAGTTACCTTGGTGATTTGGAGCTTAAATTTGATGATTTTGGACCCTTAAACTTGGTTTGAGGAGAGAGGTTAGAGAGAGAGTAGAGAGAGGATGCAAAAGCTTCAGATGAATTTTTAAACATGTTTAAATAGGTGTCAAAACTTGGACACGGTGGAATTCTACCCGATACCGGCATTAAACGGGCTTTTGGTCGCACTCGATTAAGTTTCCGTAACCCGGCGAGGACGTTTCTATAATTTCTGGAATAAACATTTTGGGCTAAATTCATGAGTTCCTAAGGGGTTTGGACACTCATTAGATTATAATAAACATATAAGTTTAAATAATTTAACCTAAAACAAAATCGGAACGAATTGATAAACGGTGCATTTTTACGAGTAGAATGGGTTTTCGGCGATGGACAACTTCGGGTTGTTACATTATCCTCCCGTTAGAGGGAATTTCGTCCCGAAATTCAAAGATTAAGATACAAATCATGAATTGGAATGAGATACGAATGGATTTGTTGCCTCGGATCTTCACGCTCACAAGTGGAAATAGGGTCTCCGCTTGGCGTTCCAACGAACCCTCAATATCAGGACGCGACTTTGTTTCGTACATTGACTCTCTCTCAATCTATGATCTCAATTGATTCTCCCATGGGGGGGGGGGGTTCCGACCATTGATGAATTCGGTCTCCTCAAAGGAATCACTAGGTTTTCGTTAGGTAGATACTTCTAAGGATTCGAGACGTGAAGTACCGGATGGATGTTACTAAGTTCTAAGGGCGGCCGAGGTTTGAAGGTTACAAAATCGATTCTACGAGGATCACGAAGGGTCTAATGTATCACGAGGGAATTATTTTACACTTCTCAAAGCACATCATGCTTTTCTGGGATAAAACCTTCAACAGGACAGACGCTCCAACAGGAAGGCACATCTTCATGGAGCCGAGTAGCTAAGGGTCTGATGGTTCTAGAAGAAATTTCTGGTTAGGTCTGCGATAATAGTCGATGGGACCTAAGAATCGACAGGTTTCTATGGGTATCTCTGGTGCCGACTAATTCCCTATCGCCTTAGTTGTTGAAAAGGTTCACGGGTATGACTGCTTTGTTTAGCTACATGATCAAGGAAAATGATTTGACCGAAAGGTACCACTACTAACCCGTAGTGATCATATCAATTCTTGGTCACCATCTTGGACATGTTACTCTCACTGAGGTTTGGTGACGAGGTAGTTCCACAGATTATGCCGGTGCGAGACTAGACTAAACGTTCAGAAGGAATTCTCGGGAATTTTTCGGGAAAGACATTTAGGGGAAAGAGCTGCTGACTTCCCGTTTCTCAATGATTACAGGAACGAGGGGTGCATGGCAATTCATATCGGGAAAACTTTTGAGCTTTAAGGCATGAAATGATACGAAGGTTTGATGCCGAAGATCACGAGAGACGGGTCGGGGAAAAGATCTAGACGAGCGACCCTTTCAAAACCAAGGATAACAACATGAATGAGACTCGGTCATTTCATGTCAAACATAGCATCAAAGTATTTCGTGAAAAGTTTCCCCCATTTAAATCGAATGGAACAGAATAATCCTCCGGACTGAGGATACAATCTATAGGTACGAAGTTAGTGTTCTCTATCTCACTGGTTAGCCGTCTCGATTGTACTCAATTTCGATTATAAACAAAGGATTAAGTTTAGAAATTGCTCGGATGGATAGATAACAAGTTTCCCTTCTGGTACTAGAATCGAAAAGAGTTGCAGGTATAAGAATTGTCAAAGAGGAGTATACCTGCGGCGACAGTGGGATCAGCAGTTGTAGCTGCTTTGGGGCAATTTCTTTTGAAGTGCCCTACTTCACCACAATTGTAGCAGGCTGGACTGATTCCCGTTCCGGATGATTGGTTCGTTGATTTGGCTGGTTTTCTGCAGGTTCGAGCAAGATGGCCCTTCTTGCCACAGTTGTCACAGATCCTTTCGCGACATGGACCAGGAATGTGGTGGTGGTAGCTGTACTTACCACACCAAGGAAGGGTACCAGTGTATCCACTGGTAGGAGTTTGGGCCATGGACCCGACAGCTGAAACAACAACAGGGGCAGTAGCAGCATGGACTGCTACTGTTTGTTGTTTCTGAGAAGACCCTTGCGTGCTCTGAGCCTTCCGCTTGTTCCAAAATTTCTTTTTACTTCCACCTCCACTTGTGACCGGTTCGGGAGTGGTAGCCTCCTCATCAGAGTTGTCTTCGTGATCGATCAGGATTTGCGCAAGACATTTAGCACTATCATAGGTGTATGGCTTCGCAGCCAAGACATTCCCTTTGGTTGGCTGGGTCAATCCCCAGATGAACCTCTCAATCTTTTTACTCTCCGGGGTAACCATTCCCGGACAGAGTAACGCCAGATCATCGAATCTTGAAGTATAAGAGGCTATGTCGGAATCCTTCATCTTAAGGTTCCAAAGTTCGTGTTCTAGCTTCTGAATTTCGCCCCGAGGGCAATACTCTACGAGTAGAAGCTCCTTCATAGCTTCCCAACCCATGGCATTTGCTACAGGTAGAGTTAAGGATTTGACTCGGCCGTTCCACCAAGTCAGGGCTTTGTCAACAAAGGTGCAGGCGGCGAACTTTACTTTATCAGACTCCGAACAGGCGCATATTTCAAAGATTGATTCGATTTTCTCGAACCATCGGGTGAGGGAAATGACACCTCCAGTGCCATCAAAGGATGTGGGCTTCGCGTTCATGAAGTCTTTATAGGAACCCCCTTTTTGGTGTCCCTGACTGTTCTCTTGGTTTTGAGTTTGAGTACCACCGGAACCATCCGAGTTCCTTTGAGACATAGCAGCTGCCACTGAGGCATTGACAGCTGCCTGGAACATCACAGGGTCAAATTCAGGAGGAGGTGGTGGCGGAGGAGGATTTTGTTGTTCTTTGAGCTGGGTCTCTTTCTTGGAGGCATCTTGATCTAAAAAGATCAGGAAAGAGAGGATCATAAGTCCTCTGAATTGAATCAAGAGATATGGAACAGGGAGTATCTCATCAAGACAGATATAGCACCGTATTAAGCGATAAGGCAGGAAAGAGTTATCAAAGACAGAACATTTTATCGCTAGAGGAATGATCAAGGAACAACGCGTATATGAGGACTTTCTACGAAGGATTTACTAGAGAAATACTCCCATAGTATTTCATGATTCACTGCAACGACGACTCGTTGTTTGGGGTATTGGGTAAGTTTTAGGTATGTCGCATACCACAGTCACTCCCAAGCACATGTTGGCCGTGTCTCGAATGAATATAGTTGGCCAGACTATATTGACCCTAGACACAACTACATAACTGCCCAGGTTTAACCGCAGCGTACAACACCCATTTACTTATGTTTTGTTCTACTTGTAGTTACGGATCTCGACGGCTCGGTATACTTATATACTTTTGAAATTACTTATATTCTGTAGGATACTTTTAGTTCAGAGCACTTAGGCCCCTTAATGTTTATAGTTTTATACCATGTAAGGTTTGGTATACTCCGTTCACTATAAACAAGGGCTCTGATACCAATCTATCACACCCCGAAAACCAAAGGCGGAAACGTTTCCGGGGTTGACTCCATGTTGAGTATCAAATCCAATGCACATAGTAATCAAAGTAAACAACCATTACATTACATATATTTGAAAGTTTACATTTGTCTCAAAAGTAAATTGTACAAGTGTTATACATATATCATATGAACAAAAGTAGAGACGAGTCTTCTGAGCGCTCCGTCTTCACCAAAAGATATCGCCGGGTACCTGTCTAACGTGGACCTGAGAATACAAGTGGTTTGAAAATCAGCATAAAGCTGGTGAGTTCATAAGATGTTTGTTTTCTGAAAAATGTATCGGTTTCCTTTAGTTCTCCGAAAAGGTTTGTTATCCAAGAAAATCCCATATTTTCTTATGTAAAACAGTTTAGTTATCTTTCATTACAGTTCAATTACGCGTTATATGTTACCCCAGGAAAATCCCATATTTTCCTAAATACAAGACTGATTTAATATCACATAGTATAGTTTAATACACAAAACTATATATTGAGAATCTTGGGATTACTATCCCGAATTAGATATAAAATACTTTAATATACGTGAACTGTAGATGGAAAATAGTTTGAAAACCTTGAGACTAACATCCCGTACTACATATAGATTTAATACCATGGGACTATCATCCTGGACTAGATACAAGATAGTTTGATATACTTGAAAATATAGACTGAAAACCATGGGACTACCATCCCGAACTAGATACAAAATAATTTGTTAAAACCATGGGATTACTATCCCAAACTAGATATAAGATAGTTTGATAAAACCATGGGATCACTATCCCGAACTAGATATAGATTCTAACCATAAGAATAACATCCTGCAATAGATATGAACCCTATAGACTAAAAACCATGGGATTACCGTCCCGTACTAGATATAAGATCTAAAGATGGAAGATTGATATAAAATCAAATCCAAAACCAAAGCCATGAATAAACTTATATTAATACATATTGTGAGTCGGGTAACCATGCTGATACGAAAACGAGACCTCCTTGACGCTTGTCAGACGTCGGACGATATCCAGAATTTGTCACCCCAGGCGTGCCCGCCTAACTGTAGCTAGCAGTTAAGGTGTGAGATTGTCAGTCCCGAATAGATCTATTCACAAATTCCTCGCTCTCCCTCCAGGAGACTCTGGTTACACTTCCGTGGAGGATTTACTAATCATCCATAAAAGGTAGTGACTAACTCACAAACTAGTACTAAACTATTCACAGGGTTCTCATACGATATCAAACATACAAACGATTATGAAACATAATACAGTGAATATAGATACATACAATGAAACTATCTGGCAATACATTCAAATGATACAGAGATAGACTGAATCAGACATAGTTTACCTAATAACTTTATACACATATCAGTACATGATAAAACGAGAACTAAAGAACCCCCAAATTATTCCCATAATAATTTGATTAGTTTGGTTATTTTCTTAACTAAAATACATTTAGTTGTAGTTGATAAATCATCCCTTATGCTCAGCATAATACATAAGGAGTAAAAGTGTTTATAAATTTGCCAGATATTATTTGAAACACATCAATGTTATGTTTTGAAAACAGTTATAGTTTGCTTGTATTCCCCCCCCCCCCTTGCAAATATTGAAAAACACGGAAAAAGCGTAGGGGTATGAACTCACCGGACGAGAACTGTGACGATTTAGGATGCTAAATGTTGGTTCGGGGCTTGCAAACGCACGAGGATCCTAAGTATAATTCAAAGATACACATTTGTATCTAATTAGGACTTAGATTATTTATTTGGTAGAGACAAACACTTCTAGTTATGGAAACACTCCTTTACAAGTGTTTGGAAGGACCCGGGTGACATTTGGGGACACATATAGCTAGGATATTGAATTGGGACTTCAAGAGTAAACTCCTTAGGGAGTTACGGCCCTAAATACCACACCCACATGAGTTCACGGTCGTGAACTCATAAGTGGTGTTTTTGGATGCTAAATGGCTTCATAATTCATGGATAATTTAGCTAGGATTGCATCTAAGGCATAGGGATGAATTTAAACTCACTTAGGGACCATTTATTGGAGTTTACGACTGTAAACATGGAGTTTATGGCCGTAAACTCCCCCACACACAAGATCCTTAATGTTTTGGTCCTTTAATCAATCACATGTGATTCTAATGATTTTTCCAAGCCTTGAATGGATTTTTAAGGGACTTTTGACATGGTTTTAGGAGTTTACGGCCCATGAACCCCCTCATGGCCGTGAACACCTTGGAAGGGTGTTATAATATGTTTTAAGGTCCAATACTTGTTTGTAAACAGTTCTAGAATTTATCCATGGGCTTTAGGTGTGTTAAAGTGGCATTTTAACACATTTAGAGGAGTTTACTCTCCATGAACAATGAGTTTACGGCCCAAGCATGTTCTTGGGCAGTAAACTCAAGTTTACTCCTCTAAATTGATGTTCAAGGTGTTCCAAGGCCAAATCCAATATTCTAAAATTCATATCTAAGCTTCAATGGAGTTTTGGAAGGGTTTAAGGGCATAAAAACCCCATTTTTATGAGTTTACGGCCCAAGCATGCTCTTGGGCAGTAAACTCATGTTTACTCTTTAAAATCCATGTTTAAGGCATTCCAAGTCCATTCCATTAAGCCATTAATCCATATCTAAGCTCCAAAGGTCGATTGGAAGGGTTTTTGGGCTCCAAAACCCATTTTATGTGAGTTCACGGCCTAGGACTGTTCTAGGGCCGTAAACTCATGAATATGGTCCTATTCCATGATTTGAACTCGAATTTGAAGGCCTAAGATGTTATACTAGGAGTTAGGGTAGTTACCTTGGTGATTTGGAGCTTAAATTTGATGATTTTGGACCCTTAAACTTGGTTTGAGGAGAGAGGTTAGAGAGAGAGTAGAGAGAGGATGCAAAAGCTTCAAATGAATGTTTAAACACATTTAAATAGGTCCCAAAACTTGGACACGGTGGAATTCTACCCAATACCGGCATTAAACGGGCTTTTGGTCGCACCCGATTAAGTTTCCGTAACCCGGCGGGGACGTTTCTATAATTTCTGGAATAAACATTTTGGGCTAAATTCATGAGTTCCTAAGGGGTTTGGACACTCATTAGATTATAATAAACATATAAGTTTAAATAATTTAACCTAAAACGAAATCGGAACGAATTGATAAACGGTGCATTTTTACGGGTAGAATGGGTTTTCGGCGATGGACAACTTCGGGTTGTTACAGGTTCATCCAGACCTATCAGTGTCTCATCATTGATAAGTGTATCACCTTCTGCAGTAATATGGAATCCATAGTAATGCTCAGGTACATTCCTAATCCTTGTGGAACGCCTCAGAGGTACAATTGGAGGTACAACAGGAGTTTCCTCCTCAAGTTGGTTGCTAGGGTTTGAGGTTCCTTCACCACTTGACTCTTGAAGTTCTTCAAGGTCAATTAGCCTCCCACTATTTCCTTGGCTTATGAACTCTCTCTCTCTCTCTCTCTCTCTCTCTCTCTCTCTCTCAAGACAGCCCTCCTTGCTACAAAGACCACATTCTCACTAGGTCTGTAGAAGAGGTAACCAAAGGATTTTTGTGGGTAGCCGATGAAAATACACCTCTCACTTCGAGGTTCGAGCTTGTCATGAGTCTCGCGTCTCACAAAAGCCTCGCAACCCCAAACCTTGATGTGGGCTAGACTAGGAACTTTTCCAGTCTACATCTTGTGAGGTGTTTTGGCAACCTTCTTTGTAGGGACCAGATTAAGGATATGGGTGGCAGTCTCTAAGGCATACCCCCAAAATGAGATTGGTAGCAAAGCTCGACTCATCATGGAACGAACCATATCCAACAAGGTTCGATTACGCCTCTCAGCCACACCATTCAACTGCGGTGTCCTGGGAGGTGTCAATTATGAGACAATCCCACATTCCCTAAGATAGTCGAAGAATTCGGTACTAAGATACTCACCACCACGATCGGATCGAAGCATCTTAATGTTCCTGCCCAATTGATTCTCAACTTCCTGTTTAAACTCTTTAAACCTTTCAAAAGTCTCTGACTTATGCTTGATTAAGTATACATATCCATATCTACTGTAATCATCAGTAAAAGTCACATAATAAGGATTAGCATCTCTTATGGCATGTTTGAAGGGTCCACACACATTTGTGTGTACAAGATCCAACAAACCTTCACCCCTAGCACAAGAACCTGTGAAGGGTGACTTTGTTATTTTTCCAAGTGAGCATGATTCACAACTATCATCTGACTTTAGGTCAAATGATTCCAAGACTCCATCCTTTTGGAGTTGGCCTATGTGTTTCTTGCTTATATGTCCAAGACGACAATGCCATAATGATGCTTTATCCAAGTTATTATCATTAGTAGAATCAATACACAATACATTACAACTTCATACATACCATCACAAGGTAATGCTTTAAAATACAACACATTATTAAAGAAAGCATTTATTCCACCAATTTCATTATCAAAAGAAAAGGTAAAACCTTGTTTATACAGAGCATGAAAGGAAATAACATTTCTGGCGAATAACAACACTTATTCAAATCTAAAGTAAATCCACTACTAAGCAACAAAGTATAAACTCCAATCTTGGTGACAGGTGAAACTTTCCTATTCCCCATGATCAAGTTTATCTTTCCATGCTCCACATTCTCACTTCTTCTTAGTCCCTGTAATTCAGAACAAAGATGAATACCGCAACCGGTATCAAGGACCCAAGAGTTAGAATAGAGTGAATTATTAGATATAGTGTAAATACTTGCATGGTTGGGTTTCACTTTCCCATCCTTCAAATCTTGTTGGTACTTTGGGTAGTTTCACTTCCAGTGCGACTTTTCATGGCAATAGAAGCATTCAGCCTCTTTGGGATCAGAAGAAGGTGTAACGGAACCTTTCTTGGTTCCGCTAGAAGAGGAGCCATCAAGGGTCTTCCCCTTGTACCCTTCGAGGGTTTCTTCCTCTTCTCCCCTTTCCCTTTCCTGATTGCCAGGACAGTTGAGGAGTTTGGAGTAGGAGTAGGAGTGGTCACAACTGACTTACCTTTAAGACCTGATTCTGCAGTCTTTAGGAGTCCCTGAAGTTTGCTAAGTGTAACTTCCTCCTTATTCATGTGGTATGTCATGAGGAATTGATCATAACATGAAGGTAAGGAGTGCAAAATAATATCTATTGCCAACTCCTCAGGGAAGTTCACATTCAACTTCATCAATCAATCCACATACCTTTGCATTTTCTGCATGTGGCTTGTGATGGGTTCACCATCTTTCATTCGGGTTGTGATCATAGAGGAGATGATTTCATATCGCTCTTGACGAGCACTCTGATGGTAGCGGTCCATTAAATCCTGGTGCATCTTAAAAGGATAGTAGTCCTCATAGGACTTTTCGAGCTCGGCTGTCATGGTGGCCATCATGATGCATGCCACTTTTGTAGCATCTCTTTCATGAACCTCATATCCAGCAAGCTCCTCAGGAGTAGCAGTTGGCTCAAGCACCATAAGCTCCTTGTCAAGAACATATTCCTTGTTCTCGTAACGAGTGGCCATCCTAATGTTTCTGATCCAGTCAGTAAAGTTGGATCCATCAAAGGTGACTCTCCCTCAAAGGTTCATGAGAGAGAAGGAGCCAGTAGGATGTGGTCCAGGAGTAGAATTATTGGAAGACATGGAAGAGAAGAAAGATAAGTTTAGTTTAGATATAGAGATAGTCCTTAATAAAACACCCAAATGTAATATTAAGGCTAGGATCCAATCACAATATATTATAACTTAGAAGAGGGATGCCGTAATCCAAGTTATAACATATTTGAAAGGTAGGTGAATGACGATTCACCAATTTCCACCATGAAAACGAAATATTAAATTATTAGGTTTTATTTGGTTTTTAGAAATTCCTAGATTCTGTGAGATTTATTGAACTTTTCAATGGCTTGTTTCAATCTCGAGTGTGCCCTTCATGTTTTGGGACTGGGATACCGAGGATCACAAAACAAGGTATGAAGTAACCATGCAAATTACTTGGTACCCTTAATGTTTTCACTTAATCATTGTGCCGGTAAACCACACGCGCTCCTTCCGACCTTATGAAAAACCTTAAGTCACCCTTTGCCTCCCTTGTTAAGTCCAAGTTAGTGTGCCGGTAAACCACACACGCTCCACTAACGACTTAAACAAGGTGCGAAGTGTAATTTCATGGATTGGCACCTTATTCACATTTTTCCTAAAGTAACTAAGATTGGTAATTTATAAAACATTTAGTTACTTTATAATAATCATTATACTTTTAATGAGAATTTTTAAGTCATTGTCCTACCCGTTCGGCTAACGACCCTCCACCGGTCAAGCAAGCGGTGGGTGAGAGTGGACACCCATTAAGTTGCCATTTTATAGGCAACAACCTTATACCCACCTTATAGACTGGCTTCGTGAATGAGGCGTACTAGCAGGAAGACGACTTTGATCTTATACATATATATTATTATTAACTTATAGTATTATAAGTATAAGGGTTGAATTTTAACTTTTAAAATTCTAAGGGTTGGAACTAAAGTTTTAATCATGACTTTACTTGTTCCAAAACTTGAGGGAAAGTTTTGTAAACTTTCAAAACTTTTCATTTCTTATAATTTATGAAGTTAATTGAGTATTAAAATGAAGACTTTTCATTTTTCTAACTCTTGTGTTCTTTTAATGGTTTTAATTCAAGTGTGACTCTTGGTTTTTCATAACTTGAGGACAAGTTATGGACTCCATTAAAACACATTATGACCATGAATTAAACTACCAAGTAGGTTACAAGTAATTCCTATGATCATCTAAATTCATAAGATCAAGAACATGAATATCCATATCAAAGTTTCAAGACCATATGAACACATATAATCATGAAAATTTGATATTAGCCATTGTAAATGGATTAGAACAAACATTACACCATCTTAAACAAGTTTAATAACACCAAAACAGTTTAGGGTAATGTTTCTAGTCCATTTCCAGCAGCAAAATTTGAAAAACTGCATTCTGAGGCTCCTACTCGTCGAGTGCACGAACCTACTCGGCGAGTAGGATGAAGATACACATGAACTCGGCGAGTCCCCCTATGGAATCGGCGAGTTCATCAGGCAGATTGCACAAAATCGACTTTTTTCAACAATTTTGCATCAAGTAACAAACAAACAAGCCTAGGCTCTAATACCACTGATGGGTTTTGAGCATTCTAACACTTCCTAAGTGTACATGCAACCCTAATAACCTTGGATCTATATTTGTCTAATTCTCATGCAAAGTTGATTTCCAAGGTTATGATCCTATCTAGCATACATGGGGAACAATTTTAACTTGAATGAAAGATAGAACTACATACCTTGTTGATTTTGATCCTTGAAACCTTATGAGCCTAGCACCCCAAGTGTGATGCGTCAAATGCTTCACACAACACCAAATGATATGGAGTAAACTTGGAGAGAAAGTGTAACACTCAAAAATCGGCTCTAGCCCTCAAACATGCATGTCATGCCCGATTTTGGGAGAAACATGAGCTTTATATAGTGTTGACACATTTGAGGTTACACCATGTAAACCCTAATGTGTCATGACTCTTCATTTCCATGACCCATGGGTTTGTAACTCCCATGGAGCCTCCATGGAGCATCCAATGGGTTCAACCCAACTTGATTATCCATGGAGCCTCTTAGCCCACTATATAAGTTATGGATGATTTACATAATCAACCCATATATTTAATTAGTTATCTTTTTATCACTTAATTAATTCTAAAATAAATTCTTGATCAAACTAATTAAATAATATTATTAATATATTAGAACTTATAATATATTAATAAACCACAAGTGTTATTTCTCTCATTTAGTCTATCCAATTGCATGGAGCCATGCAACCCAAATGGACCATGCCGGGTCGGGTTAAGTACATACCAGAAATAGTTATGGACTTAGACACCTTATCCAACAGTCTTCAATTGCATTCTCGCTGCAGGCTTGCAGCCTACTTGATTCAATCGCAAATCGTTCTCGGCTTCTCGCAATCTCGCATCATCGCTCCAGCCTCCAACTTAACTCTTTCTTAATTCAATCGCACACTTCAATCGACGACATGTTCAATTCAGTGTCCAATTGTCCATAGTGAACGCCGACGACTCGTTTCTTTGGATCTGACATACCTGCGACGACTTCTCCGGCTCCACAACGAGTCAGCGACGACTTCTCCGGCTCCACAGGTCAGATTCTCTATTTCCTTTCACTATGCTGATTAAAGATTCCTTATTTCCTATGCTGATTAACGATTCCTTCTTTCCTTTCGCTATGAGATGCTTTCATTTACTCACTGATGACACGATACTAGGAGCAAGGTTGTCCCTTCTCTTGATTCTTAATAAAAATTGGTTGCTGTTGATTAGTTAGTTTTCCCAATTTTTGTTTTTTGTATTTAGAACATATAGCACTGATTCACCAAACACGTTATCTGATTACTTACTGTTTCTTTGAAATTTTAGGCTAACCAATAATGGAACAACAGCAACCCATAGATTTGGATCGTGAAAGTGATGTTGAGCAACAGAACACTCAATCAGTTGGGGACAAAAGAACTACAAACGTTTGGCATAAATATGTTGATATTCAAGATCCAAAGACTAACAAATTTGTAAAAGCCCAATGCAAATTCTGCTCTAGAGTGTTGAAGGTTGCTACAAAGAATGGTACATCATCTATGGCTAAACATCTTGTTACATGTCCAAATAACCCCGAAAATATAGATAAGAAAACAAAGAAAATTAGCATTTTTAAAACAAGTCAAAGTGATACTACCACTGTTTCAAATTGGGAATTTAATCAAAATCCCATTAGGCAAGCTTTAGCTAAAATGATTGTCATTGAAGAGAAACCATTTTTTTACGTGGAACGTGATGGATTTAGATATTTTTGTAGGGTCGTTGTTCCACAATTTTGTTTGCCATCACGTTTCACGGTTGCTAGAGATATTGGTAAACTTTTTTTAAGTGAGATGGAGAATTTGAAAAATACATTCAAATGTGTAACATCTAGGATTGCTCTCACTACCGATTGTTGGATTTCTGTATAAAATCTAAACTATTTGTGTTTGACTGCGCATTTTATTGATGACTATTGGAAATTACATAAAAGAATTCTGAATTTTCGAGTAATGGATAGTCATAAAGGGAAAGAAATTGGAAAAGTAGTAGAGTCTTGTATTCTAAACTGGGGTTTAGAAGATAAGTTATCTTGTATCACAGTAGATAATGCAAGCTCAAACGATGTTGTTGTTGCTTATTTAAAAGAACACCTTATAGACAAACTTGTTTTAAGGGTGAGTTTTTTCATATGAGATGTGCCGCCCATATCTTAAACCTAATTGTTAAATATGGTTTGGATATGGTTAAGAATTCCATTAATTCTATTCGGGGTGTTATTTTATATGTGAGGAGTTCTTCGGAAAGATCTAAATTGTTTGATGATTGTGTTTTAAAATCAAAAGTTTCATGTAAAAGGTCAGTATCTCTTGAAGTACCAACACGGTGGAACTCCACTTACATTATGTTAGATACGGCTCTTAAGTTTGAGAATGTGTTTAAAAGAATGAAACAAGAAGATCCCCAAATTGAGAAAGATCTTAAAGACAAGTTTCCCTCTCAAAAAGATTGGGATAATGCTAGAGCTTTATCACTTTGTTTTAAACAATTTTTTGATGCCACAAAAAGGATGTCTGGCACTTTGTATGTCACAACCAATATGCATTATCATGAGATATTGGGTGTATTAACTTCTTTGTTGGAGTGGAAACAAGATATGGATCCTAATATTGTTAGTATGGGGGATCAAATGAGAATGAAATTTGACAAATATTATGGAGACTTTGGGAAAACAAATGCCATGGTTTTAGTTGCGGTTGCTCTTGATCCAAGGTACAAGATGAGGTTTGTCAAGTTTTCTTTAAAGAATATTTTTCCTTTGGACAAGAAGAAAGTTGAAGACATATATAATGATGTGTATGATGTTTTGAAAAGGCTGTACAATCATTGTGATAATGTTTCAACAATAGCAAAGGATGATTCTTCTAGTTCTTCCTATTGGAAAGATGATGATGGCCAAAATTTTGCTGGAGTGGTTAAGAATAAACAAATGACAAAAATCTGTGATGAGTTCTATGAGAAAGATGTTGAGGATGCTATGGAAAAATCTGAATTGGAAGACTATCTTGATTCTCTACCTGAAAAAATGAACAATGAATCCTTTGAAATTTTGATGTGGTGGAGTGACAAATGTACAACATATAAGGTGTTGGCATCAATGGCTAAAGACATTCTAGCCATTCCAGTTTCTACAGTTGCTAGTGAATCTGCTTTTAGTACTTCCGGTCGCGTGGTGGATGACTTTCGTAGTAGTTTGGGTTTTAAGATAGTAGAAACTTTGATATGTACTCAAGATTGATTGAGAGCATCAAATGTATGTATTGATCTTGAACAACTATTAGATGATGTGGAAAAATATGAGAAAGGTATGTTACACTTTTATTTTGTACTTTTAATTATATTTTCCTATATTGTGTATATATTTATTAATTTGAATTGTTTGTTTAATATCTATTGCAGAAATTGGTGACACTGTTGATATTACAATTGGTTGAAAAACATAATAAATATTTTCCTTTTGAGGTAACTTTATAACTCCTACTATTTTGTTATATTTTTCTGGACATAATCCATAATAGATATTGTTTTTTGGGTAGTTAACATGTTTTAGAGTTGTTGATGGGCTATTAAATGTTTGTTGGTGGGCTATTTGCTGTTGGACTATTTGTTGGGCTTTTAAAGGTTTGCTGTTAAATGTTTGTTGTGGGCTGTTTGCTATTGGGCTGTCACAAATATGTTGTTGGGTTGATGCAAACTTGCAGAATTGTTGGGCTGTCACATAATTGTTTTAGAGTTGCTGATGGGCTGTTATGACTTTTGTTTGCTGTTGAAATGTTTATTTTAATAACTTTTGTGATGTTGATTGTTAAGTGTTACCTATTAAATATTTGTCAGACTTGATGTTGATCCTTTTACAATTGAATTAAGCTAAGATTGTTGTAGTTGTAAGTTTATTTGCAAATGATGATGATCTTTTAGTGATAACGTGTTTATGTTTACTTTTTCTTGTAAATTATTGTTGGATTTGTTTTTTGTTGTAAATTAATTTGCAAATGACTAGTTGTTAAAGTTTACATAAAAGTATGCGGGTACCCGAAACTGGAACTGGTTCCAAGCGGTTCTGGGATCGGTTCCAAGAACTAAGGAACCGGTGTAGGCGGTTCCGGTTCCGGTTCCGTTGTACTAAGAACCGCCGGTCCCGATTCTGGTTCCGGTTCCCGTTAAATTGGTCGGGTACCCGGTTATGCTCACCCCTAATTTAAATAATATGGGTAATTTTATAATTATATTAGTGCATCATTACTAGTAGAGTAATAACTAAAACTCAAAGGTAATACATATAATAAACCAAAAACATATAATAAACACACAATAATAGTAATTAACTTAAGGGAATTACAATGAATACTTATCTTTCTCCATTGTTATATAGTCGTCCCTAATTCTTATTTTATCTTCAAAACGGTCCTTTTGCCGCCCACGATCTATCATTTTTGCATCCTTCTCAGCAATCCATTTTTCAGTCATTTTGATAGTCTTCTTACTCTTTTTTATCCATTCCTCATGATCTTTGATTTTTTTATTAATCTGCATCCTTCCCTCAGCTTCTTTGCACTCTGCTGCAATGAGGTCACGCCGTTTAGTGAGAGGCCGAGATGACTCTTTATCTTTTTTTTTGTTCTTCAGCCCATTGCAATTGTTGCAAAGTATCATGAGACATATACAACCCTCTCATGTTTGGTGACAGGGAAATAAAAGGGTCGATCGGAACACAATCGTAACAATCAAGTTCGTTGCATGAGAAAATATAGAAATTTGAAGATGAACTCATATTAAAATTCAAAATAATTTGTAACTCATTACCAAATATTCAACGATCATCCATGACAATATATAGACCCTTCAACTCCACAGAGAGTTGTTTGTCGGTCCACAGAGTTGTTTGTCAGTAAGCAGAGCTATTTGTCAGTTCGTAGAGCTGTTTGTCAATTTGTTGTCATCCATATATTACAATTATTTATAAAAAGGTAATCATTATTAATTAAAAGGTAAACATTATTTATTAAAAACTAAACAACGCCAACGGACCAAAACTAAGGTTAACAAAGAACTAAATACACACTAATATTCGTTGTGATCCATACATTACAATCAAGTAAATTGTCTTGGAGGTAAGACGAAAACACTTTCAACTAGTATTTCCCAATTCATAAGGATTAGAACAGGATTCACCGTCTCAGTTTGAAAACCGTTTTGATACACCGCGGTAATTAACTTTAAATTTACAATTTGCTGGATTTCTATAATTTCAAGCCTTTGTAGTGATGTTATTGTTGGATTAATGTCTAAGTCCATAACTATAATTGATAAGACTTGACCCGACCCGACATGGTCCATTTGGGTTGCATGGCATCATGCATTTGGATAGACTATAATGAGAGACATAACACTTAAGGTTTATTAATATATTATAAGTTCTAATATATTAATAAGGTTATTTAATTAGTATTGATCAAGAATTAGTTTGGAATTAAGTAAGTGATCAAAAGGAGACTAATTAAATATATGGGTTGATTGTGTAAATCATTCATTCTTATATATGTGAGCTTCTGATCCAAGATTCCTTATGGTGGACTAAGTCCATGGGGTGACCCATGGATACTCCATGGAGGTTAAAATCCATGGAGCATAAGGAATGGGTAAAGTTATGAGTTACATGGTGTAACCCTAATAGCTACCATATAAAAGAATCTCATGGCTCAAGAAATCGTGCATTAGTGTGTGTATGAGGGCTAGACGATTTCAAGAAGTCTTTATTTTTCTCTCAAGTCATTCCATGTGCACCTGATGTTGTGTGAACCATTTGAGGTGTCACACTTGGGGCACTAGGAACTCAAGCTTCATGAAGACAAGCTACATCAAACAAAGGTATGTATTATATCCATTTGATTACCCAAGTATAAAGTATTGTATGTTAGATAGGGTAATACCTTGGAAAGTTCATATTTGCATGTATAATAGAGAAAACATAGATCCAAGGTATTTAGGGTTGCATGTACACTTAGGAGTGTTAGAATGCTCAAAACCCATCAGTGGTATCAGAGCCAGGTTTGCTTTCTCTTATACTTGATGCAAATACATTTTTCGAAGCCAAGAAGCTGTCTAGACAGAAAACTTGACGAGTTTCTTCGATAAAATTGACGAGTTCATTGTTTAATGCATGAACTCGACGAGTTCTCTATAGAACTCGACGAGTTTTGGCCCCTAACAGCTTGTCTTCGTGTTTTTTGGCTGGAATTGGACTAGGAACATTACCCTAAGATGTGTTTGGACTTATAAACTTGTTTTTGACGTGATAATGGTCATGCTAATCCAATTTCAAATATAATTGTCAATAGATTCATGTTTTGTATTAGTTTAAAGTTTAGACTAATTACATGAAAAAGTTTGATTTGAATTATCTTGTTCTTATGAGTTGCTTAGATTAATAGAAAAAGTTATGTGAAATTGTTGTTTTCAATCCAAATTAATCTAAGAGTTGATTCTAAAATGTGTTTTTGTAACTTGTCATCAAGTTATATGAAATGTCACATTTAAGTTTCATAAAACTCATAAAAGTTGGAAATGATTACAAAATGAACAGTCTTGTCCTCAAGTTCTGGAGGTTCAAGAGTCACTTCATTATGTAATAAAATGTGTAACCTTAATTCCATAAGTTACAAAATAAAGAAAACTTGCATTCTTTTATTAGTTTAAAGTCTTCCATAACTTGTCCTCAAGTTATGGAACTTAAAGAGTTTTTGGATTAAAACTACTTTAAACACATAAGTTATGGGAATTAATTAGTTTTGAATAGTTTCAAAACTTGCCCTCAAGTTTTAGAATTTGAAAAGTTTTCACTTATGAATGCTTTAATTCCAAGTTAGCCCTTAGAATTTTAAAAGTTAAAATTCAACCCTTATACTTTATAATATTATAAGTTAATAATATTTATATATGTATAAAAGTAAAATCAGTCTTACCGTTAGTAGGCCTCATTCACAAAGCTGGTCTATAAGGGGGGTAAAAGGTTACTACCTATAAAATGGCAGTTTAATGGGTGTCCACTCTCACCCACCGCTTCCTTGACCGGTGGAGGGTCGTTAGCCGAACGGGTAGGACAAGGACTAGAATTCTCCCTTCATTAAAAGTATTAATGATAAATACTAAGTAACTAAACTCTTATTAATACCTAATCTTAGTTACTTAGGAAAATGTGAATTTGGTGCTAACCCATGAAATTACACTTTGCACTTTGCTTAAGTCGTTAGTGGAGCGTGTGTGGTTAGCCGACACACTAACCTGGACTTAACAAGGTAGGAAAAGGGTAACTTAATATTTATCAATGTATCGGTGGAGCGTGTGTAGTTAACCAGCACATCGATTAAGGGGTAAATAATTAAGGGTACCAAGTATATTTGCATGGTTACTTCACACCTTGTTTTGTGATCCTTGGCATCCCAGTCACAAAACTTGAAAGGCACACTCGAGATTGAAACATGCCATTGAACAGTTCAATGAATCTCAAAAGAATCTAGGAGGTTCAAAAACCAATTAAAACCTAATAATACATTTCGTTTATCTTGGTGGAAATTGGTGAATCGTTATTCACCTACTTTCAAATATTTTATAGCTTGGATTACGGCATCCCTCTTCTGAGTTATAAAATAGTTTGTACGGTCCTAGCCTTAATATTTCATATTGGGTGTTATATTACGGACTTTTAATCAACTATCTTGAATGTCTCCCAAAAGATGTCTAGTTCAGACATCTATGATCCTCCCAAATCTCTTAGAACTTCACTACCTCCACCTCCTCCGATTATTCTCCCTAACCCACAAAGTTCAAGGTCACTCAAGCCCTATTGGCAACGCAAGGTCTAGGTGTGATCACATCTTGGAGATGAAGTCACACATTGACAAGCCGGGAGAGTTGGGTGTCAAAGTCTTGAGAAAGTTGGGTGTTCAATCACTTTCTAAGTCACATAGTGAGTTCCTTTGGGAACCCTATGAAACAGACTATGACAAGACCCTTAATGATCTTATCTATCTGCTAGGATCAACTTCCTAAAACTTTATGGACATTGACAATGATGACATTGGAAATACAGAAAAAGCATTCTCTTCCCAATGGAAAGGGATCGGCCATAGTCAACTCGGTTGACCAAATGGTAAAGAGAAAAGCTAAGTCTGTGATAGTACCGATACCATTAACAAAGGGTCCATACGTTTATATTGCCAAAGGAAGGGGCATTAGTTGCGAAGCTGCCAAATTTTACCTAAGGATGTTAAAGTCAATAAGTTCGAATCTACTTCAGGTAAAGTCCACTATCTAACTCTGCTAAGTTTCTATTATGAGATTCTTGATACATGATGTGACTGGGTCACATGTTGATGTTTTAAGAATCAAAGAAAAGTGAAGAAACTTAAAGAAAGAATATGTTGAATCTGATCGCGTAGATGGATTTCTAGTTGTAGATCGGATTCTTGAGCAACTTCTTAGGAGTTATGATATATTGCTTAGGAATAGATAACAACAAATTTTTCATGCTCTTTTGCATTGTAAGGATATTTTTTCCGCAAAGTTTTTAAAATAAAAGGAAAAATGATGTTTTTATTTATTTTAAAATATCCCTACAATGGCATTTGAGGAAAAAATTGTTGCTTATATGATTCCATTAATAGCAAGAGTGGAAATATGAAATTGATTCTTTCATTTGTGGTAATGTCTAAATTTACCAAATAAGAAAAGATCCTCATCAACCAAGTTTTAATTGGACCAAAACTTGGAATCATGCAAGTTGTATAGCATGATGAATGAGAATTTTTCATCTTTGGAAAATTAGACTAGTTCCTTGTTCACATGTATATATGAGTCAAGTAAAGGACTAAGGGATCAAGAACACATTCTTGTGCACTGGTCAAGTCCACCACAAAAGATCGATAACATTATTCGTCATAATTTACTAAAGCTCAGTAAATATGGTTATACTTACAAGCTTAAGTGTAATTCTGAGACATTGGAAAAGGTTCTAATGTATGGGAGAGCGAATAAGAAGAATCAAATTAGGCAGAAGGATAAAAGTTTCTCAAATCTGAAAAGATGGGGGAGTACTTTAGTATCATGTCATATGATCATCTTAATGATTAAGAGACCTTATCGCAATTCATCCTCTAAGTGCATTCTAATAGCTAAGAAAAGGAGCTATGAATTGTTGAAGTGGTCAAATCAAGAAGATGAGTCATACTTCGTTCCAAAACAAGTCTTAGATTCATACTCCAAGACTGTAAGTTGAGTGACATATCTTAAAGGAAGATTTCTTAACACTAGTCAAATGTAATAGTAAAAGTTTTCTACTCTTGTACATTTGAAATTGGTAAGTTGTGATGTTTTGGATAAAACAAAGACCAACTAAGGCCAATTGTGTGAAGTGTTTGTATTGATTAGAATCCACACTATCTCATGAATATCTGACAAGAAAGTCTTATATGTCAAGAGGATACTGGGAGTCTTAAAGGTCTTGAAAGTCTCAAGAACTAATCAAGAATAAAACCTGAAGTTCTTCACTAGCACACGACTTGAGGTTTATAACCTATCGTGTTGACATATTATGTGCCCATTCCAATTAAAGTTGGCTTTGCATATGAGTTCTTAGAGTTCTCAATTGGTTGCATAACAACTTGAACGCAATGGCAGGCCCTTGTGCTGCCAGGTGGCAAGAAGTTAAGATTGCACAAGTTCAATCCATAAGAGTTTGGATTTGTCACTAACCTTGTCTTGTGATTATGGTTTTGACAATTCACATGGATAAGAACACATACACCATTAAATGTAAGTGTCATAAGGTTTCTCTCTGATTCATGAAAATGATGGTGAGGAAACACTTTCACTAAGTAGATTTTAACTAGATAGCAATTATGATATTTGCATTCTCAAAGTCGTTAGTGGAGCGTGTGTGGTTAACCGGCACGCTAACCTAGACTTGTGAGAAGTGGAAAAGGTCTAAAAAATTGAGACTATGATTTCGACATCCCTTTTCATAGTTCTTAAATTGTTTAGACACACATGTGAGCTATCTAATGAAAGGTGTATGATTATGATAAAGTCTTATCAAATCAATCTAGTATCAGAAATCTGAACTTTGGTAAGAAAGTCAATAAAGTATTGATTTCTAGAGGTCCAGCTGATTTCTGAGTACATGTCAAAGCTAGTGGGAGCATAAGTGTTATGCTAATAATCATCATGTTAGTGGGAGCATGATAATTATGATAAGTATTGCAAGTTAGCAACGTTAATTATAGTATACAAAAGTTTCAATTAGTGAGGCTGCAGGGGTTGAAAAAGTTGTTTTGCTATAATTAAGGAAGAGGAAATTATACTTCATTTCAATTCTAAATTATACTTCATTTCAATTATAAAAGCTTAGATTGAGATTTTAATCATTTTAGTCAAGAATATATATGAATTTCATAAGGAAATTCTATATATGGGTTCATTATTTGCGTTCTAAAATTCGATTATGATTACGGCATCCCTTTTCATAATCTGAATTATGAGAACTTGGCAAATAGAAATGAAAATATTATAGCAAAATACTGGTTTAGTCTTTATGTGAGACATCATGAACCGTGTCCCATATGCTTCGGATATAGGATCGATTACATGTGCTATATTCATCCTTTCTAAAATTTTCCAAATGCCTGGGGCATTAAGAAGGGAAAAGGTCTAGAACTGGATACGACTAAAAGGATTAAGCAATTGTCGAGGAAAATCTAAGGTTTACCAAAGATTGGTTGCTCAGGGACAGTTGGAAGTATAGTGTTAATTGTTGGAAGGACCATATTAACATATTCTGAAAAGAGGCAACTTTTGTTCAGAAGTGATAGTCAAAAGGGGAATATGGAAATGATCTCATAGGTGGAAGTTGTTCAAGAAATCTGCGTAAGATTAGGAAACTTAATGCAAGAAGGATGTTTCCAAGGAGTTGATCTCCTTTGGAATGCTCTGTAATTTTTGTTGTCAAATCTTTGTGACTTTGTGCATAATCATTACAAGAGAATCATTGCATATAAGTTGAGAATCTAACAGATTTCGGTAAAATGGAATGAATTTGGAATTCCTGCATTTGCCATAAGAATTCGGGAGTGTGAAATTAGAATCATGGTTCAATTGGTTTATTTCACAATGTAAAGATCATAGACAAACATAGTGTGCATACTTGGTGTATGGCATGACTAGTGTTTAGAAAACATAGTGTACATGCTCAGAGCATGGGACAACTATTGTTTTAATTCAAGAATAAAGTTGATAGCTGAAACAGTATACAATGAATAATGTGTAATCATATGGTGATAAATAAAAGGTGTTTTATTTATGTTCATAGGTTTTGATACCATATTAGATTCAATTATTCTTGTGTTTCATTTTGCATGTTTTGACTTCCAGAATAAACTAGGTTATTCTTCCGGAATGACTAAGTTATTCAAACCATCCACAGTCGGTCATATGTTGGACGTAGATATGAATCAAGACTGTCATGGGTTGGCTTGTAGAGGTCCAAGTTGGTGGACAAAGTTGTGCTACAATACTCATGAGTGCTCATAAGTTCTGAGTATTGGATTCAACCCGCGCTCATTGGAATCACTTCATGGATTTTATCACGAGTGATCATGAGACGATAATATCTTATATTCTTCAAACCTAGAGATATGAGTTGTTACTATGATTTGGTTGTACATTGATTGCATGAAAATGCATTCGGTAACTAGATGTTATAAAACGTGCCTTTGTGTATGATTCAACACGTAGTAGAACAAGCCATATGAGTCAAAGTTTATCCATTCCTTTTACCTTCAGGATAAAAGCGATATATGTGGGCCCCTAGATGATTTAATGATGATACATGTGAGTGCTTGGCCAAACCAGGACTAATTTGATCTGTTTAATCAGTCAGTCATCATGAATCAGAAATCGGGAAACAAAAAATGGACAGAGAGAATGATTTTAATCCATGTCTCAGTCCATGTGATATCTAGAATGGAGGAATATATGATCCCTTATCTAATGGACAAGTCATTGACAAAGGTCAGAGTTCATCAACAAGGTCAGAGTTCGACAGAAGCTTTTGAGAGCTACGATAGCTGATCGGTTCCTGAAGTCATACACAATAATAGTTTTAGACTTATCCAAGTGGGAGACTGTTGGATTAATTTCTAAATCCATAACTATAATTGGTAAGACTTGACCCGACCCGACATGGTCCATTTGGGTTGCATGGCATCATGCATTTGGATAGACTATAATGAGAGACATAACACTTAAGGTTTATTAATATATTATAAGTTCTAATATATTAATAAGGTTATTTAATTAGTATTGATCAAGAATTAGTTTGGAATTAAGTAAGTGATCAAAAGGAGACTAATTAAATATATGGGTTGATTGTGTAAATCATTCATTCTTATATATGTGGGCTTGTGATCCAAGATTCCTTGTGGTGGACTAAGTCCATGGGGTGACCCATGGATACTCAATGGAGGTTAAAATCCATGGAGCATAAGGAATGGGTAAAGTTATGAGTTACATGGTGTAACCCTAATAGCCACCATATAAAAGAATCCCATGGCTCAAGAAATCGTGCACTAGTGTGTGTATGAGGGCTAGACGATTTCAAGAAGTGTTTCTTTTTCTCTCAAGTCATTCCATGTGCACTTGATGTTGTGTGAACCATTTGAGGTGTCACATTTGGGGCACTAGGAACTCAAGCTTCATGAAGACAAGCTACATCAAACAAAGGTATGTATTATATCCATTTGATTACCCAAGTATAAAGTATTGTATGCTAGATAGGGTAATACCTTGGAAAGTTCATATTTGCATGTATAATAGAGAAAACATAGATCAAAGGTATTTAGGGTTGCATGTACACTTAGGAGTGTTAGAGTGCTCAAAACCCATCAGTTATAACGTAATCACAAGGTATACCACATTGTTGCCATTTCCCACAAGTACAAATACCAAGGTCTAATTGCACGAATTCGGTGGTTAAATACTTACTCACTTCATATCTGTCACCAACAATATGCCTAACCCTACAACCATCGGAGTGGATAAATCTTTTTTGAAGCACCTTAAGTGCATAACGGGTTAGAAGACCATGAAAATCCCCTGTGAAATGAACTGAATCGTCAAATAAAAATTATGATGTCATAATATATAATAACATATCATTATTACCTCCGAATGCAGCACG
Organism: Lactuca serriola; assembly: GCF_051521515.1. Lineage (NCBI taxonomy): Eukaryota > Viridiplantae > Streptophyta > Magnoliopsida > Asterales > Asteraceae > Lactuca > Lactuca serriola. The sequence continues at coordinate 286,351,802 of NC_136412.1, read as the reverse complement.
TTGAACATATACTCCTTGCATCGAGTTATGGGCCATTTGATTGATTGTTGTTATTGGTAACTCATTCTTGTTTGTTCTTATCCAATTGACAACATCGGGAATGTCAATAAATTTAACATTGAAACGTACTTTAGGGAAAAAAGCCCGTACCCATTTTGCAATGAGAATATTTTCAAGCCAATCAATATCATTCCCATTCACCTCATTTTGTAAGTTGTTCAAACACGCATAAAAATCAGACATATTATACACTTTACATGTCTTCCAAAACAACTGCTCTACAACTGTATTTCTTCCGAGGGAAGCGCGTATTTTCTCAGCTATATTTTTACAACAATAGTCATGATGTGAATCAGGGTAGACTCTCTGAACTGCATAGTCTATGGAATCAGACATATGGCTTATGAAACCAACTTCTGTATTGTCACCTAAACATTCTTTCAGCCTCCTCATGAACCATAACCATGACTTGTCACTATTTATGGTTCCCAAAGCAAACGCTATGAGAAGGGGTTCATGATCTCCATCTAAAGCAACCGCAATGTACATGGATGTTATATACGTCCCAATTAAAGGTACATAACCAACGAGTATGATTGGTATCATAGACGTGAGAAATGTACGAATCTGCAAGTAAGATAAGAATATTAGCCATATAACAACTTTAAATAACAAAAATTTTACTGTAAAGGATTACATACTATGCATCCCAATGCCACAAAAAAATTGGAAACGATTGTAAGAATCTTTCTTAATGTACGTGAAGTTGTTAGGATTGGATCTTTGCATATTATGAAAAAAAAATAGGTAGCTTGGAGAAACTTTTTTTGAATACCTCATTGGTTGAACTCATTTTCACAACTTTCGACACCTAAAAATGAAAATGGTTGTCCAATTTAAAAGGAAACTTTATTCATTATTCCGCATAACTGTTTAGGCAATCCATGGAAGTGACTTGTCAGTCCACAAAAGTTACTGAATTGACAGTCAGCTTAACTAAATGAATTGGTTGTCCACGGAACTGATTTGGCAGTCCGCATAACTGACTTGTTAGTCCGAGTAACTGACTTGTCTGTCCGCATAACTAAGTTCTCAGTCCGCATAACTGAATTGTCGGTCCGCGTAACTGACTTGTCAATCCGTGTAACTGACTTTATAGTCCACATAATTGACTTGGCAGTCTGCGTAACTGACTTCTCAGTCCGCATAACCAACTTGCCAATCCATGTAACCGACTTGACAGTCTGTGTAACCAACTTGACAGTCCGCATAACTGACTTGATAGTCTGCGTAACTGACTTATCAGTCCGCATAACTGCCTTGGCAGTCTGTATAACTGAGTTGTCAGTCCGCACAACTGACTTGACAGTCCACGTAACTGAGTTAACAGTCCGCGTAACCTATCTTGTTATATAATAAAGCTTGTATCTATATGAAATTCACATCTTTTATTCACAAAAGGGATCCTATCACAAAATGACATCTAATGTACCAACTTCTTCGAATGTAGCAAATTCGTCAAATGCAGCAATTCCAACAAATGGTACATGTCCATGGACGACAACATAGGTGTTGGTCCTAACACGATGTTGGATTACCGTTTACGAGGGTCTACCCGCAATGGCTCCCCCTCATTGCCCTGTTGGTGATGAATGGTCCCGACTAATAGCTTTGTTAAACCATGAGGTGGGACAAGTACAAGAACGGCTAAAACCCGATATTATTAGTAAATGGATGGATTTAAAGAATAAAGTCAAATGGTTCAATCGATGCTACAATTATGAGAAAATGTGATGCTCTCATGCAGACGATGAAGAACTTTTTGAAGACGTGAACGAGTATTACCTGTGCGATTTTGATGAAAATGAGTTCGAGTATACGGACGTTTGGAATCTCGTTAAAAATAAACCTTTTTTCACATAGACGACTCTTTTAGTTATAATGTTTTATGTAATGTTTGTCGGTCGTTCTTATTCGTAATGTTTTTTTTTGTTTTTTTTTTTGTAATGTTTTTATGTTATTTGTAATGTTTTTTTGTTTGAATGTATCGTAATATTTGTTGGTGCATTATGTTTCAAAAAATAAAGGATAAATAACATAATAAAAAGGCAAAAAAAAAAACTCAGCCATAATACATATAAATAAAGCAATACAAGCGCAATACAAACGCAGTACTAGTTAAAAATACGTGAGATTTTTCAAAATATTCCAAGGGACTTCATAGTCGAAAATCTCTTCGTTGCTAATGAATTTGTATTCTTCTTTAGCCGCCTCCAAGATGTCTTCCTCGGTATCATTCACACGTGTGTCTTCAATCTTCTTATAAAGATCGTTGAATAACACAACTTCTGTTTTTAATTCATACCATTTTGCTGCTATATCAAGCGTACTGCGAAGGTTTTCTAAGGTAGTTTTAGCGTCGGTGTTGAAGTTATTGGTTAAAAGGAGCCAAAACATTGTTTCATCCAAACTGTTTTTCTAGTAGACATTAATATATGCACGAGTTAGAAGCAAATACTCCTCAGTGGTCCATGGTTTTGAACTTATTTTAAAAGATACAAAGTAGATGAAGTTATACACGTTAGATGAAATGATACACATTTTTGAGTCATTGTATAGTGAAATGACAGCCCGCGAAAGTGACTTGGCAGTCCATGAATCAAATATAGTAACAAAAATAAATAAAACACATATTTGTATTAAACAAAATTACTAAAAACAAGTATTTCATATTAATATATACAAAGTTCCTAAAATCAAGTTATATAGTATCCCAAATAATATTCGCCATCCTATTTCTGTAGAGAAATCCTGCATCTCTATGTGGCTTATCAATCTTCACCGGTACCCCCAAAACAATCATTTCCATAAACATGCATACGACTACTCCACAATACCCTCTATCTTCAATATATTCCTGTTGTGGCACGTCTATAGTATCAACAAACTCCACAGTTGCATTGGCTTTGTGTACATTGGGGAAATAGTTCCATTACTCAATCACATCTAGCTCTGAGATAATACTATCCCCAAAACTTTTGAATTCTCCACCAATCAAGTACTTTGAGAAGAAATTCATAGATCCTGCTGAATCATAAATGTGTACTTTCCAGGTATTTAAATGTAGCACTGCCAAAAAACCAATGTACACCAACAATGTTTATGGGGAATAGAACCCTCAAACAAAAAAAATTAAATAGTCGTAAATTCAATAATATTGTATATAAAATAAATAATAAACTTAACTAACCATATCCACATCCTTCCATTTAGGATAGCCCCCAACACCATTTTCTACGTTCCTAAAATAAATGATTTTCCGGGTTGCAAATTGAGTTCTTGAGGGTATATTGTCCACCTTGTGTTCGTCGCCTATCTTTCCATGAGCAAGTCACTCCATATCGCAATATGTTGTATATTTTAAGATAAAAATGTTACAATTATTTATATAAATTGTTGTCTAAAAAATAGTTAAAATTTAACGAATGTTACCGAAGAAATTAACCACCCAGAGTCAGTAATTGCAAGTAACCTTGACCAAAACTCCACATCCAGTGGGAGTATATGCAGCATGTGTGTAGTGTTCAGGTTGGAAGATATCATATTCCATTATTTCCAAAAACCCAACGTACTAATAGCATAAAGACTATCTAACACGAGATGATTTGAAACATCATTATTATGTCATTCACAATATCTTCATTTGCTTTTTCAGGACTACCCACTTCTTTTTTTCCTTAAATTTTAGTGTGGATTGCATCTAAAAAATTACAATGTTAAATAATTATCAATAATGTAATATTTTATAAATACACAAAATTTAAAATAGGAGTTTTGTACGACTGTGAAAGGCGTCCGCTGATACCATGCAACACCCCTCTTTCGTTGCGACCTAACCATAGGAGTCATTGTTTTTTGTGATTTTCACCCATGTTCGGTGACGTCTCAACATGTGTAGGTGTACGCCCAAACCCCCCCTCCAAACCATGAGTAGATGTATCATCATACTACAACTGTGTACCATGATAATATGTTTCTTCCTCCTCTTCATTTACCATGTCCTCCTCCTCCCCAAACCCTGTATCTTGCTCATCTTTTTTCTGTAATACACGGTCTTTAGAAGTCAAGTCAGCCATAACTCATATTATACGCTTCACCAATGCCTTTGTGCCCATTTTCTTATTCTTTACCGACCTTGTTGATGTGTCGCTTGACATATAAGTTCTTTCTACGTCAGGTTGTTGCGAGGAAGAAGCGTTTGTGGGAGTTTCAATCGAAGATGTTTCCGACTTGTATTTCTTTCTTCATGGAAGCGAGTGAAAAGTAGGTGGACTATGTTTCTGTGGGGGAGACTCTTCTTGGTTAAGAGTCCAATTGACATAGTGAATATAAAACGACAACATGAGCTCCGTCGCGTTTGCCACGACAACAATAGGATGGTTGTTAGGCTGCAAAAATCATGTTTTTAGTTTAACATGAAAAATATTGGAATTTGTACCTCAGACTCTTGTCATCTGTGTAAATAGTACGACGAACCACATACAACTATAGACGCCAAATCTTGAGGGTGAAAAGTGAAAACCACAACTACTAACTCCAAATCATGTATAAGGTAGTTCGCTTCATGAGGCTTCATCTGCCTTGAAGCGTATGCGATCACATGACCCCACTGCATCAACACTGCACACAAACCTATGATCGATGCATCACAGTATACCACAAAATCATCAATACCCTCTGGTAGGGTCAGAATCGATGCCTCACACAATCTCATGGTAAAAGTCTCAAAAGTTGCCTGTTGCTTAGGTGCAACATCCTAACAATATGACCCATAAATTTCATTTTTAATTTAATAAAATCAGTATTCCAAAAACAGCATCAATATAATCCCAAAGATATTAAGTTTATCAAACATCATCTCGAATCAGAGTAAAACACAAAAATGGAACTAGGTAGTCTGTGCGCTGCAATCATCCCAAGCCCTTCCCTTTGGAACTAGAAGTACCTGAAAGATAAACTGAAAACCGTAAGCAAAAAGCTTAGTGAGTTCCCCAAACTACCCAATACCATACACAGTAAATCACATACTGGTCCCCCGCCCGGTATCGAGTCACACTCGGCTTCGGGCCCCGCCTGACATCGTGCCCCACTCGGTATACAAATCTAATATTCTTAGGCCCTACTTGACATTGGGCCCAGCCCACTATACACACACACACACACACACACATATATATATATATATATATATATATATATATATTACATAATCATACTAACACAGACAATGATCATAAACAATAGCATACGATACAGTTATTAGGCCTCACCCGACATCGATCCCCACCCGGTATACATAGTAGCGCATATCACATGCAAGGGTCACTTAGACTCGTAGCATCCTAACATAGATAACAAGGGCCGACATTGGTGCCTTAGACCCATTAAACCTAGTGAGGAAACTCACCTCGACTGCCGAATCACACGACTGAATCTCTGGTTGCTATCCGACGAATCCCCGAGCTATTAATACCAAATAACATCCAATTAATAATTGGATTCCAATCCATAACTATCAGTCCATACTTAGGGTAAAAAGACCATTTTACTCCTTACCTAGTTTGGACCAAGACTTAGGCCCAAACCTATAATCCAAAAGGCCCAAAATCCAACTAACCGTTCATGGCACATACTTGGCCCAATTTTCCAAATTGGGCCCAAACCCTTACATGGGCCTTACCCTAAAGCCCACTAATTCTCCTATTCCAAAACACTTGCACTTAGATGGACCAACAAGACCCCAAACATCTATGCCCAATAGAATGGCCCAAACTCGAAGCACAAAACGCTAAGCCCAACAAACTGAGTACACGGGGCGTACTCAACTATACACTAAGCGTACACGCTAACCGGATTATACGTAATGCATACAGACTTGTATGCCTAGCGTACTTACCTATTCAACCAAAACTCAGTTTTAGCACTTAATGCTTAAGACCAGTAGTCCAAACTACATATCAAGCCCTAAATAAGCATCTAGAACCATAAAGTCACTGACTTGGTGACTTTGCATGCTCCAAAAGGACCTAACTTCAAGATATAACACACTACTTTTACTAAATGGACATAATATCATGCATGGATGATTCTAAATCCTAAAGGTGCCAACTTTATGGACTTTGAACCTCAGAAACACCAAGAGTAGCAATTCATAGCTCCTGGAGTGGTGTCAAACCACGAGATCTCATTCATGGTACCAAAAAGGGTCCAAAACCCATATAAACTAAAGCTAAGCTTCTAATGAACAAGGTCATAGCTTTTTACCTCAAACAATTTGGAAATGGAATAGAGAATTAGGGCCCACAAGCTCTTCCTTGATCCACAACCTTGCACCAAACTCCTTCTTCTTGATAATGAACCAAAACACACCAAGATACACACAATGATCTTAAAAACACAATGAAAAGGTCTAGGGTTTCAAGATGAGGCTATACGGTCGATGGAGACTGAGAAATGAGGGTAACATGAGCCATAAGTGTGGTTATATAGTGTCCAAACCCTCCAAATTAGGGTTTAAGTCAGACGTACTACGTTGGGCGTAGTTTGACGTACGTTGGGCGTAGGGCCTTAGCCACCCGCGTTCATTAACCCATTACGTTGGGCGTACGGAGCTAGATACTCGTTTCTTGCAACATGCACATGGGACCATTTTGAAAATAAAATTAACACAAAGGCCAAAAGTATAATATCTCGAACAACTCCGGATAGTGCTCTCTCATCTCATCCTCAGGCTCCCAAGTACACTCTGATCCCTTGCGGTGTTGTCATTGCACCTTCACCAGCTCGACAACCTTGTTCCTTAAGGTTTTCATTTTCCAATCCAAGATCGCCACTGGTCTCTCAATATAATTCAGGCGATCATCCACCTGAATATCCTCCAATGGTATAACTGCATAATCATCCACCAAACTCTTTCACAGATAAGATACATGGAACATGCTATGAATCTGACTGAGCTCATCTGAAAGATCCAACTGATGATCAACCCGGCCCACCCGAGCCAAAACCCTCAAAGGACCAATATACCTAGGGCCTAACTTGCCCCACTTCCTGAACCAGATGACACCTTTACAAGGTGACACCTTCAGGAAACCATATCTCCCACCTAGTATTGAGTTCAAATGATGTTGTGAGATGTCGAAGGTTGTCTAGGTCATGCGTAGGATCAAATGTTTGTATGTTAAGTTTATTATAAGGGCATTTTATATCGAAGCTTTAGAGTTTTAGTCCCTTATATTTTTTGTATGATTTCTAAATCCCTATAAATATTGGATGAGTACTAGAGCTGGAGAGAACTTTTGCAATTCATCTTGTACTCTCTATTTCTTCTCTGTATTCCTTGAAAGCATAATTTATCCAACCAAATTATATTTAGATCCCGTGTTCTTAATTTTTACATAACTTTGATCTCGTAATTCATACTCGATTAAATCCTAACTACATTTGGTATCAGAGCAGGATTCATTCAGCTTTGATCTGAGTTTCATTTGTATTCAAAAGGTTTTGAATCTCATTCTAGATTCAAAATATTCCACTCTTTTGATTCTGAAAATCATCACAGATCATTTGTTTTGCTTCGATTCTGCTTACGATTTGTTAGATCGAGTGTTTTGTGTCTATTTTCTGGAAAATCTGTCAATCATATCTTAATTTCTGAAGCTTTTTCTAAATTTCATCTATACAAAAATGACGAACTTCAACATGAACACCATGACTTCATACTTTCATCTTCTTGGTTCATCCATTAAAATACCTATGTTAATTCCTGAGTTCTACGATCAATGGGCTGATCATATAGAGGACTATATGGATGGAATAAATGAAGATCTCTGAAAATGCATTGTTGATGATGTCCATCCTTGTGCTGTAGTTCAAAGTATTGGAACTTCTTCTAATAATACAAATGTTGTTGAACTGGATGATAAATTGCTGAGAAATGAAAAGAAATGTATGCGTGAACTTCGTGGTGGTCTTCCACCAGTTGTATACAATTATGTGTGCAACTGTAAAACCTTTAAGGATATTTGGGATACTCTAAATGAGAAGTATCAAGGCAGCAAGAAAACAAAGGTCAGTCAGTCAAACAATGCATGTTGGAGTTAGGAGAGTTTAAGCAGAAGAAAGGGGAATCCATTGAGCAATACTATGACCGTTTGAATGAACTTATATTCAAATGTAACAGATTTGGAGTTACAAGGTCAACAATGGATTTCAATTTGACATTCATCATGGGACTTCTCAAAGAATGGAGAAATGTCAGCCTTATGATAAAGACACAACAAAGTTTCGACTATTTGTCACTAAATGATCTCTATAATGTGTTAAAAGCACATGAATCAAAAGTGAATGAGATTGATGAGGAAGCAAGGATCAATCTGGTGGTCCTTTGGCTCTTGTGTCGGAGGTTACTGGTCGAGAGTTTGAAAAACAAGTTGTTGAGAAGGAGAATTCCCTTGGTTTGGTCCTTATGAGTAGGAGTTACTCCAGGACATGTATTAGTCATTTCTTAGTATTTCTAGAGTTGTAGAATCATAAAAATGGCATCTTAATGGGTTAAGCTCAACCATGCATGAATTGATAGTCTTGTTATGAAGTTAGAATGTTATAAATGCATGTTGGGTCCCTCTGAGCCATGCAAAGGCATCAAGTTGATGCCTATATCGTTTAAGACATTCCCCAAGAGCTAGACCTGCGAATTGGACTTTTGGTTTTGTACTTAAGGCATTAAGTGCTTAATGAGTATTTGGCGATCTAGAGCGTACGTCGGGCGTACATAAGCATACGGGTCTCTGTTTCCCTTTTGTAGTGTAATTTGTACGTCGGGCGTACTTGGGTGGTACACTTAGCGTACTTACCAAGACCCTTTTTGGGATTTAAGTCTTTTGGACCATTGTTGGTCCTTAGGTTTTTGGGCCATTGTTTGGATTTAGGTCTCTTGGGCCTTGTTGGGCCTTAGGTCTTCTAGGCTTGGGCCATGGGTTGAAGGGACCATTAAGGGAAGGGTAAAATGGTCTTTTACCCTAGGAATTGGGATTAAAGATTTAGACTATCGGTTATGATTTATGGCCTAATTATTAATTAGTGTTTTATTATTCGTGATTAAGTACGGGGATTTTCTGGTTCAGCAGCTCGAGTGTTATTTGTTTATTAGCGCCTTGGTTTGAGGGATTCAGATATACTCTCGGGTGTGTCTGAACTTAAACTGAGGATTTGGTAAGTTATTCATAAAAAAATGTTTTTCTAAAAGGTTTTATAATAAAATAAAGCGGTGTGATGCATGCAATTGACCGAGCTCAAGTAAATATTCCCAAAATACGCATACATGTTATATGTTTTATGTCATGATATGAGAATCGCATGCGAGTTTAGGGATAAGGATATGCTCAGTATTTCATGATATAATGCTAGGTGAGATGCCTTTATGTGCCTATTGTATGACCTTGAGATATGTGTAACATCCCGTTTTAAGTAGAGTAATTAAATAATAAATCAGGAGCCCCGAGAAGTAATTCTAATTATTATTTAATATTATAATAATCTGAAACCAAATTAATAATTAGCTGGGAGTTGGTTTCGAGAAGCCAAATGACAATATTTGAATCTCCAGGGGTTAAAGTGTAATTTTAGGACTTAATTTGTAAAGATTTTCATAAGTCAAGGGGTGTTTGGTATTATTTGGACTTAATATGTAAGGATTTATGGAAGCAGGGACTAAAGAGTAAGTTCTGGACCTAAGATGAGAAGATTTTCTAGAGCGAGGGCTAACTGGTAATTTTTGGACTTGTACTGACAGGAATTTTGTAGAGCAGGGGCTGTAGTGTAAATATTCGACCTTATCTGAATTAAATTGTGGAGTCGGGGGCTAAACTTGTAATAATGTATCAGGGTTTCATTAGAACATGAGACTTGAACCTGGTTTCATTCCCTCTTGTTCCGTCGTTTAAAACCTTACCACTCAAACCCTAACCCTAACTCCCACTTTATGCATAGCAGCCGCCACCCTTTCCCCCCTCCATCATCCGGCCGCCACCACCTTTCACCCCTTCACCTGTTCCGATCAACCAAGACCAACGACGACCTTCTCCATGATCGGAGAAACAGAAGACCATCGGGGGCTAGCGAGCAATCCTCCAACGTTGTCGGGTTCTTACCCACAGCTGCCGCTGCACCGATGCCGCTGAAGACGGAGCTTCCAACGAGAACAAGAGTCGTCGCCTCTTTACTGTTGCTGCTGCTGTGATTGGCGGGCTCGAACCACCTCCTTCCATCTCCATTTCCTTCCCGATGGCTGCATCACCACTATCGTTTGGAGGCTGACCCCCCCCCCCCCGGTCCACTGCATGCCACCGTAGGTTGGTGGTTGGGTTCATGGAATCGCAAATAGGATGCGTGAGGGTTGCTGTAGCAGGGTTGAACGAAGCAAGTGCGTCTTTTCCGATGAGCGCAAGCCACAGTGGTCGATAGCTGTCGCTGCTATCCGCCATTTCGGGTGCACGTCGTCGCCGCCGCTAGTGCTGTCGGCGTCAACCTCCTTCAAGATCGATGAAGAGCTGTGGTGGGTGTTTTGCACGTGTGTATGTGTTTTTGGGCTGGCCGGAAAACGGTTGGAACCACCATGGCAGCCAACCATGGTGGTTGTCGGCCGGATGCTACTCTTCTGCCACCACCAGCCACCATGTGAGGTGGTTGTGTGTGATTTATTGTGTGTGTAATTAGTATGAGTGTTATTTTGTGTGTGTGTGTTGGGTATTGTTACAAAGTTGTAATAGTGTGGCAATAAACAAAAGAAAATTCGTAACCACCACCGTGAGGTGGTGGTTGCCGCCTCCTGTCGCCGTGTCAGGTGGCGATATGCTTTGTTTGCGTTTGGACCTCGTTTGGGGGATGTTTGGACAATGTGGGACAAATGAAACCCTAACGGGCCTAAAGAAACCCTAAGGGGCCAATAAGGCCCAAGGTGATCTAAAAGCCCAACCAATGGACTAATGAGCTAGTATTGGGTTGGAAAACCCTAAGAGCATAAAACCCTAAATGTGGGAATTGTTTGGGACACACACGAGAATTAATTATTAAACCTAAAATAATAATCAATAATCATTGGCAAACTAACTTGGCAATAATGGACTTAATGGATTAAGTCCTTTAGGGGTTAAGCAAGAAACACTTAACCCTAATCATCATTTCATGTGAAAGCCCTAATCTCACTCGGGCTTTGAATTGGGCCTTCCTATTGGGCTTTGGCGATTGGACTATTGATGGGTCATCCAAGAACAAGTTAATAAACCAAAGTAATTAGATAGGCTTTAGGATAAGGTCCATGTGAGGACTTAGGCCCAATTTGGAAAATTGGGCCATAGATGGGGCATAATTGGGCCTTTATGATTATGTGATAATGGGCCATGGGAATTGGATTGGAATAATTGGATGGGCCTTAAAGAAAGACCATGTAGAGGTCTGGGCCTAATTTGGAAAATTAGGCCATATGTTGGGCTTTGGCCCATTATTTTACTTTTGGGCTTTTGTAGTGTGAGTTGGAACTTGGGTTTGGAACCCAATTATTAATTAGGTATTGTTTGATGTTGACAGCTCGGGAATCTGTCAACCAGCAGCGGGAGCTTACCTGCGGGACTTCAGCAGTGCCAGGTGAGTTATCCTCACTATACTAAGGGGTCTAAGGCACCAAGGCCGGCCCATTGGATTTGATATCTTAGTAGTTATTGATATGTTGAGTTTGAGTTAGTGATGTATGCTAGTTGATATGCTAGTCTGGTAGATTTGTAGGACTACCTGTGATATTGATTGATTATATGTATGTGCATTTATCTGTTACATGTCGACATGTTATGAGGGATAGGTTGAGGTTGTACTGTTCCATGTGGTAGCCAACAAACCCTAGAGTATTCCAGATATGAGCTGAGGGCCAGGAAAGGCATTCCAGACTCATATTGAGGACTCAGGAGCATTCCAGATATGAGCTGAGGGCCCGGTAGGCATTCCAGACTCGTACTGAGGGCTCGGGAGCATTCCAGATACGAGCTGAGGACCCGGTAGGTATTCCAGACTCGTACTGTGGGCTCAGTGGCAATCCAGATGTGAGCTGAGGGCCTGGTAGGCATTCCAGACTCACACTGTGGGCCCAGGGGTATTCCAGTCTGGAAAGCTGTGGACCCGTTACGTGCTGTTCTGTTCAGTTGTTATGTTATGATATTGCTGATATTGTTATGTGGACTGTATGTGTATCGGTATTTTAGGGGTAACTCACTAAGCTTTCAGGCTTACAGTTTCAACTTATTGTTTCAGGTACATCAGGAGATCATGGCAAGGCAAAGGCGTGATCGTACAGCTCCTCACTTTTTACGACTTTGTTTCTGGGATGCTCTGATATTAAACTATTTTGAAAACATTTTGTAATGACTAATGGGTTTTGAATTGTTTAAAAATTGGCTTGAATTTTTGGGTGTAACAATATGCATGATAGTATTGGATAAGTTATCAGATAGGATAACATGTTTAGGTTATGTTTTGATTTGGATTACTCAATGCTTGAATGTTGCATGATTTGTGCTTTTAGGGGTTCTCATTAATTTTGGCTAACTATTAAGTAAATGCATAAGGTGAGACCTTTCAGTCGAAGAATTATCTAGCATCATTAATATGTAATTGTATTCGTGAGGTAGTTAAATGGTATTGGTAGGAGTTCCTTCTGCAACTGATAGTGAAGAGTGGTGTGATGGTAGCCCTCAGAGAGGCTAAGCTAAGGAATCATAAAATTTGAAGATTTATACCTCTAGAAGCTTGAAGTGGAGAAAGGAGTGTTGGATCTTCAAGCTCTATGCAAACTAATCCTCCTCCAATGATCTCTTCTTCTTCAAGTTGCACCAAACGCACAATAAAACATATACAAGGATCAAATCTCTCTAACAATAGGTTAGGGTTTCAAGACAATGCTTTTGGGGGACAATGGAGGCTGATAATGAAAGAACATTGGGGAATAGGTGCTTAAATAGGGTCCAAACCCTAAATTTAGGGTTTACCCCTGGCTTACGTATGCCCATCATACCATATGTACATCCAGCATACTAGGGGGAAAGTCTTGTGTCCAAGTTTCGCCAGAGTACCATGATTACGCCCAGCATACTCGGCCGATGCACAAAATCAATATCCATTTATAATTTAAGGAAATTTACCTAAAGAGCGGGAGTTGCACAAAACCTCTTTCTATCTGCCTTGATCCTCGTGTCATTGCCCTTGAGTGCCTATCGAAGTTCGGATTTCAGTTTCCACCCTACAACAACGGTACCATAACTCACAATTCAGTTCACGACCCTATTTTCCAAACCTTTTCCAAGGGAGTGGGGGGAATACATGTTAAAATGGAACTATTACATAGTTATTACTAATTATAGTAGTTAATTATGCTCATAAAATAAGGATGATATTATGCTCGGTAGATACTCTGCACAAAATTTTTAGCTAATATTATGTCCACTTGTTATGCTGATTCACATTGATGGATAAAATCATACCTAGTTATTATGCTGTCCAATTTCCAGGAAACGCTGATACTCTAGACACTATTATAGCCACCCTTTAGATAAGCTTAGTACCTAGTGATTACTCTGCCCAAATACTCGACTACACGAACAGACTAATTATATATGTATCAGATAATATATATATATATATATATATATATATATGTAAGTGAAACCGTATGAATATGTAACGCCCGTAGATCAGGGCTAGTCAATTTAGAGACAATAAGAGTCAAAAATGACTTTTTGATAAAAGATTATTTAGGATGAATAATCCTAACTAAGTTGTAGTATATGTTACAAGGTTTCCGTGCATATAAAGAACGCCAAAATCCGAGTTATAACAAAGAAGTTATGACCTGTCGAAGTTTCGCGACAGAACCGGCACGACACAGCGCGACGTAAAAAGTGAATTTACGTTAGAGCGATATTTAGCCTTAGCAATCTAAACGAGAATCGAAGATCTCGTTGTTGGTATCGAAGCGATAAAAAGTTAGGCGAGAACGGACGTCAAACGAAGAAGTTATGAATTTATAACGAAATTTTCTGTCGCGGCCTATTAAAAATAAATAATAAAAATAAAAGTCAAAATTAGCCGACGGAGTCTAAACGAAAGTTGTAGAGCGTAGTCTCACCTTCGCGTGGATATAAAGAACGTCGAAAACGGAGTTCGTATGAAGAAGATATGAATTTCCGAAGTTTATTAATCATTTTGTATTTAAATTTAAAAGGAAATTCGGAAGCATTATCCGAAGGAGTCACCGGTCTGATCCGAGGTACGCGCCGCGTACTCGAGTACGCCCCACGTACTCCGAAGTGTCGACATTCGCAGCAAGTGGCTTCGGATGACGAATGCCATGACGCATTCGGACCAGTACGCCCCGCGTACTGGCGTACGCCCCACGTACTCCGAGGCTCCAGCCTCCTATAAATAGGATGCGAAGGCAGCCGACCCAATTGCCAATTTCTTCTCTTCTCTCTCCCGTTTTGCATCGTTTTGCGTGCCAGAAATACCCCGAAGCCCCGGTATTATTCTCTAGCCCCGAGGCAAGTCCCGAGATCCCGAAGATCCCGAGAAGTGCGGTTCCCGAGCCGAAGCTCTGCCCACGAGAAGTTCGATTTTTGTGGAGATCTTCCAGATCTGCGGTGGATTACTACTTCTGCAACTCGTAGTGCTGTCCGATCATCTTCTGATCAAGTGAGTGTATACTACCTTTCATAAACACGATAATAATACAAGTGTGGTTTGAGTGTATTAAGTATATTGTTGTTTATATGTGTGGGTGTGTAGTTACCTTCTTCTAACACATAAATATGAAGTATTTGCTATGAAATACGTGCTATGTGTTTATATGTTATTTGTCTATTTGAGATGGGCATGGAAATTGGAGTTTTATACAGGTGTTAAATGATTTAAACTGTGTAAGTATTTATATCTACGAAAATGTTGGGTAGAACATGGGTAGATGGGATAGTTGGTGACTATGGAGTTAGCACCTATTGTATAAACCTTGGTGACTATGGAGTTAGCGCCTTTTGTATAAACCTTGGTGACTATGGAGTTAGCACCTATTGTATAAACCTTGGCGACGATGTGACTTCGTGCCTATTTGATGAACCTTGGCGACTATGGAGTTAGCGCTTGTTAAGTAAACCTTGGCGACTATGGAGTTAGCGCTTGTTAAGTGAACCTTGGTGACTATGGAGTTAGCGCCGCTTGAGTGAACCCCGACGACTATGGAGTTAGCGTCTGATAACTATGGATTTAGTACTCGATAGATAAACTTTGGTAGCAATGGATTTCGTGCCGATTCCTTAGGAATAAGTGAATGAATGATAGTTGGTTCTTAGGGTGAAACCTTAAGAAGATAATGGGGATGGGTATTTGGTTTGATTGTTTGATAATTGAATATAATAAATGTATTATTGTGGGTTGAAAACCCTATATGCTCACCAGGCTCCCAAGTCTGACCCACTCGGTTTTCTTTTCCTTACAGGTAATGACACAAGAATATAAGTCGGCGGACTTGACGAGAGATTTTGGATTATAGATCAGTAGTTGAATAACTATTGTAAGGTCTATTTTATATTGTTTATGCTTTTGGTCTGTAACGAACATGACATCCCGAGGTTTTATTATTTAATGAAAATACATTCTCTTTGAGAAACGTTTTGATAAATTTTATCATATTTTATTTTGGGAACAAATTTCGCAACTCTTTTAATTAAAAGATTACTCTGATTTTATAAAAACAAAGTATAAACAAATCGGTCTTTTCTGGCCGTGAAATTGGGGATGTCACAGAATACAACAAGAATAACAACACGACCGACTAAGGAGGCCCCCACAACAAGGGTTAGATGAGACACGTTTCATCAACATGTGGAAAGATTTTCAGCTAGCTTCTGGCCTATAATCATTAAATCCTAAGTGAACAGGATATATATAGATCTATATGGGATTGACACTCCCATATGTGGTTGCTAGCTACAACCTGACGACAAGTCGGAGCATGCATAACTTTCTAAACACATTTGCGACGTTTGATGAAGCGTCATGGTTTTCAGGATCAATAGTCATAGCTCGATTATAGGAACTCATCGTAACTTTGTTGAAACTAAAACTAACTGTCATAGACTAATACTAGGAAACAACCTAAGAAAGTAGTGATAGTACTCACAAACTCGAGGAAGCGAGTTTAGGATAAACTAGATAACTAAAATACCCACACAATGTTTTATAACAATAAAACTTGTGGACTCACCAAAATTATGTTAACCTTTCAAAAACCACATGTATTCTTAGGATAATGAACTTGGCTGAAGGAGGAGGTAACCCCGATGATGCAGTTCGAAGTCTATGTGCTTGACTTTTGTACATTGCTTTTGTGACCTATCTGTACCTCGAACAATTGTGTAACATATATTTATCTAATGAATAAATAGCAACATTGTTTAATATATCAGTTTATTACTCAATGTATGTCTTTGGCCTGAAATCCAATATCCTAATGTCACACAGCTCGACTTTTCAGCCGTCGGTCGGGGGTGTGACAGTTTTCCAAATACAAGGGTGATTTCTGGAGGGTTCATTTTTTCAATGGCAACAATGTTGTTAACAGGGTCGACGCTGGATCTTAACAGGGGTAACAATGGATCTTAACATAGGCGACGTTGGATCTTATAACAGAGGGAGAAGAAAGGGACGGTGGCGGTGATGATAGACAATGGTGAATGAACCGATGGCTTGCTCGCTACAGATGTCGTCGACAAGTATGTCGATGGTGATCGATGGCTGCTTTGGCCATGGTAGGTTTGTTCGATAGAGAAAGAGCAGGGATAAAGAGAGGGTAAGGTTGGTCTGGACGAAAGTCGCAACAAAATAAAACTATAAGGACGCTCCAGATGCGGAAAAAAAAAGGTTAGAAATCAAATACATAATTTTAACAAACCACGTGAACGATTTCAATAGTTTTTTCTAAATGGAACGGAAAGATTTCACAAATATTATATCGAAATCCTCAACCACAAATGAAGACCCCTTAGTCACCCACCTAAATCGGCAACATATTTTCACAAATGACATGAATATTTTGTACATTAACATTTTGCCCTGTATGAATTTCTCCTATGACTTCTGCAAAAATGATGATATTTTGGTATATTGTTTAAATTAGTGTGAGTTACCTTATGTTCATTTGAAGGGATGTTATCTTTAAAAAGGCTTAAGTTAATTTCCGTTTAAAGGGGTGTTATTTGTTCCAGACATGTTAATTTCGTAAATCATTCATTTGGTAAGATGATGTGATTACATGAATATGTAAACAATCACAATTCACAATTGATACTTATAGTGACATGTATAAATTATATTAAGAACATTTGCGGGTATCTATTTATTTATATTAGTACTATACGGAGCATATGAATAGCGTCTTCATCGTCTTCTTGCTTCCTCCATTTTTTCCAAGAACTTTCTCTTTCTCTCTCTGATGGATTCGATGGGATTAGATTGGATTCTAATTAGGTCAAAAATGGAGATGAGATGACGAAGTCAATTCCCAACCCCCTCTATTCCTTCTAACCCTTCTTCTTCGTCTCTTCCTTTAAAATTTCACCCAACCAAGGATAATACCACCATTACTTTTGGGGATATACTGGATATTCCATCAATCATGAAGCCCATGCTACCACCGCCAACCGGCGCATCTGCTAATCGCCCACGCCGTCGTCCTGACCTAACCCTACCCTTGCCCCAGCGTCAACCCCAAATTGCCGTCCCTCTCCCTCTCCCACCCTCTTCAGCCCCTAGTTCCACCACCTCGCAACTCATCTCCAACTCTAAACAGCAGCCCTTCAACATATCCGAACTCGACCGTATGAACAGAATCGGCAGCGGTAGCGGTGGAACCGTCTATAAAGTCCTCCACCGCCCTACCGGCCGCCTATTCGCACTGAAAGTAATCTACGGCAACCACGAAGACGACGTGCGCCGCCAGATCTGTCGCGAAATCGAGATCTTGCGTGACGTCGATAACCTCAATATCGTCAAGTGTCATGACATGTTCGATCACGGCGGTGAGATCCAAGTGCTTCTTGAATACTTGGACGGCGGATCCCTTGAAGGAACTCACATCTCCAATGAAGCCTCTTTAGCCGATCTCACCCGTCAAGTTCTCTCCGGCATATACTACCTCCACCGCCGGAAGATTGTCCATCGTGATATTAAACCCTCAAATCTTTTAATTAATTCAAAAAAGCAAGTTAAGATTGCCGATTTCGGGGTTTCAAGAATCTTGGCGCAAACGATGGATCCTTGCAATTCGTCTGTAGGTACTATCGCCTACATGAGTCCGGAAAGAATAAACACAGACCTGAATCACGGCAAATACGACGGGTACGCCGGAGATATTTGGAGCTTAGGTGTAAGCATTTTGGAATTTTATTTGGGCCGTTTTCCGTTCGCCGTAGGGAGACAAGGTGATTGGGCTAGTCTTATGTGTGCAATTTGTATGGCACAACCACCAGAAGCACCGGCGACGGCGTCTCGTGAATTTCGAGATTTTGTGTCATGCTGTTTGCAAAGAGATCCAGCGAAGAGGTGGACGGCGGCGCAGTTGTTGCGCCACCCATTCGTCAGCGGCGGCTCACCAGGAAATGGGAACCATACCAGTAATAAGCAGGTGCATCCCACCCATCAACTACTTCCTCCACCTCCTCTTCGTCCACATTTTTCTTCATCGTCTTGATTTTTGTGGTTATATTGTAATCTTTGTCTTGTGTAACATTCTAAGGGGAGGATGAAAAATTTGATTTTTAGAAACAAATATTTGTATTCCTAGCATTTAGTTAATTCATCTTTCACAAAAGAAAAATCTTGTTAATTAGTTTTGTTAATATCATGATGAATGATCATTAGGGAAAAAAAAGTAGATAGATTGCAGAGTGAGAGCATTTGGGTTAATGATTTACGGTGATAGGGATAGCTTGCTTGCGTGTGGTAATGAATGGTGATAGAAATCTCTTGATACCTAATAATGACAACAGCCACTCATGTCCCCCTACCCAACACACAAGTGGTTTTCTTTGGCATGATAGACAGATTGAATGAATGAATGAATGAATAATTATAAGCATAGATAGGTTTTATTGAGAAAAAGATATCAACTACTGTAGATGATAATTGGTATTTAAGTGATTGTGTAAATGCGTAAGAAGGGCGAAGGGAATGTTGGTATGTTTTGGTTCTTGCTGTAAATGAAAGGTGGGTGTGTGTTTTTAAGACTAGAATGTAGGAGATGCATTTTATCAACTATTAGATTGTGGTTAAAGTAGGTAGGTGTAACAGTTGTTTTTTTTTTTTCGTCAAATTTCCTTGTGTTTATTATAAAAAATGAGCCCAAACGTGGATTGGATAGAAACTACTAGAAACTAGAAACGGGTGGCCAAAGCCCTCAACTTATACGGTTAGGCCGTTAGGATCAATTGTCACAATAATGAGAGGTCAAAAAGTAACTTTTGACCCTGGCAAAGGGATACTCAAAAATGAGTATTTTTGTATTCCTACTTTTACCTTTCTCTCATGTAGTCATGTCGTGTATGCACAAGTCAATCAAGAAACACTCTTTCTGGTCATTTTGTTCAATCTTTCTTAATAGTATCTTCTTATTTCTTTATTTCGTATTCGCAAATGCACACCAAATTGGTATAAGAGCCTGAGGTGGAAATAACCAATTTTTTAAAGAAATGCACAACGAAGAGGTGCAAGCAATTGTTGGGTGATGTTCCAATTGCATATTTAAATGGAAACTTTGATCAAGATCAAGACAAAAGAGGTTGGAACCTTAGAAGTTTGGTGCCTGGTTTTTGAAAATTTTCATGTTCAAATTGGGTGACAAAGACAACTTTATTTTTGTTTGTTTATTTGTTTACTTGAATTTCTCTTTGGTTTTGGGTTTGTGAATTTCTCTTCGATTAAAGAGTGAGTGAATGTTGTCATTTGGTGGCGACCCCGTTTAAATCTTCACATGAGTTTTTGATCAGGAAAATGGTGCTTGGTTTGTTCTTAGGGCAACGATTTTCAAAGATTAATCAAAGGGTGAATTGGAGATGGTTTATAGAACAAAATCCAATAGGTCGAAGGAGTGCAAAAATTGAGTTGTTCGGTGAAGGTCGCAACAATCTTGGTTACATAACAACATAGAAGATGGTTTCTCAAGATTAATCATATTGCTTACATGGAATAATGGTCTATGGCGGGTTAATTTCTAGTTCAAGGTGCAAGTGTCTTGCTAGAACAAGGAATGTGGCTTCAACTTTTCGGAGCAAGGCTTGCAAGGGTGGGTGAAATGACAAGATTTTGTAATGTAAGAAAGTCGTTGATCCACCGAGAGGATTCCCCAGACATGTCAGAAAAGGTGAGGGATATCTTTAAATGGGTGGAGATTGGCGATTTTGAAGAGGCGTTGAGTAGTGTTAACTCTAAGTGTCGAAACAATATGGTGTTCAGTGGCGGGCTTGTAGGATAATGTTCCTCAATGTGGCACCATGGGGGTTTATCCTTCGAGGACTCGAGATACGTCCAAAAAAACAAGTTAGACCATCAATTTGGTATATGTTCAATTTAGTACTAGCTTGTTGTAAGTGAGTCTTTACAAAAATAATTTATGAGGAACCAAGACCACACAGTTCAAAGTTTGTCTCTTGGCTAAGGGTTAGAGTTGGAAAGGTATCGTAAAGGTTGACAAGAAGTTGGATAAACTTCTAGGTGTTCGTTTCTCAACAGGGTCGGCCTAAGGGGAGTTCAAAGTGTGCCTTTGAACTTTGAACTTTGAACAGGGCCCACTAAAATCTAGGGCCCATTTTTTTTGTATTGTGTGTTATTCTTTTGGCTCAAATCATATTAAGTTAAGAATGTATCAGACATTAGAGTAATCAGGAACGACGCAGGATGAGTGGGAATCAGAAATGAATGAAAGCAAGAATCATAATTTCAGGAGAAGTAAACATCGCTTTGGTTTCAACATTCTCACTAATTATTGATGGTTAGTGAATTCTCTAGACTCCATGGTAACAACAGTCCCCTTACTTCCTTCTTCACAAGCTTTGAGTTCTTATTTTTTTTCCTACCCCTTTCTTCATCAATCCTCAAAAACGAGTGAATCAAAAAAAAAAATAAAAAAAAAATAAAAAAAAATAAAATCGGGAAGCCATGTTACTTCAAAAATTGAAAATCATAACTTCACAAGCAAAATAACGTTTACTTCAAAAATAAGTGAACTGTGGTTAAAAAATTAGATAATATTCTTATTCCTAATAACTTCTTTATAATAAGTAAATAAGTTTTTTTTTTCTTCATCTCTTTCTTGAATTTAAAAGCTTTGAGCTTTTGAAAATCAGAGTCAATCAAAATTTGAGAAGCAAGCAATCCTCTTGAGATGTTGAATATATGATAGTATATTCATAAGTTTTTATCAAAACTTTTTTATGAGAACCAAAGCAGAATATTTCTTTTCCGATAATGTAATATACAAATTTTTTATCAGATTTTTTTATCAAAAGCAAATCAGAGTATTTCTTTTATAAGAAAGTAATATAACTTTTAATTTTTTTTTCTTTGTAATTTGATTTTTACTTTTTGGTTTATGAGAATGTAATAATGGCATAATGTAATCTGATTTTTAGAGCTCTTCCAGAGTATAAAAGTTTTATACTTTACTAATTGAGTTTTAAAATCAAAACCAAGAAGGAAATCTATAAATTGATCGTCATAATTGAAATCAACATTTTGGATAAAGTTATTTATGAATGTGTTGTTGAAAAGTTTATTTCAACGAATATTATGCTCGTTTTTAAGCAGAAACAATATATATATATATATATATATATATATATATATATATATATATATATATATATATATATATATATTAGTATGAAAATTTTAATTTATGTATTTCACAAATTGTTTTGCTTAAATTTCAGATCTTTCAAGTTTTAGAGCCTATTTTTTGTTAAATTGCACAAGGCCTCCTAAATCTCGGAGTCGGCTCTGTTTCTCAATATACTTATATTGTGTTTATGGTTTGGAATTTGGAGTGCACATAATTTTTAAGCCAATATGGAGATTGTGGTAAAAATTCCTTCAAAACTGTAAGTTTAAGGACCCATTAAGATCATAATAAAAAGTCTAGAAATGGAATTTAATTTTAGTAAAAATGATGTGTAAAAGTGATTTGCATCTATTCTTGGTTTTTCATCACTCTCTTGTGTGTGTGTGTGTGTATATATATATATATATATATATATATATATATATATATATATATATATATATATATATATATATATATATAGGTTTACGTTTATTTGAAACCACTCTAATTTTATGAGACCGTGAGACCAAATCTAAAAATAATTTTAAAATGCAAAATAAATGGAAAAATCCAAAAATTCTTTTTTTAAATATTATTTTCGGAACTTGAATTAACTAAAAAAATAAAAATAAATAAAAAAAAAACATAAAAAAATCCTTTTTTTTTGAAAAATACGTGAAATATTCTAATAGAATTATTACATTGTACATATTCTAAAAAAAAATTTAAAATACAAAATAAATGGAAAAATATAAAAATTCTTTTTTTAAATATTATTTTTGTAACTTGAATTAACTAAAAAAATAAAAAAGAATAAAAAAATCCCTTTTTTTAAAAAAAAAATACGTGAAATATTCTAATAGAATATTATATTGTACATATTCTAAAAAATAATTTTAAAATGCAAAATAAATGGAAAAATCAAAAAAATTCTTTTTTTAAATATTATTTTCGGAACTTGAATTAACTAAAAAAAATAAAAAAAAATAAAAATTAAAATAAAATAAAATAAAAAAATGCGTCTCACTGTCTCACAAAATATATGTGGTCTCAGATGAACCTAACCCTATATATATATATATATATATATATATATATATATATATATATATATATATATATATATATATATATATATGGACAATAACTCATCTAAACTTTGAAATACATTATGATAATCGATAATAGATGAGAAATTGTTTCATATTAGCAAAGTATGATTTTTGACATTTTTATTATGAAAACGTGAATTTAAAAATGGTTAAGGACGTGAAAAATAAGTAATTGTTAAAAACGTTTTTAAATCTATATTATCATAACGCGATCCAATGTAAACTTATTATCTTTAATTTATTGCTAATAAATTTATTTTTTATGGTACATGTGTTTGATTTTTATAAGTTAAATCTGTTTTCGTGTTTTTGCAAGATATTTATGTTTTCGCATGAACCTACTTTATATATATATATATATATATATATATATATATATATATATATATATATATATATATATATGCATGATCGTAAAATACTACTACTCCTGTTTATCTTATTAAGGTTGCATAAAAGGGAAAGTGAGTGATAATAATTATTATTGTATAGTATTTATTGACTACTTATAATTGACTATAAGGTGAAAATACATAGGAATAACGAAAGATCAAGTGAGAATTCATTACGAATTAAAGGAATGGTAAATTACAACAATCATCTATCATCTTGTATATGTAAAGGGTGTTTAGTCTCTATTTTAAAAAATTAATTCAAATTGTATCTCTTTTATTTAAAATTTGCACACTTCATCCCTCTAGACGTAAAAAAATTCGTTTGCTCTTAATAATTTCTTTTTAAATTTTCTTTTATCCATTAATCATTAGACTTAATATATATATATATATATATATATATATATATATATATATATATATATATATATATATATATATATATATATATATATATATAAAGACGCATTTCTTTTATCCTCCATTATCATTTTACTATCTTTGTTTTCTTTCCTCCGTTATCATTTATTACTTCATCCCAGCAAACATTACTATTTTCCACTGTCACGAAGGTTGAAGATAATCAATATTCTAGCTTTCTTATCAAAACTATTGCATCGATCATGAATCTACATCTTCATGTGTTAATCATGAATCCCTTAATCACAATCTTTTTATAGTACAAAAACGTATTTTCATGAGGTTTAGTACCTAAGCTTAGGTGGGGCTGTAATGTATATTCACTTTTCCTATATATATATATATATATATATATATATATATATATATATATATATATATATATATATATATATATATACACCAAGCCCTCCCCCCTCCCCATCTCTTTCCCTTTCCCTAGTTTCTTTCGTTTCCCTCATTCTTACCATTACCGACAACCACCCAAAACCTAACTCTCGGGCGAGATGACATAAGTTCCTCCTCCTTTTCTCCGATAATTGCAGCAGAGAAGTCCTCGTCTTCTGCCCCCACTTTCAAGCTCATATCCTGTTCCCTCATTGTCTGTAAATCTGTTGTAAATCAAGGTCGATAATGTGGTGGATGAAGTGGCAAGAGAATACGCTGGCAAGGCTTTGTGTTACACCCCATGTTCTTCTTCTCCCTCTAATCGATCACCAAATGTTTCTCCTCTTTCCTAACGCTTCAATTAACGTGTTCATGGTAATCTTTACAAACAAAACTTTGAAATGGATTTGGAGAAGGCTACAAATGAGCTCGTGCTTCGTGTCCAGCTGATGAAGCGATTTATCTCCAGATCAATAATAAAATTCCTGGCCTTGGAATCAGATTTGATCGGATTGATCTTAATTTGCTCTATAGGCCAGGTAAAAGATTGAATTGGTTTCATTAAAGCTAATATATTTAATGAGAAATTGGGACTAGGGTTTGCGATTTACGATTTTTTTTTTTTTTGTGAAGTTATAGAGAGGTAGATCCAGGTGTATGAGACAGATGGAGAGAAACGGGCTGAAGATTTTCGACGATTTTCCATTTACCGATGGTTCTACTCCATTTTCCGGTGGCCAGATTTTTACTTTAAGGGGAGTAGGTTCGTGTGAGGCAGATGGAGATTTGGGAAGGGACAAATGGGGTGGGGGTGGTAGGCATGATATGTTTACCCTTTTTTTTAAAAAAAAGTTTAAAAAAGATAATAATAACGTTAAATAAAATGGAAAAAAAATACACAAATGGCATTATGGCCATTTTAGATCTGGCAGGGACTACATTCACAACAAAAATGCATATTAGGGACAAAGCATGCAAGTTTTAAGCAAATGATGGACGGTCTGAATTAATTTTTGAAAATAAAGACTAAACACGCTTTCTAACATATGCACAAGAGATGATTGGTGTAATTTACCCTTAAAGGAAACTGGATTGACCTAAAAAAAGCCATCAATGATTTTCTTGCAAGAAAAAGGAGCCTTTTGGGCCCCACTTAGTCCTTTGCATGAAATAGGACCTAAGGTCCTTTACCCGTGAAACCCAAGATGGTACATATCCATGATTTTGAAGGGTAATCTAAAAGGGTTTTCTTGGTTATTCTAAACGAATATCAAGTACCGTCTGTGTGAACATTTAGATGTGTAGATATGGTAACTTAATCGGTACCGATTTGTGGATATTCATATCTACAACAACCATGTTAACACCTCAAATATAAATGTGTCCTATTCTAATCTATGTTGGTTTTAATCTAAGTGTTTTGATTGAACCAAAACCCAATACCCGTCTGAGAGCCATCGAATTGGTACTATTTTAATGTAATACTAATTTTTGAAAATTTTGATTTTAGTGCAAATCAAATTTAGAGCACCTAATTGCATAAACAAAAATGAAAAGAAACATGGGAGGGTTGGTGAATTTTTTTTTCCTTGGCTGAACATTTCTAGCACCAAAAATGTATTTTCCATGCATTATTCGACCATATATTACAAGGGAACACCACTTGTTTTTTTAGTTTTTTGTCGGCTTTTGTGTTCTTTGGTCATATTTTTTCGTATTTTTTTAAATATGATAAATTAGGGTTTTTGTATTTAGACGCTTAATAGTTTCCGACTGACATTATGAATGTGAATTATGTTTATGTTTGGTTATGTTATGTGTATATCATGTTTTGGGATGTATTTAAATTTATTAATTTGGATTTGTTGCTTGGCTATAGTTATAAATAAGTTTATTATTTTTTCTATTTATACTCATAGAAAATCAATCCAAAAAGGATGAACAAACTAGATGACTTCAAAAAGGAAGTTCAATAAGTTAGAGCATTTTTTTAAGACTCAAATGTTAAAAGGATATATTTTTAATAACCTTTTAGGTTGTTCCACAGGAAAATAACTACACTCTACCTAAATGGCTCGCGGGGCTTGTGTGTGTGTGTGTATATATATATATATATATATATATATATATATATATATATATATATATATATATATATATCATACTATATTATAAATGAAACATTTTTTCTTTCACCACATTCATTTGAAACTCCCATGACTTTTCAATTTCTTTCTAATAATAATTATAAATTGGTTAATAAGGTTAAATAAATATCAAACCTAAAATGTAATCATATATAAACTTAATTTCAATATTAAAATAATATCTTTACTTCTACTTATAAAGTTATGTTTTTTTTTTAACTTTTAACATATTATACTTAATTTATTAGTTTTAATATAATGTTGGATGTAAACCATTATCATTTTAAAGATATAATTTTGGAACAATTTGTATAAAATACTTAAATTATTAATTTAAATATAATATTACAGGTCAACTTAAATATAAATTTTAGTTTAACTTAAACAACCCAAAAAATATTTTGTAAATAGTTAAAAGTGATAAATTGTAGTGTCTTTATAATAATGATTATAAGTTGGTTAATAAAGTTAAATTAATATCAAACATAAAGTGTAATCATAAATAAACTAAATTCCAGTTTTAAAATAATATCTTACTTCTACTTATAAAGTTATGTCTTTAACTTTTAATATATTATACTTAATTTATTAGATTTAAAATGTAGTTGTATGTAAACCGTTATCAGTTTAAAGCTACAAATTTTGAACAGTTTGGACAAAATACTTAAATTATTAATTTAAATATAACATTACAGTATCAACTTAAATATAAATTTTAGTTCCACTTAAAAAACCAAATAATATTTTGTAAATAGTTAAAAGTGATAAATTGTAGTGATAAATGCAAAAACTAAATATTTAACTAAAATATTTCCTAAATATATTTTTATAATCGTTAAAAGTTTTCTAATAAGTAGCTTAAAATAACTTAAAAAATAACAATAGTTAAAAATAACTCTATATAAATGATTATATTGTTACCTTTAAACAATGTTGTAAAAATCCCGATTAGGTCCCGATTAATCTCTGATTAATCCCTAGGCGCTACTCGACCGATTATAGAGCGCCTAACGATTAATCCATGCATACAAAATGACTCAAACAGTAGAACACGATGAAATTTAACACTTTGAAGAAGTTATATCTCAATAGAAACTATTTGAGGTATGATTAGTGTTGTATTTATCATATTAACCTATTTTGTTATGATATTAGTGATATTTATGAACTTTTATATGATATTAGTCCTATTTAAGTTTTTAAAATCTAACAAGTTAGCAATTAATGGTCCCTGATTAATCCCCCGATTAATCTCCGCCCAACAGATTAATCCCTTAACCCCAGTCCACGAACTAGCTAACATCGAACGATTTTTACAACCTTGCCTTTAAAATAAAAAAACAATGTTCGATGTTTTAAAAAATTATAATGATAGAAATTAAACATTAAGCAAAATGTAACGACCCAATTTTTACGAAGAAAATTTTTCATTTTCAATTAATCAAACCAACCTTATAAACCATATATTCTCAAAGGATTCAATATTATTAATATTTGAGAATCAGGACGTTACAACTCTCCCCCACTTGAATTAGGCTTCGTCCTCGAAGTCTGCTGATTCAAACAAATCCGGATAGAACCCTCACATTTCGTCTTCCGATTCCCAAGTCCATTCAGATCCCTTTCGGTGCTGCCATTGCACCTTTACCAACTTCACCTCCTTATTCTGAAGCCTCTTCGTCTTCCTGTCTAAAATAGCAACTGGACTCTCAACATAATTCAGGATCCCATCCAATTGTATGTCATCCAAGGATATGAATGAGGACTCGTCGGCAACACACTTCCGAAGCTGAGATACATGAAAGGTGTTGTGAATCCGACTAAGCTCCTCTGAGAGCTCTAAACGATATGCCACCTTGCCCACCCGGGCTATGATCCTGAAAGGGCCTATGAACCGATGCCCCAATTTACCCCTCTTATAGAACCGGATAATCCCTTTCCAGGGTGACACCTTTAGTAAAACAGAGTCCCCTACCTGAAACTCGAGGTCTGATCGCCGCCGGTCGGCATAACTCTTCTGACGACTATGCGCGACTCGCAACCGGTCACGCACCTGTTGAATCATCCCGGTGGTCTCGAGTACAACCTCCGTGCTCCCCATGACCTGATGCCCAACCTTGTCCCAACATACTGGGGTCTTGCACCTCCGTCCATATAACATCTGGAATGGAGCTCGGTCAATACTGGCATAATAACTATTATTGTACGAAAACTCTGCCAGTGGGAGGTACGTATCCCAACTTCCCCCAAAATCCAGCACACATGCTCGCTGCATATCCTCCAGTGTCTGGATCGTCCTCTCACTCTGGTCGTCGGTATGGGGGTGATAGATGTCCGCCAACTTCTCTGCGGATATACTCTTGGAGATCGGAATGAAATGAGCACTCTTCGTCAGTTTATCCACGATCACCCATATGACATCTACCCCCCTCGTTGTCCGTGGTAGCTTCGTAATAAAATCCATAGTGATCTCATCCCACTTCCACATGGGAATGGGTAATGACTGAACCTTGCCATGAGGTCATTGATGCTCGGCCTTGACCTTCCTGCAGGTCAAGCACCGCTCCACAAACCAGGCGATCTCCCGCTTCATGTAGGGCCACCAATAGCTCAACCTCAAATCCCTATACATTTTTGTTGCACCTGGGTGTATAGAAAATTTAGAATTATGCGCCTCCTCTAATAGCCTCTGTCTCACTCCTCCTGTCATCGGCACCCATACTCGGCCACACTGCGTCAACAAGCCTCGACTATCCTTAACAAACAAAGGATATTGTCCCCGAATTCTCTCCAATTTCCAGTTCTCTTACTTCACCCCCTCGACCTGAGCCTCTCGAATCACGTCTAACAAAGGTGGACTTACAGTCACCCTCATGCAAATACCCCTGATCGGCGTCCCCGTCTCCTTGCGACTCAACGCATCGGCCACCACGTTGTCCTTCCCTGGATGGTATAGGATCTCACAATTATAATCCTTTAGCACATCCAACCATCTCCTATGTCGCATATTTAGGTTCTGCTGATCCATCAAATACTTTAGACCCTTGTGATCGATATAAATAATGAATCTCACCCCATACAAATAATGCCTCCAAATCTCGAGGGCAAACGCCACTGCCCCCAGCTCCAGGTCATGCGTGGGGTAATTTGCCTCGTGAGGCTTCAACTGCCTCGAAGCATACATAATCATGTGCCCTTTCTGCATCGATACTGCACCCAACCCTAAAATCGATGCATCACAATATACCACGAAATCATCCAACCCCTCGGACAGTACTATGATTGGAGCCTCGCATAACCTCTGCCTTAGGGTCTCAAAAGCCCTTTGCTGATCCACATCCCATCGAACAACCACATTCTTCTTAGTCAAACGTGTCAAGGGCACAACAATCTTGGAGAAATCCTAGATAAATATCCGATAATAACCCGCTAAACCCAAGAAGCTACGAATCTCCGAGGCATTCCTCGGTACTTCCCATCGCATCACAGCCTCCACCTTCGTTGGGTCAACCAAAATACCCTCCTGATTGATGACATGACCCAAAAATTGCACTTTCCGTAACCAGAATTCACATTTGGAGAACTTCGCATAAAACTTCTCCGCCCTGAAGGTCTCCAACACCTCCCTAAAATGTTGCTCGTGTTGTTCCCTGGTCTTGGAGTAAAATAGGATATCATCAATAAAGACGATCACCGACTGATCTAGCATCGGCCTGCACACCCAGTTCATGAGGTCCATGAACGCTGCCGGAGCATTGGTGAGCCCAAATGGCATCACCACGAACTCATAATGCCCATAACGAGTCCTGAAAGTTGTCTTCGGTATATCCTCATTCCGAATCCTCATCTGATGATACTCGGACCGAAGATCAATCTTGGAGAACCAAGATGCACCCTGAAGCTGATCAAACAAGTCGTCGATCCTAGGCAAGGGATAACCGTTCTTCACCGTCAGCTTATTCAGCTCCCTATAATCGATGCACATCCTGTGCGACCCGTCCTTCTTTTTCACGAAAAGGATTGGTGCTCCCCACGGAGAACTACTCGGACGGATGAACCCTCGGTCTAGTAGCTCTTGAAGTTGTGCAGATAGCTCCTACATCTCAAGTGGTGCCAACCGATATGGTGTCTTCGCTATTAGGGCGGCACCCGACACCAAATCGATGCGAAACTCCACCTTCCTTTCCGGAGGCACTCTAGGTAACTCTTCGGGAAAAACGTCCCGAAAGTCCTGCACTACTGGCACACTATCAATATCTGTCACTGCCTCCACTCGCGTATCCGAAATATAAGCCAAAAATCCCGTGCAGCCTTGCTGCAAAAACCTCCTCCCCCTTACGGTTGAACAGAGGGCTGGGCCCTGCGAGGCCCTCTCACCCTGGATAACCAGTTCGAACCTGAACCAACTGCCGCTCACAATCGATCATCGCCCCATTGGCCCCCAACCAGTCCATCCCAATGATCACCTTCAATCCCTGTAACGGTATGGGAACAAAATCAACGTGAAACCTCTCGCCATGCTCATTCAGGACACAGTCCTGACATACCCTCGCAACACTCACAGTACAATCATCTGCAATCTCCACCTCGAGTTGGGTATCCAGAGTCCCCAGCGCGTCTTTGAACTTCTTGCTAAGCGCAAGAGACACAAAAGATCGGGTAGCTCCCGAATCGAACAAGACATGGGCCGACATAACATTGACCAGAAAGGTCCTTATACAAGGAAAAATACGCATATATAAGCATTTAACATAAATAAGACAGAGAAGAATGAACACGTACCAGCCACGACGTCTGGCTTTGCCCGAGCCTCCTCGGTAGTCAGCTGAAATGCATGGCTCTTCACCGCTGGAGCTTCTGTCTTTATAGGGCGGCCATCGGTAATCCTCATAGTGGCAGGCGTGGGCACCACCACCGATCCTCCTCATCCTCCCTGCAACTTCGGACAATCGGCCTTTTTATGGCCTGTATGGTTGCAGTGAAAACATATCAAGCCCTTCTTGGGGCAATCCTTACTCATGTGGCCCTGCTGGCCACAAGAGTAGCATCCTGACGTCCCAGCTGTCTGACAAGCCCCACTATGAAACCTCCCACACTTGGCTCACCGTGCCCGACCCTGCTGGCCCTTACCCGAAGAATCATAGGTCTTAGACTTCTTAGCCTGAGCTCCCGCTGCCTGTACCTGCTCAGTCTTCTGCTTCGTGCGAGACTCTAACTCCATTTCCCTCTCATGGGCCTTCTCCACCATCTCATTCAGGCTTTTGCACCCTGTAAAGCTCACAAATTCCCAAATATCATACCTCAGCACAGAATGATATCGAGTCCTCCTCATGTCCTCATCCGTAGCATATTGAGGAATCAACAAAAGCTCACTCTCGAAACTTGGCGGTGATCTCCGCCACGGTCTCAGTGGTCTGCTGCAGATCATGAAACTCCCTCACCATTTGTTGCAACTCAATAGGCGGTGCAAACTCTAGATCGAAACATCGAACAAACTCAGCCCACGACATATCAGCCACACCGGCTGCTCCCACCTGACTAGTAACCTCGCCCCACCAATCTCGGGCCCTGTCCCTCAGCATACAGGAAGCAAATCCAACCTTTGCCTCCTCCGGGCAAGAACTCGTGTGCTGGGCATTCTCAATGTCCGCTACCCAGCGTCTGCTCACAATGGGATCCCTGACCCCGAAAAACTCTAGAGCTCCGCATGCCTTGAACACCCTAAACGAAGGGGTTCGAGCTCCACTCTGACCCACAACAACATCGGCCCTGAATGCTCTAAGTCTCTCCTCCATGATCTCCATCATGCCCTCCTTAACCGTCCCAAAGATGACTGGGGTAGCGTCAAGGATGCCCCTCGTAACCTCATCCGCAATCAGCTCACGCAACCTCTCATCAATACCATCAGTAGTGCCGCCTGACCCAACCCCGGATCCCAATCCCGATCCTGACCCCCCTGCTCCAAGTCGTGTCACCACGATGCTGAACTGAAATACCATAGAACATAATGATCAGGATACCCATAAAGAGGGTACTTCCATACCATTTTCCCTTGGAGCTCCTAGGTACAACATGGATTTGTGTACGGGTC
Organism: Lactuca serriola; assembly: GCF_051521515.1. Lineage (NCBI taxonomy): Eukaryota > Viridiplantae > Streptophyta > Magnoliopsida > Asterales > Asteraceae > Lactuca > Lactuca serriola. Next base: position 286,319,280 of record NC_136412.1, on the reverse strand, counting down.
CTGTGCTTCCAGTAGTACGAGCCCAATACTACCTTCCACACCTACCTGTACCTTTCCCCCACCGCTTTACCTAGTAATTCCAAACTGACCCAACACAAAACCACAACCCATAACTCTCGCATGAATCAAACCCTGGATGCCCTATGATTGACCTACTTATAACAATCAAACCAATAACAATAGGTTGCTTTTATGCATGCAAATTATACACAGAAGGGATCAAATAGACTTTTGAATAAGAGATTCTACCCTAAGACCACATCCAACCAAGGAAAAGAAAATAAGGCTAAATCAATCATTCTAAGGCTATCAAATCCTAACCGTATATAATTTTAAAAACATACACTTAGCAATTTTATATAATCGACAGAGCTCACTATTAGTATAACATGGCTATTCAAATTGGGAAACTACTTACTTGGCTCGGCTGATCACGCGCGTTGCACTCTCATCTTTTTGGGTTTCTTTTAAAATCCTTTTTAGGTTACTTTTGAAAACATTTTAACACTTCCTTAGTTTGAGTCCCGACACACCCGAGAATGTGTCCGAATCCCTCAAACCAAGGCTTTGATACCAACTTGTAACGACCCAATTTTTACGAAGAAATTTTTCATTTTCAATTAATCAAACCAACCTCATAAACCATAGATTCCCAAAACATTTGTTTTCCAAATCACATTTATTACATCATTGTTTTTCTTTTTGAAAACATCAGAGGATCCCAAACATACTAAAAAGAGAGATAGAGTGCACGTCACGTCATCACGCCTTGCCCTTTCCCTTGGGCTCAGAAGTACCTGAAACAAATCAACAACCTGTAAGCGAAATGCTTAGTGAGTTTCCCAAAGCATACCACAGACAATCAGATACACATATCCTGATAGCAGATAAAGCTATAAACATACCACAAAAACCATGTAATATGATTCAGCAAGAATGTCATGGGCTACCCCACATGGTCTTTACCTAGGACTGCCATGGGCTACCCCACATGGTCTTATATCCATTGACATGAGCTACCCCACATGGTCTTTACCTAGGAATGCCATGGGCTACCCCACATGGTCTTAAATACAATGCCACGGGCTCCCCCTGAGGTCTTTCATGCCAATAAAATATAATATCACATAACATATCAATTAATAAAAGAATGGCACACACATAACATGTTCACATAATAGGTCAGCCTTGGTGTCTTAGACCCATAGGTATGGTGAGAAGACTCACCTGACACAAATGTTGAACCGACACTTTGCGACCAAATATGCCCCACATGCTGCTCCAACTCAACTGCCTAAAAGTGTCATACCATAACTGGTCATTACCCCCCCCCCCCCAAGTCAACCCTGGTCAACTTCAGTCAAGGTCAAGTCAACAGTCCATGTTGACCCTTACTCACCGAGTTTCTCAGGATATAGCCCACTCGCCGAGTCACCGGGGTGGATCGTCGAGTTCCTAAGGTTTGATCGAAATTCTAAGGCCACCAATCAAGTTTTCCCCTCCTGCGACTCGACAAGATCACATGCATCATCAGTTGGGGAAAACCTTAACCAACTCGCCGAGTTGTTCCTTCAACTCGTCGAGTCTACGACAATCTTCATCGGACTCACCGAGTTGTTAATCCAACTCGTCGGGTCCATGCCTATTTTCATATGATTCGCCTAGTCAACCTTGCGAGTCGCCGAGTCCATACAGTCCTTAAGCCATACAGACTCTTCTAAGCCATGTAGTGGCTCAAAATTACCGATCCAAGCTACTAAGGCCTACTTCTCACATAAAGTTGTAAACTTTACGTGCATGCATGGCTATAAAGGCTCTTAATGTCGAATCCAAACTCACAATGGGGTTTCACACTCAAGGAAGGCTTCATTCAAGGCCGAGCTCAGAGCTTTATGACTCTAGACCCCAAGGAGGGTCCATATCTGAAGTTACAACTTCAAATCTAGATCATATCCGACATAAACCTCTCAATCAAGCCATGAAAACCCTAAATCTCAACCAAAAGAGGTCTAGAAGGAAAATGAAGTGAAGCTGGAAACTTAATACCTTCAATAATGTTAATCTGAGGTAGACTTCTGATTCCTTGCTCCTAGCCTCTTTCCCTCCAAGCTCTTCTCCTCAAAGATCCACTCACCACGGCTTAAAACACACAAGGAAGAAGCGCCACATGGATTATTGTTTTCTTAGACTCTCAAAGGACTGTAAAGAAGCCATGGGAGGCTTATGATTCCTTAAATAGGGTGAAAAACCCTGGGATTTAGGGTTTCATCTGCCAGCTCCTACTCGTCGAGTCCCCTCTTGGACTCGGCGAGTAGGTCATTAAACTTCACGGATCAACCCGCTACTACTCGACGAGTAGGGAGACCAACTCGTCGAGTAGATCTAAAAACTCAAAGGATTCAATATTATTAATACCTGAGAATCAGGACGCTACACAAAAAAAATTTTAAAAATTAATTAACAATAACAAAAACTATAAATAACATTAAAACATATATTATATTTAATTTTATTCGTGTGTAACTTGTGGATAGAAGTCATTCAAACGATTGACTAAACTACAATATTAAAATCTCATATTATATTTCTGTTTATAAAATTATAACCTATTTGTTTAACATATTATAGTTAACTTATTAGTTTAAATATGTTGTCGTATGTGAGAGATTATCATTTTTAAATCACAACATTTATATAATTTATGAGTTGATGCAAAATAGTTAAATTATTAATTTCAATATAATATTAAACAAAGTCTGATCAATGGTGCCACGTGAATAACCATGCTCGAGCAAATGCTTTGTTAGAGTTGCGTACCACGCTCGAGGAGCTTGATGTAACCCATACAATGCCTTGTCCAACTTGTAGACATGATTAGGAAATTTTGAGTCAACGAACCCAGGAGGTTGATCAACGTAGATTTCTTCCTTCACCTTGCCATACAAGAAGGCAGTCTTGACGTCCATTTGATACACAGTAAAGTTCATGTAAGAAGCATATGCTAGAAAGATACGGATAGCCTCCAGGCGAGCTACTGGAGCATAGACTTCAGTGTAGTCAAGACCCTCGACTTGTCGAAACCCACGAACCACCAATCAAGCTTTATTTCGCACTATAACCCCTGAATCGTCCTGCTTATTGCGATAAACCCATCTTGTGTCAAGTGACTTCTTGCCCTTTGGTAACTTAACTAACTTCCAAACACCGAGTTTTTCAAATTGATGCAGTTCCTCATGCATTGCATCTACCCAGCTGGGCTCATTCAGAGCCATTTCAACATTCTTAGGCTCTATTTGAGAAATGAAGCACGAGTAAAGACAAGTATAAACATCTCCACTCTGACTTCTCGTTTTAACACTGTCACCCAGCTGACCAATGATGTTATCGATCGGATGATCACGTTGTACTCTTGAGGGTATCTCTTGGCTGATATCATTTAGAGAGACAGGAAGAGTGTGAATGTTGATACCTCCTTCATTTGCTGATTGATCCGCTCCAAAAGGCTCTGCCACGAACTCATTAGAAATAAATTCAGGAAAGAGTAGTTCCATAAAGGTTGATGTGGTTGCGGAAGCGTCATTGGGCGTGAATTCTCTCTCTATAGGTGTAGATAGTGTAGCTTCAGCATCAGGAGTATCATTTTGGACGGGAGATTTAGGACTATCAAGATGCACAGATGGCTCCTTCTCTAGTGAAGCAGAGAACTCTCCCTTAGGCATAGCAGAGGACTCCCCCTCAGATGTAGCAGAAGACTCCCCTCAGATGAAACCGGAGACTTCCCTTTGAGTGAAGAAGGGGATTCAGATGGAGATCTGTAGACAACTTCTTCGTCTTCGTCTTTAGAAATCTTCTTCAAACCAAAAACAGATCCAGATGAGCCACTCGAAGACACATTTATTGATTTGAATAGGGATGAGTAATCAAACAGCCAATCTGGACCCACTCTAGCGTCCGTCTCGTTTTCTTCCAGCCAACACACGTCATACGATTCCACAATTTGCTTTGTCTTCTTGTTGTAGACTCTATAGGCAGTGCGAGCAACATACCCTACGAAGTAACAATCATCGGCCTTTGCATTAAACTTCGGGTTGGCATCTAAGTGAAGAAGAGTACAAGGGCAGCCAAACACACGGAAATGACTGACTGATGGCTTGTGACCATAGAGAAGCTCATACGGGGTCTTCATCTGAGCTTTGTTGATCAACACTCGATTCTAAACATAACAGGCAATGTTTATCGCCTCGGCCCAAAAGAAAACCGGTAACTTTGAATCACACAGCATCGTCCTTACAGCATCCTTTAACGTTCTGTTCCTTCTTTCAGCAACACCATTTTGTTGGGGTGTGTGAGCAGAACAGAATTGACGCAAGATACCCTTTTCTGCACAAAAATGATCGAGTATAGAGTTCTTGAACTCTGTTCCGTTGTCGGTACGAAGCGCCTACACTTGATTGTTAGTTTGGTTTTCAACTAATACAATAAACTTCTTGATCAAATTAGCAACTCCAGCTTTGTTGGATAGAAAGAAAACCCACGTAAACCGAGAGAAATCATCGATCACAACCAGGCAATAAGAATTTCTATTGATGCTAAGAACATTTACTGGTCCAAACAGATCCATATGAGGCAATTGAAGCAGTTGGTTAATTGAGTTGACCTGTTTTGGCAGGTGTGGTTTTCTATGATGCTTTCCTTGGACACATGACACACATTTTTCAAACGTAACAAAGTCCTTAACAGGCAATCCATGGACCATCTCATTCTTCGCAAGACGATTCAAGTTCTTGGCATTAGCATGACCTAGTCTTCTGTGCCACAACATTGCAGTTTGTTCGGAGATCTTGGAGAAAAGGCACGTAACTTGTTCTGGAAGATTGCTATTCATATCAATGATATAGGCATTTCCATCCCTTTTAGATTTAACAAGAATCCACTCCTCTGGGATGACAAAACCTGGCTTGAGAATCATGAATTCCTTATCAGTGAAATGCGTAGAATAGCCCTTGTCACAAATATGAGAAACGCTTAACAAACTATGCTTCAGCTCGGGAGCAAAATTAACATTTTCGAAACTTAAAACCCTATTCGAGACAGTTCCTCGTTGAGTGATTTTACCACATTCTCCACCTGCAAAAGAGATGTACCCCCCATTAAATGATTGAATATTGTGCACTTGGGCGATATCTCCTGTCATATGCCGGGAACAGCCGCTGTCGACGAACTAGGGTCTGACGACATTTCCCCACAACTGTCCCTACAAAATGTGCGGGTTTAATTAGATTTGGGAACCCAAGTCATTATTTTCCTAGTGATCCCGATGCCTTTTCATATTGATAATTTTTGGAATTTTTAGAGGACACGGAGGATGAATTGGAAACTTGTTTGGGCAGCCATTGATAATTGGGTTTTCTAATTGTCCCGGATGTTATTGAGATTGAATGGGTATCAGTTTGCTTAGGGCATGTGAGTTTTCTACCAGATTTGGTTGAAGAATCACTGTTGCCCCTTGACGAAACCGATCTTGGCTTGGCCATGTTTGGTTTTGGCAAACTGCCTGGGACTTTGTGATAAAAAACCTTTTTATGTTTTTGAGAAATGGCTTGTTTTCTACTTCGATCATCTTTCCAATCACCATTCCGGGAACGATTTCTAGAGGACTTTCTAGTTAAAGACCTTCCGCTGGATTCGTTCTCTCCTCTTGGAAATTCGAAATGTACAAACATACGATTTTGACACTTTCTAGCTATATGACCACCAACACCACAATTGAAACAAATCTGTTTGTTATTGTTATAACTTGTGCTACATTGATCAGATTTGTTTTCCATACTATCACCCCTGCTTCTCTCACAAGAACATGATCATGAATTAGGTTGTGAGGCAAGCGAGGGTACATTAGATGGAGAAGTTTGTGAAGTTGATGGTTTCTCAAAATCATTATCACACACATCAAAATTGTCAACCACATTGTTCAAATCAGACTTTTTCAAACCATTCAAAATAGTATCAGAAGTAATAGAAACACAACCACAAAAAACATTGTCTTTTGAAACATCAGAAAACATATTGTCTTTATTTAAAACTAAAACTTCAAGTTTAGACTCGATTTTATTTTCAGAAACATATCCTTCAACTTCGTGCTTTGACTGATTCAAGGATTAATCTGCAGGAGAAGTAGAAATGTTAGTACTTTCAACATTAATAAATCATCCCGAAATAAAACCAGATGGCTTGCCATAAACCATAAATGGTTCATTGGCAATATCTTCTTTGGACAAAGGCTTGTGTAGATATGAATGATTGAAGGGAGGGGGCACATGGTTATACCCTAGACCTTTTGATTGATTCTTCTTAAATTGCATACTGTGGTCTATCATATTTGCAACTACCTCACTTGAAAAATCATATTTTCTAACATCTAGCTTGGCGGTTTCAAATTTTCCTTTCAAAGATTCAATTTCAACCACTAGTTCAACGTTCTGTTTCACTACATAATCATAATTTTCACATTTATTACTGTAGTCTTCATGAAGTCTCCTAAAGTCCTTAATTTTTTATTCCAATTGAGCTTTGAGTGGTTTTTGACCTTTTCTAAGTTGGTACCCTTTATATCTAAGGTCTTCTACGTCCCTTATTAATTTGTCATTAAGTTCATGAAGAATCTTAAGATTTTCTACTTCACTGCCTAATGTCTCAATTTTCTCATGCAGAGTTTTAACATAATCAATACAGGCTTGAGAGCATGATGGAAGACTTACCACGGCTGAATTAGGTTCATGAGAAGAGGATACCATCAATGCAAACTGCAGCTCCATCATCTTATCTTTAGCTGCCACAATCTCTGTCGGGGCCTCATCACAAACTTATGCCAGGTGGGCAGTTTCACGTCCAGATAGGTTCAGGGTTTGCATCTGATCCTCCCAGTCAAATGACTGAGCGACCATAGCCTTCTCGTTGTTTATTTGATTACCACTTCAATTGTTTCCAACTGTAACCATTGTCCTATCATTATTTAGTCTTTTGTCTGGCTGTGGACAATCACGAGCAAAATGCCCTGGCGCGTGGCAGTTGAAACATCGTAGCTTTCCCTTGCTGAACCCAACCTTCTTGTCAGCACTCATCCCCCAGTTATTCTTTCCAGTCTTTTTGGCAAATTGTTTCGCCCTAAAGACTGCCATGGCAATTTACCATGTAATATCCATCTCCTCAACGTCTTCAGGGTGAATCCGATCAAGATTAGCAAATGACAGTTGAGGTGGAAGATCCCCGGCTACAAGCACATTGTAGCAATTGACAAGCCCCCAAGCAAGTGCAAGATTCTCATCGCCCTCCTTTCCCTTTGAAGAAAAAGCTCCAGTTGAGGATGAAGCAGCTTGAGCAGCCATAAATGATTGATTCTGCGAGAGGGACATGGCTGAAGCAGAGGAAGTCGATGGAGTTTGAAAATTTTGAATCTGAGCTTGTGAAGGAAGCTGATTAAAAGATGAACTTGCAGAGGGAAGAGAAACATAAAAAGATGAAAGAGCATTGTTAGAGGAGATGCCAAGATTCGCAGCTGAATATGAGTTCACATGGTTAATTTCCCACTGCTTGTCATCAATATCACACGCCTTGATGACTGCCATCACTTCAGCGAGAGAGAGGCGGCTGAGATCCTTAGTTTTCTTAATGACAACTACAATCATGTCCCAAGATTTTGGGAGAGCATTCAGTAGCTTCTTGTTTACTTCTGACTTCGTGTAGAAAATCCCAGCCACAGTCATTTCTGTATTGAGAGTTGTGAACCGTTGCAGCTGTGTTTCAAGGGTCTCTCCAGGAACATAATTAAACATATTAAAACGTTGTCGTAGCATGTCCTGGCGACTCTCTCGCATATCTTCGTTCCCTTCATACACCTCAATCAGGGCTTCCCACAAAGCTTTAGCCGATGTATACTCTCTGAACCTTAAGCAATATCTGGTGACAAGGCGATGGTCAAGATGGCCAACGCCTTTTCCTGCTCCTCCAAACTCTCAAAGTCTTCATCAGTATAATTTTCTATTTTCTTATCAACCACTTGCCTCGTAGTTGTAGTGGTTATTCTGACTGGATTCTTGATGATGCATTTCCACAACTTGAAATCTTTCATTTTTATGTACTTCTCTATTCTGTACTTCCACTCGGGAAACCCATCAGCAGACATTAACCTTGGAATTCGTGTAGTGGTGCCCATAACAGCATCAAGTTCTTGAAAATGAGTTTGACTTTGAGATTCCATTTTTATTGTTTAAAAAATGTGAAATAAATTAATTAAGATTAAAATAAAAATTGATTTGCTGTTAAAGTGAGATTACTGCCCAATTTAGGTTTGCAGCCGTAAACCCGAAGTTTGCGGCCGTAAACTCGAGGTTTGCGGTCGAGATGGAATACAGTCCAAAATTTATGGTTAAAGAATGTGGTTGAAGATTCACGGTCCAAAGCTTTACGGTTGAAGTACACGACCCAAGAACTTTGATGGGATTGCGGCCGTAAACAGAGATTACGACCGTAAGCTTAAGCCGTAATCAACAAGTTTTTCAGTTTCTCGATGAAACCAAAAACCCTTTTCGTAGAAAAACGCTAACACAGTCTCAAGCCAATAAGAACTCGCTCCAAAATCGATTGTAGAATGCTTTAACACTGGTTTTGCTCTGATACCAATTGTAAAGTTCAAATAAAGGATCTTACCAGAGATCAATAGCAAACACAAAACACACAAAGCGATAATAGAAGTGAAAAGAGAATAAACCAAGCTTGCACACGTTTTATATCAATAAACGTCTGGTACAACTCGATGGAAAACCGTGAACACTAAAGGCATCAACAACCACAACGTCTGACTAACCCTCTATATATAGGGACCACGACCGAGAAGAGTTTACGGCCGTAAACTCATTACAACCGTAACCAAACAAAACTTGCTACTAACACACTCCCTACCATTACTTTGTAAAGCCTAGACCAAACCGCTAAACTGGGCCTTTCAGCCATACATTATTAAAACATCATTTAGGAGTGTAGTAATGTTTTCAAGGCAAAACCAAACAACAAACTTTTAAAAAATAGTTTTTTCTAGGACATAATAATTAATAGATTTTTAACTTGATACTTTCGAAGTTAATGCATTTTCAAAAATTATGTATATTTTCTAAACAAATGAGATTTTCGAAAAAACCTTTTTAAATTTCCAGACATTAATGAAAAAATATTTTAATTACTAAAACATGTGTCTTTTAAAAGATGTTTTAATTACCAAACATTATTGTTATTTTTTTATTAAGTAACATCAACTGAAATAAATTTCAAATGATAAACAAAAATTGTTATAAATTAAATGAACACTTTTAATCGTAACTTATATGTCACCCTTTCGAGACACTCAAACTACATCTAGCCTTCAAGTATGTTCTCTCGGGAACCCTAATCGAGATGGAAACAAGAAAAAATTGATGTGATACCAAGTAGGGCCGACTACGTTCATCTTTTATACGATATTTGTAATACAAAATATCATTTAGAGGGTGTGACATAGATTCATTCTTGACACATGTATTTACTTGAAATGGATTCATTGCAAAAATTTATATCCCCCGCAAAAAGAAGTTAAATGCGGGACACTGCATGAGGATGATGGTGCTCCTATAACTCTCAACAACCCACCTCATCCTCTCTAGGGGTGGTCATTATTGACACGACATGAATCCGACACGCATATTATATGATTAAATAAAACAATTTTTAATATTTCATCAATTATTTTTCTCATTTTGGCTTATTTGCATTATGCCCTAGATCTTGAACTTGACCTAACACGATATGACTATATGCAATAACATGTTTCATCGAGATCATCTCCATCAGTGATGCATACATGTAGTTCGCAACACCAACACCAGCCACAACCACCAATGACGTATTCATCATGTGACTGGTGATTCCCTTCGCTCCGCCCCCTCCCGTCAGTAAGTCTCTCTCTTTCTCTCTCTCTCTATATATATATATATATATATATATATATATATATATATATATATAAAGCTAGGTTCAAATGTTTTTAGCAACTATTGTATGCATATATGCACCAATGAGAATTGAGGAAATAATAAATCATTAAATAAATTATGTAAGGATCATTATATACTTATAAAGGAAGCATTTTTCCTTTCACCACATTCATTTGAAACTCCCATCATTTTTCCTTTTACCACATTCATTTGAAATTCCCATGACTTTTCAATTTCTTTCTAATAATAATTATAATTTGGTTAATTAGGTTAAATAAATATTAAACCTGATGTGCAATCATGTATAAACTAAATTTCAATATTAAAATAATATATTTACTACTACTTATAAAGTTATGTTTTTTTAACTTTTAAAATACTATATATTATTTATTAGTTTTAATATATTGTTGGATGTAAACCATTATCATTTTAAATATACAATTTTGGAATAATTTCTATAAAATACTTAAATTATTAATTTAAATATAATATTACAGGGTTAACAAAAATATAAATTTTAGTTTAACTTAAACAACCCAAAAAATATTATGTAAATAGTTAAAAGTGATAAATTATAGTGCCTTTCTAATAATGATTATAAGTTGGTTAATAAGGTCAAATAAATATCAAATCTAAAGTATAATCATAAATAAACTAAATTTCAATTTTGAAATAATATAATATACTTCTACTTATAAAGTTATGTTTTTAACTTTTAACATATTATACTTAATTTCTTAGATTTAATATGTTGTTATATATAAATTATTATCAGTTTAAAGCTACAACTTTTGAACAGTTTGGACAAAATACTTAAATTGTTAACTTAAATATAACATTACAATGTCAACTTAAATACAAATTTTAGTTCCACTTAAAAAACTGAAGAGAATTTTATAAATAGTTAAAAGTGATAAATTATAGTGATAAATGCAAAAACTAAATTGTAATATCAATTAAACTAAAATATTTCTTAAAAATATTTTTATAATCGTTAAAAGTTTTCAAACAAGTACCTTAAAATAACTTACAATAAAAATAGTTAAAAATAACTCTATATAAATGATTATATTGTTACCAATAAAATCAAAAAATAATGTTTGGTGTTTTAAATAATTATAATGATAGAAATTAAAATATTAAGCAAATAAATTTTAAAAAATTAAATAACAATAAGCACAAATCTAAATAACATTAAACCATATATTATATTTAATTTTATTCATGTGTAACTCGCAGGTAGAAGTTATTCAAACGATTGAGATTATGAAGTTATAACAGATGTATATATTATCATATAATTCCAAATAATAAATATATTATATCAATTTAGTATAAAAATTTAACAACAACGTTATTGTTATATTAAAAAAATATATATTTGTAAATATTTCAACTATATGGGTGTTTCTGCGCAACGCGCGGACATTCGCCTAGTATTATAGTAATCTTTGCATATTTAATTATGGTAATTCATCAACTTCCTAAAACACAGTCTTCTCCCCTCTTTATCTTCAAACGATCGGCCTCAAAAATTTGTAGCCTCACCTTAATCGGTAACTTCCTTGTCGCTCCTCTTCCAGCCAACCATCAACACCTCGAAATCAAAGCTTTCAGTTTCATCTTGCATTCCTGTACCACCTCTGTAATTGAAGTCTAGAACTGGGCTCGTGAAATTGAAGCAAGAACCGAAAATTCTAAAAGGAACGAGAGAAGCAAAGTAGATGATGCACGAGGGAGAAGCAATGTCAGAGTTGGTCCCATTCACTAACGATTATGGCATCGCAGCCCAAGGGGGAAGGATGTCGATGTTGTGAACTGTAAGTCGATTTCCGCTCCTCTCATCCCTAATTTCAATTAATCCCTCTATTGACAAATTAGGCCATCCCCGAGATCACCCTCCTTAATTCGTCTGCACACTTAAACCAACTTAAATCCTCCAACTTCAAGGGGTAACGACCACTCTATTTCTTTCCTTCCCGTGTGTATTTTCAAAAAGCTTTTAATTTATTTTAAAAAGATTTATTGTTTTTCATTGTTTAAATCTGCTATCTTTTGTTCATTGTAAAATGTTTATCAACAAAACCATTTAATTTCTATTTGTTTGTGTTCATTAGATTGGGGTTCGGAAAAAAAAACTGATCAGATGATGCACTTGGTGGCTTTGAGATTTTTAAAATGCTAAAATCTTTTGAATAGTTTTTATGGTATTTTGTGTTTGTTTACTCATAAGTTTTTTCTACCTAACTCGAAGTTTAAATGTGTTGGTATTCATTTATTTATTTTTGATGCTCGCCAAGTGTTTGGTTAAATTCCTAGCTGAAATGTTGTGTCATAAACAACAATGCTAAATAGACATGTGAAGCGTGGAAGATAGTTTGAGGAGTGGAACTTGTTTGATGTTTTATTTTAATTTGTTAATTTTGAAAATGTTTACAGGCTTTTAAAAGAGGAAAACATGTCACATAAGGCTCTCTGCATAGTTCTCAATGGATATGTCTGGTATCTGGTTGTGAGTTTTCAAATGTACAAAAAGATATCCTCTAAGGTTTGGAATACATATTCTCTGAAAAAAAAAGCGAAGGTACGTTTGGTTGGAATGTTCCTTAAGTTTTATGGTAGTAATTTTTAACATAAAGTTATTCTGACAGAATGTTATTTGCATCATATTGCTGCACTTGGTTTTGAAATTGTTGGACTAGGTGGTACTTGTTATTCGCCTTCATTCTTATAGAACGACATCCTAAATAATGAAGCATTGCAAGTGGTACATGTCATTAGTTCTTGATGAAAGGGGTTAAGTTGGAATTCTGTCAGAATTTGCATGAAAAGGGTTAAGCTGGGGATTTTTTTTTCATATTAGAATGCAAACACATGTTCATTCTATGAGAATATAAATATTACATAAAACATGAGTTGTTAGTAATTATGACAGAATACATTTATACATGCTTTAGAATGTTTATGCATATAGAAAAAAAGACTATGATTTAAGTGCATTATGTAATGTATTCTGTTAGAATGTCTTTTAAGAATGTTTGTTAACAACAAGTACTGTTGTTTAACTGGTAATACTAATGAGTAATATATCTTATTCTTTCAGAATTGCATGGAGAAGGAATTCAATATTGATCATATAAGAGAAATATTTCGAATGCGAAGATCAAGTGGATTATATGGACCACTGAAGAAGATCAAGCGTATTTGTTCAATAATTGTATATTCAAGAATGTTTTTTTTAAGAATTTTATTCATTTTTGATGATATTCTGTTAGAATATGTATAAATATATTAAAATGTATAAGGATATTAGTGTGTAAGAATATATATGAATTTGTATTTTATTTTGGATGTGTATTACGAATAAAATCATAGACCCAACTTGGATGTATATGAATAATAATCTGGATTTCTTAAATCAGGTTAATTATCAAAAATATCTGCATTGAAAATATATTCTGCAAGAATAAAATCGAAAATATATTTACTAATTTATGGTTGGCATTCTGTCATTCTGACAGAATAAAATTGGATTTTTAAATTTGAATTAATTTAAAATATTCAGATTTTTAAAAATAAAGAAATTAATTATCCTTAAAAATTCAAAATTTCCTTTTTTAATATAGGATAATTGACTAAAATGCCCTTATGCTGAAATTTGTGTGATTATATGGTACATGTTACCCTATTGTAATATCATAGACCCTCAGATCATGACATTTGATTATATTCTATCCGGCGGTCCAGATCTGTACATTCTGGCACACAATACTTAGTAAAAACAAAATAACATAAGTCTCTCTCTCTCTCTCTCTCTCTCTATATATATATATATATATATATATATATATGATATAAATCCGGTAATAAATTTTTTTTGGTAGGAAGGTAAGAAGTTTTTTTTCTGCATACTTTTCTGACGAACAAAAAAAAAATGAATCACTAGATGAATCAAAAATAACATGATTCACCAAAAAAAATCTCAAAAAAATACACCGATGATTCGTTTATTCAATGATTTCGTTGTTATTCACCAAAATAGTTATAAAAGTGAATTTTTTCTTAATTTACTTAAAAATGAATCATGAAGATATATTTTTGGAAATTTTTTCTTTTAAATCATCTTACCTTTGAATCATCTAATGATTCATTTTGTATGTTCGCTAAAAAATATGTAAACTTTTTTTTTTACCTTCCTATAAAAAATTTTCTTTTTATTTGATCTTGACTATATATATATATATATATATATATATATATATATATATATATATATATATATATATATATATATATATATATATATATATATATATATATAACGATGTGAGTTTTGGTGTTGTGTAGTGCTAAAACTAACGAGGCATGTAACTTGTGAGGCATGTAAAATCAATTAATTTTTTTTGGAATTTTCCTTAATTAAACGAGTATGACCTGTGAACCCAATTTTGACCCATGAACCTGATTATAATGCATGAACTCGATTGTGACGTGCGGATCCGATTCTAACCCGATAACCCATATAATTAAATGGGTTAGGTGGGCCGTGTCCCTCCCTACATATTTTCCCCTCTCCATACCTTATAGCCTTACCATAAAAAAGTTTGCAAAATAATTAAAACGTAGATCTACCGAGTATTAAACGAGACCAACTAGGAAAAGGAAAGGAACAATGGATTTAATAATACAACAGACAGAGCCAGATAATCTATGTATAGGAGGTGGATTTTATAATAATAATTATTCGAGAGGTTAAATATCCTCCTACTAAATGTTACTACTCACAAGATCATATCAAATGTCAAAATCAATTGATGAGATGAAGAAAGAGAATTAATGTTTTATACGTCATAATCGTTGAAATAGTAGGATGATGAAGTAAAGGGATTAAATATAGAAATATTTAATTTTCCTTATCATAAAACAATATTTGTTAGATATTGTAAATTATGTCAACAAACATAATTAATTATACTCATACATCAACATTTCATAAGCTACACTACAATAATCTATTATTTTTATGGGACTAAAATAAATGAATATTATATTAAAAACCCTTGTTAAAAAATTAAAAAAACTTAATACGAAAATTTATAATAATCAATTTCAATTATTTACTAATAAAACTCGATCCACAAAATAAAAAAGTCACAGAAAATAGCAAGTAGCAACGCAAAGGGTAAAATTTCCCTAAATAATCGAAAAAGAGAAGTACAAGTAAAATCGAGTAAAAAAACAACAAATGGTGTCTGAAGAAGAAGATGGGTCAAACTCAAAGGAGACCGACCACATCTGAACAACTTACAGCTACAGCTGCACATCGGAGAAGACATGATTTCCAATCTCACGGTGTTCTTCTGCATCGTCTGGGTCGCTACCCTTCTTTACGGCGAGAAGTTCGCCTTTTGGGTACCCTCTTACTGGAGCTGCTCATGGCCTTCTCCTCCGGTAATTTCTCCATCTTTTTATTCTTCGATCAACCCTTTCTTAATTTACACTCTTTTACCTTAACTCAAGTTTCTTCGATCCTTTGTTATTCTGATGTCTGCTGTTTCTATATACATTCATGTGACTCACCCTGTACTTCAATCCATAAACACTAGCTTCCCTAAAATAATAATTGCTCATTTTCTTATATTGTTTTGTTTAGATGGATAATCCCGGTGATTATGTAAAAATTGCAGTTGTGACAGATCCACAGGTATTCATGATTTCGATTAAATCTCGTACTTATTTTTACACAACAAATCCCTTAACACAATACCATTGTCTCTAACAGCTCATGGATAGAACATCGCTTCATTTAGCTCCTAAATCACTGACACTGGAAGTTGTACAATTCTATACCGACATCTACATGCGTCGAGCAATACTGGGATCCATCGCACCTTTCAAACCTGACATGATTTTGTTTTTGGGTGATTATTTTGATGGTGGCCCTGTTCTTTCCGATGAAGAGTAAGGCAAAAAGAACACATATCTTTATAAATTGTTATAATAATGAAAAAGCTTTCAAGCTGATCTTTTGTTGGGTGTTTCAGATGGCAGTATTCTTTAAATCGGTTTAGACATATTTTCGACCTTAAGAATCTTGAAAGAGCTACCAATAATCAAGTATACTTCCTTTCAGGAAACCATGATATTGGTTATGCAGCTTATCACTCTCGCATGCCTCAGGTATATATTTTTATATGAATATATGTTTTTGTGTATTATTGTTAAAGGTCATGTGTCATGATTCATAACTTGCTTTATTTACTTAATAGGTAATTAATCGCTATGAAAAGGTATTTGGCTCAAGAAACTATAACTTCACAGCAGGAAAAGTGGAATTTGTTGCTGTTGATGCCCAAACACTTGATGGTATATAAGTTTTCAATTATTATTATCGCAACCTGATTACTTTAGAGAAAATAATATGATTTCAAGAATAGTTTACAAAATTAAAAAAAAGGGTTCTTGTATAATTCATATAATGATGGTTCTATTTTTGTCAGGTCATCCACAACAAAACCAGACCTCTGCTGCATGGAAGTTTGTAACTAGCGTATCAAGGGGTATGTATGTAAATTGCAATACTTTATCTGATGTATAATTTTCATTTTAAATTATTTGCATTTTTATAGAAACTCATTCACCTCCGAGGGTTTTATTAACTCATATACCACTCTTTCGACAAGACTCAACTTCCTGTGGTTCTCAACGTTCTTCCCCAATTATAAATCAGGTAATATAAGTACTTTCAAATTTCTATTTATATCCATTTTACTTCTATTAACCTCTCACTTTTTAATTTTCAGAGAATTTCTCGTGCTACAGATGACCATGAAATCGTGTATCAGAATTATCTTACAGAAGAAACATCAAAAAAGTTATTGGATTATGTCAAACCTGTAACTTCTCACTTCTCTCTTCATTCCATTAACAAAAAATTAAAAATTATGTCATTATAATTCTAAGCTGTTTTCTCATGTGGCTACAGGTACTTGTTTTGTCTGGACATGATCATGATCAGTGTAGTGTTACTCATGTAGCTGAACATGGGCCTGTATTAGAGGTATGTATGTATGTATAAATCATATATGGTCCTAATCATAAAAGTGTATGTGTCTGTATGATGTCATGATGTTATGAATTAAACAAATTTGTGTAGGAAACTCTAGGGACAATTAGCTGGCAACAAGGAAACTTGTATCCATCTTTCATGCTACTAACAGCAAGTAAAGTTACAGTTTCTAATGAATGGGATTACATGTCAACTCATCTGTGTTTTCTTCCCACACAGCTCTTCATTTACATATGGTAACCATAACCTTTTGTTTGTTTTTGTGATTTTGTCATGTATTAATAATTAATTAGTTTGCTTAAAATCTCAGGTATATCGTGTTATTTGTGGTTACTCTTGTTGTGATTCTCTTATGGCCTACAAATGGGTTGAACATTCAACTACATATTGGTGAGTTGATGAGTGATATGTTAGGCATCTTCAAAAGCAGCAAAGAGAAAGATGAAGATGAAAACTGTGAGTATGAGATGGTTTGGGATGCTGAAGGGTCGATGCATTTAATCAAGAAAGCCTCAAAGATCACGCCTACACGTTCAAATGAGAGGGTAGAAAGGTAATTTTCTAAAACCTGTTTACTGATATGTAATCAGAAGCATGTTTTTATGAGACGTTGAGTATTGTAAGTAATTTTTTTTAAAGGGGAAATGCTACGATGCGAGCAGTAGGAAAGAAGCAGATATTGCAGGAGATTAATGTTACAATGCCACAAGATGTAAGTGGTCAACTTGGGTCAACAGATGGAAAAGTGGGACCTTTTAAAACCAAATCATCAAATGTTAGAGTGGTGGTTCGGAGGTTGATGAGGGTTTTCAGAGTGATTTCAGTTGTTGCTGCAGTTAATGTGCCTATTTATATAATGTTGTTGTTCAGTGATTGGATTGACAAATGAGATCTCAGCTTAAGGTTAACTGTATCAAAAAGCAAATTTAGTTGACTCTTCCATGTGATCATGTGTTGTAGAATAGTGTAGTCAAAGCTTTGTTGTAGAACGATGTTTTTTTTACCTGATTTCGACCACTTTTCAGGGTAGTTTTATATTTATGAGCAGCTCTTCTTCTTATTGTAAAATGACCAAAATAGGAGGCGACTATGATAAAATAACTAATTTTGCAAAATGGTATTTGTAAAATTACTTTTCTTGACTATCTTTTTTGTAATTTATGGTAACTGTAGGTTTCACAAAGAATAAAATTAAAGGGATTTCACAAATATAAGAATAAAATTAATGGTTATATATATTTTCAATCTCATACACAAATGAAAAAGCCAAGTCCAGTGAAATATGTCCACTTACTATATAGGGCACGTTAAGGCACGTGTTTGTATAGCCCATTAGCAAGTGACCTACCGTGGCCATGACCACTTACTATATATAGTTTTATGTGTTCAGGCACGTTAAGGCACGTGTTTGTATAGCCCATTAGCAAGTGCCCTACCGCGGCCATGAGAGGTATTATGAGATTGCACATGTTTACCAAGATCAGTTCGAATAGATTAATCTGATGGAATAGAGGAAATATGAACAGTTTGATCAATACATGGATGCCTCGGAACTGAAAGAGTGGCACCATGTATCTCTAAGTCATGCTTGTGCTTTCGAGTATACTCAACCACTTTATCAAATGACAGAACATCCCGATTAACCACGAAATCGCAGATTTCATACTGTAATCCTTCCATGAATAAAAGAATTTTATTGTCTTCAGTTGGAATATACTTTGCAGCAAACCGTGCTTTTTGATTGAATTGAGTTTCATAATCATTCATAGTCATTCCTCCCTGTTTAAGCTCGAAGAATTATTTCTCCAGTCTTCTCCTCATGTCTAGAGGACAATACTTTCCTAGCAAACGAGTTTTGAACATTTCCCAAGATAAATTATCCTGGTCATACTCGTTAAGAGCTTCAAATGTTGCTTCCCACCAGACCAAGGCTTCTCCGATGAACATTGTAGAAGCATAATTAGCCTTGTCTTCACTAACCACATGGGAGATACGAAATACTTTTTCTGTGTTCGGGATCCATGTAAGAACAACAATGGGATTAAGAACACTTGAAAACTCCGTAGCACCATTACTCTTGAAAGTTTTGAATGAGGGACATTTCGCCTCCCCTTTTGAAGATTCTCCGGTGGCTTTCTCTTTGCCTTCATCACTATTCTTTTTGTATTCTTCGAGAGTCTGCCGAGTAACAACAGTGAGTTTATCCACAATTCGCTCCTCACGGGGGGATACTGGAGTATTTACTTCATCAGGATGAGGATCTCCACCCACATATGGTGTATGACTAATCACCTGTTCAACCATTGCTCTGAAAATTTGGAGTAATATAGTATTATATAATATTAGGATTTATCATTACCTAATACTTTACTTAAGTCTATATATTGAACTTCTGACGATTTAAGTCTAAATACCAATCCGTGGTATTTAGTTCACTTAAACTACTGCTCTGATACCATGATTTGTGATAAACAATATTTCTCTAATACCTTTACAATATTATTACTCCAAAAATGCTACATGCATATTCATAAACATATTCACATATATGGTCTTATTACAAAAGACTGGATACAAACCGACTAATGAGGTTTTTACAATACATAACTTCCCAGGAATTTATACACTAAGTACAAAAGTGATAATATTAACTATTCTACATCATCTTATAATACATAACTATACTGGTTTCTTATCACATGTAATAATTAAACACTAAGAGGGATAAGCGGGTGATGCTTAGTGAGTTCAATAACAGTTACAATATAACGCTATGCCATATACGTATCAATATGACAGAAACAAAGAGAGACAAAGAATAACAAAAGCAGATGAGTATCATATGACAAGCTTTCCATATCAACGAATAATCTGATTCAAAGATTTACAATCAATGAGACATAACAATTTCAAATTGATATACTTCAATAAGACTTCAACCCATATGACATAGAAAATAAACGATTTATGAATTAATATTTTGCTATCAATTTACAGGCTTTCAGCCCTACCTAGCCTTCTGCCAATGCCAAAGTGATGCTTAATCATTCACTTCATGGTCAAAGGCTACATACCAATACCCAAGTGATGCTTAGTCATTCACTTCATGGTCAAAGGTATAGCTCATTATCATATTAACACGGGAAAGCACATTGCACATATACACATAAGATACAATTGTCTCTATATTGAACTCACCGTGAAATAAACGAATGATAAATGCTGATTTGGGCAACACTTCGTTTCTAGATATGACTTTCTTTGACGAAACCAGGGATTTTTGTTGAAAACCGGGCTTTGTGCGGACAGAGTTTCAACTTGAAAAAATTATTTTCTCGGGCTTTCGGAGCGTCGGGACTTGCTTCGGGTGTCGGGGATGTTTCCTAGGCTTCGGGGGTGTTATGGTAAACTGAGAGATGATAGAGGGTGTGAAATGTTAAAATTGTAAACAAAATTCGGAAGGTCTCGCTTTCTATTTATAGTGTCCGAGGGCACGCATTACGTTGGGCGTAATTCTCCAGTACACTGGGCGTACTGCCTCGCAAACCTCTTCGCTGGGCGTACGAAGTGGATCAGTTCGGGCTTTGTGCGGACAGAGTTTCAACTTGAAAAAATTATTTTCTCGGGCTTTCGGAGCGTCGGGACTTGCTTCGGGTGTCGGGGATGTTTCCTAGGCTTCGGGGGGTGTTATGGTAAACTGAGAGATGACAGAGGGTGTGAAATGTTAAAATTGTAAACAAAATTCGGAAGGTCTCGCTTTCTATTTATAGTGTCCGAGGGCACGCATTACGTTGGGCGTAATTCTCCAGTACACTGGGCGTACTGCTTCGCAAACCTCTTCGCTAGGCGTACAAAGTGGATCAGTTCGGACGCGTCAAGGCTACAACACGTGGCACTCATGTGAAGGAGTAGGGAGTGTGACGGACTCCGAAGCACTTACACGTGTATGCTGGGCGTACTCCTTCGGACCAACCTCGAAGTTTGTGCCCAAAACTTCAAAAATTCATATCTTTCGCATACGGGCTCTGTTTTTGACATTATTTATATGCACGCGTAGGTGAAATTATGATCTAGAACTTATGTTTAGACTCTGTCGGCTAATTTTGATTTCATTTTTAATATTATATTTTTAACAAGACGGGACAGGAAAAGTCAATTAAAAATTCATAACTTCTTCATCTGACGTCCGTTTTCGTCTGTCTTTTTACCTTTGTACTACTATTAACGAGATCTTGGATTCTCATTTAGGTCGTGTCGGCTAAAAATCACTCGATCTTTATTTCGAGTTTCGGGTAGTAACTGTTATGCCGAATCTTAGAAAAATCATAACTTCCTCATACAAAGTCAAATTTGAACGTTCTTTTTATGAAAATTCTCGGTTTAACGAATACTATGAATTTCATTTAGATCACTAAAGCTAAACAGTAGTTTATTGAAAACTCACTTTTTACGTCATATAGCGTCGTGCCGGTTCTGTCGCAAAACTTCAATAAGTAATAACTTCTTCGTTATAACTCGAATTTCAGTGAGGTTTTCGCCTAAATGTTTCTAACGAGATAATTTACAAATTTCATTAACATTATTTTTACTTATCTTAAAATTTACGTTTTCGTTAATTTCAATATTTGACTTTTGATTGGAATCTCATAAGACTTCCCATCACTTTCTGAATGATTCTAAACATAATTTTACTTCAATCTCATAAAACTATCTTGTTAGAATTCTACGTTCAAATTCACATATTATTTAATAATATTTACTTTTAAGCTATCAAGCTTACAAAACACAATAATTATACAAGGTTATTAACGTGTATGTTACAATTACCCTAACCATTCATAATTATACAAGTGTTATGATCCAACCATAGTCTTTCATACAGGTGATGTGATCCAGCCATAGTATTTCATACATATGTTGTGATCCAAACACAATCTTTCATACAAGTGATGTGATCAAACCACAGTCTTTCATATAAGTAATGTGATCCAACCATCGTCTTTCATACATGTGATGTGATCCAACCACAGTCTTTCATACATGTGTTATGATCTAATCATAATCTTTCTTGTAAAAATCACAAAGACTGTGTAGCATAACATGACACCGAGTGTACATTATATCAATTGATGCCCATAACCCCTCTTTATGAGATTTTAAGCATTGTGTAGACTTTGGGATGTTTTAAACTAGGAAAAGTATGATGGATTAATTGGAAAAATCTTCACTTTTGGGTTGTATGCTGGATTTACACATGTTGTGTTAATATTTGGGCATAAAACACACAAAATGGGTGTTAGTCTGTTTACCCCATACCATTTTTTCATAACTTTTGCGTTCGAAATCGGATGTGCTTCTCATCACCTTTATTAGTCCTTATATGATGAATATAAGTTAGAAAAATGGATTATTTAACCTCGGATATGGTGTGACTTAGTAGGGCTATTTTATCTATTTAGTAACATATGTTTAAAATCTATAGGTATTAATTGAAAGGCATTCAACTTGGAAGAAGGCATTATTACATTGCCAAGCTATCAATGTGAGTTTATTAAGAGTACAATTACTTATCTTATTTTCACACTTGATGTTTGATTTTATACTTGAAGTATTTTTCCCTACTTGAAGTTTGATATCATATATAATTTTGAGTTTGATTTCACTTGATAGAACTTATTGCTACCTCTCTTGCTATGTATGTACCATTCGTATTTATTTCTATTCATGAAATCTTTTTTTGGTGATAATTGCTTTTTAAGAAAATCTATGCATAGTTTGAAATGGTTTTTGAGCATCATACTTGTTGCATACATGCTATGATAGGTTGATTGAGAGATCTCGAGTACCTAAATTGTGAATTATTCGTGGTTTCTACCCCTTGTGTGAGATTATATGATGGCTAACATAGTCTATTTTATAAAATGGACAACAACTAAGAGTTTGTGCTTTGTGGTCACAATTCATGAGTCTGATTATGGATGTCATCACTATTTGGAGAGAGTTTGGACTTTATGAGAATGATTTGGGTTGGGATAGATGCATGTGCATTACTATTATTGTTGTTCATTTTTTTAGAATTATCCCTTTTAACTTATTGAGTTCATTATAATTTTTGGGACAATAGTTAGAAGTAGTGCTTAATACTTTCCATAAGTCCATATGTTTATTTTGTTTTGGGATAAAATTTTAAGGTGATGCTTTGTGCACACCATTCCTAAGTCGTTAGATTTCTTTGGGTTGGTTTATGAGTTATTAAACTTTATACTTTAGTTTATTAAAAGATTAAACCTTTATTCGAGTTTATGGGTCAATAAACCTTTTTGGAGTTGGGTTATGGATTATGAACCTTATAGTTTGGAATTAGGGGTTATTAAAACTCATTATTTTGGATTATGAATGATAATTCCCTTGTTATAGATTATGGGTTATTAAACACTTGACATTAAATTTGGCTATCACATTCTTTGGATAGAATTTATGAGTTATTAAACTCTTTGGGTTTTGGTTCATTGATTTTATATATTTGTTTTTTAATATAGGTTCGTATACACTTTTGTAACATCTTGTTTTGAGGTACTTTCAATTTTGACCATTATGTTGAGATTTATTGCATTTTGGTCCTTATAATGTAAGACTTGTGGCTGGGAGGGGCTGATATTGCCCCTTTTGGATTGTTGGTGCAGAGCCACGTACGTTGGGTGTACGTTTTGTGTATGTAGGGCGTACCGGGTGATGTCCCAAACCCTAATACTTTGTGTTTGGACCCTATTTTTATTAAGCAAGTTTTCCTTGGAACTCTCAACCGTTGATATTTTTGGATCAACTCGACGAGTTGGCGGTTGGATGAGAAACCCTAAATTTTAGGGTTTGCACCCTATATAACCTCCTTAAGTCTTTGAGGCTGATCTTTTATCAACCTCCAAACCCTATTATCAGCTTTGTGAACACTAATCATCATTCCATCTCATATTTTGAGTTTGTGTGGCATTTTGGAGCAAAAGAGGGAGAAGATTAAGAGAAAGAGGCAAGGATCTAGCAAGCTAAGCTCACATCTGCAGTTTGGCCCTCTTTTGGACCATTGTAAGTATTGAAGATCTGATTTTTATCTATCTATGTAGATAGATCTTGAATTTGGTCCCTTTTCCTCCTTATTCTTGGATGTTGCAGTGGATGGACTTCATAAAGTTTGCAACTTTATGAATCTCCAGGTCAATATGGGTCTTATAGTGGGTTAGATCTGTTCTTTTGACAAGCCTTGATGCCATGCATGGAGTTTAGGTCATATTTTCCCTTTTTGACCCATTTTGGGTTCAAGACATGCATGTCTATAAAGCACCAACCTTTGGGACTTTTTTTGAGTCTAGAATCTCTTTTGGAAAGGTTGGGTTCCAGATCTCTAGGATTTTGTGCTTAATGGTTAAGCCTTTGAGTTTTCAAGCCTTGTGGAAAGGTTTTTGAGATTTTGGAGTAGTTCCAAAGGATAAAGTTGGAAACTTTATCCTCTTAGACACATTTGGAGTTCAGATCTAAGCCTTAGAGTCCCTAGAATCGAAGAATTTTCTGAATGTGTTAATATTAACTATTCTACATCATCTTATAATACATAACTATACTGGTTTCTTATCACATGTAATAATTAAACATTGAGAGGGATAAGCGGGTGATGCATAGTGAGTTCAATAACAATTACAATATAACGCTATGCCATATACATATCAATATGACAGAAACAAAGAGAGACAAAGAATAACAAAAGCAGATGAGTATCATATGACAAGCTTTCCATATCAACGAATAATCTGATTCAAAGATTTACAATCAATGAGACATAACAATTTCAAATTGATATACATCAATAAGACTTCAACCCATATGACATAGAAAATAAACGATTTATGAATTAACATTTTGCTATCAATTTATAGGCTTTCAGCCCTACCTAGCCTTCTGCCAATGCCAAAGTGATGCTTAATCATTCACTTCATGGTCAAAGGCTACATGCCAATACCCAAGTGATGCTTAGTCATTCACTTCATGGTCAAAGGTATAGCTCATTATCATATTAACACGGGAAAACACATTGCACATATACACATAACATACAATTGTCTCTATATTGAACTCACCGTGAAATAAACGAATGATAAATGCTGATTTGGGCAACACTTCGTTTCTAGATATGACTTTCTTTGACGAAACCAGGGATTTTTGTTGAAAACCGGGCTTTGTGCGGACAAAGTTTCAACTTGAAAAAATTATTTTCTCGGGCTTTCGGAGCGTCAGGACTTGCATCGGGTGTCGGGGATGTTTCCTAGGCTTCGGGAGGTGTTATGGTAAACTGAGAGATGATAGAGGGTGTGAAATGTTAAAATTGTAAACAAAATTCGGAAGGTCTCGCTTTCTATTTATAGTGTCCGAGGGCACGCATTACGTTGGGCGTAATTCTCCAGTACACTGGGCGTACTGCCTCGCAAACCTCTTCGTTGGGCGTACGAAGTGGATCAGTTCGGGCTTTGTGCGGACAGAGTTTCAACTTGAAAAAATTATTTTCTCGGGCTTTCGGAGCGTCGGGACTTGCTTCGAGTGTCGGGGATGTTTCCTAGGCTTCGGGGGTGTTATGGTAAATTGAGAGATGATAGAGGGTGTGAAATGTTAAAATTGTAAACAAAATTCGGAAGGTCTCGCTTTCTATTTATAGTGTCCGAGGGCCCGCATTACGTTGGGCGTAATTCTCCAGTACACTGGGCGTACTGCCTCGCAAACCTCTTCGCTGGGCGTACGAAGTGGATCAGTTCGGCCGCGTCAAGGCTACGAAACATGGCACTCATGCGAAGGAGTAGGGAGGGTGACGGACTCCGAAGCACTTACACGAGTACGTTGGGTGTACTCCTTCAGACCAGCCTCGAAGTTTGTGCCCAAAATTTCAAAAATTCGCATCTTTCGCATACGGGCTCCGTTTTTGACGTTCTTTATGTGCACGCGTAGGTGAAATTATGCTCTACAACTTTTGTTTAGACTCCATCTGCTAATTTTGAATTCATTTTTAATATAATATTTTTAACAGGCTGAGACAGACAAAGTCCGTTAAAAATTCATAACTTCTTCATCTGACGTCCGTTTTCGTCTGGTTTTTTTTACCGTTGTACTACTATTAACGAGATCTTCGATTCTCATTTAGGTCGTGTCATCTAAAAATCACTCGATCTTTATTTCGAGTTTCGGGTTGTGTATTGTTATGCCGAATCTTAGAAAAATCATAACTTCCTCATACGAAATCAGATTTGGAAGTACTTTTTATGAAAATTCTCGGTTTAACGAATACTACGACTTTCATTTAGATCACTAAAGCTAAAGAGTAGTTTATTTAAAACTCACTTTTTACGTCATATAGCGTCGTGCCGGTTTTGTCGCGAAACTTCAATAAGTAATAACTTCTTCGTTATAACTCGAATTGCAGTGAGGTTTTCGCCTAAATGTTTCTAACGAGATAATTTACAACTTTCAATAACATTATTTTTGATGTGGTATTCAGTCCAAAGACTGATCAGGTCGGGGAGCAAGCCAGACATAAGTCGTGGGCCCAGGGGCAAGCCAGACTTATGATGTGGGATCAGGGGTAATCCAGTCTGTTATGCTATGGACCCATTACATGTTGTTATTATATTTTGTGCTATTTGTTATGTATCGGTATTTTGGGGGAACTCACTAAGTTTGGGCTTACATTTTTGGATTATGTTTCAGGTACTTCAGAGGATCGCGGGAAGGTGAAAGCGTGATCGTGCACCTCCTCATATTTTATTTTACGATTTTGGGATCTCTCTGATGTAAACCTTATTTTGAAAAAAATTTGTAAACAATTATGGTTTGGGGTTTATTTTAAAAGTTTAAAATTTTCAAGAATTTTACGAATGTTACACCTTTCATCAGCCTCCATCCTCTCAAAACGTATATGCAACCCTAATCCACATTGTGATTCATTTCTAAGCTTGAGTGTGTGTGTTTTATGCTTTTGAAAAAGAAGGGAGGAAGTAGAGACCATCTTGGAGGAGTGAAGCACTTTAGATCCAAAATCACACCATCATTTGGCATCACTTGAAGGTATAAAGTTCTGAACTTGGTGAAGTTTTACATAGATCATGTTTTGGGCGTCATTTTAGGTTCTTTTTGTCCCAAATATGGTGATTCATGAGCATAGCATGTTCTTGACCCAATAAGTCGTCCTTTCAGACCTTAGGAGTGGTCTTATGTCATAAAAATATAGTCTTGGGGGTTAGTTTCCCTCCATGCATGATATAGAAGGTATTAATGCATTAAGATGTTGAGTTTTGGTGTTTTAAGCACTTAATGAGCATGCAAAGTCATAAAGTTGGAAACTTTATGACTCTTGAGGATGTTCTAGCCTTGGATTTGTAATTTGAAGCATTAAGTCGTAGAAATAAGAGATGAATAGGTTAAATGGTGGGCAGCTGCGTACGTTGGGCATACCACAGGGTACGCTGTGCGTACACAGATATGTCCCCGATGCCTCGAACGCTTCTATGCCCCACGTACCTCCGGAGTACACACTACGTATGAGGTCAGAGTCAAATTGGCTGTGTTAACTCGTTGACTTTGACTTTGAATTTGACCAAGGGTTATTTTAGGTATTCTGGATGGTGTTTGAGAATTTGTCATTTGGATGGATAGGTGACAGTTAGAGCTGAGATTCGGAGTCGGGACCTCATCAGCTATTGTTCAGACTGTGGGGTGAGTTTTCCTCACTGTACTTTTGGTTCGAAGGCACCAAGGCCGACCCATTAGATTGATATCCTAGTTTACTATATGTTATTATGTTGTAGTGATATGTTAGATCTGTATCCTAGTTTATAGGATGTTGATATGTGGTAGTGATCTGTAGATCTGACTGTTGCATGTTTGACTGATTATATGTTTATATGTTTTGTATATGTCGACATATTGTGTTGGGTTGAGGTTGTACTGCTCCGTGTTGTAGCCAAAAAAACTCGGGAGCATTCTAGATATGAGCTGAGGGTTGAGTGGCATGCCAGACTCATACTGAGGGCTTGAGAGCATTCCAGATACGAGCTGAGGGCCGGTTGGTATGCCAGACTCGTACTAAGCGCTCGAGGGTATTCCAGTCCGGTGACTAAGTGGACCCGTTGTATATTGCCATTCCATTCTGATGACTGATTCGGCCAGGGGTAATCCAGATCGGTGGTTATGGACCCTGGAGTATTCCAACTTGATGGTTGATTGGACCCATCATGCTTTTTCGTTTTTGTTATGTATTGGTGTGGTGGTACTTTGGGAAAACTCACTAAGCTTTGGCTTACAGTTTTTAGTTATTATTTCAGGTACTTCTGATAATAGCGAGAGGACGAAGACGTGACCATACACATCCTCAGTTTTATGACTTTATGATTTTGGAATACTCTGATATTGATAAATAATTTGGAAACAATGATTTTGTAAATATTTTATGACTATGAGTTGTGTTTAAAAGTTTAAATTTGTTGTGATTTTCAGGATGTTACAACGATTGAATTCATCGTTACTCTAAATAAGTTCTAAATAAGTGAACCTCGTATATTCTCGCCAGGTAATTTCATTTACTAACTTATGTGGACTTGTTTTGAGATTAAAGACTTAACAATTATTTAGAAGATACCAAAGATATTTTGAAAGCCTTGGGTTGTGAGCTTGCATTTGAACTTTTTCATGTTATTAAATTTATTATTACCTCGTCTTTTAAACAAAACTCTAAGTTTTGGTACTTTGGGACCTAAATTCCACATTACTATCGTTTAAGTACTTGAAAACTATTTTAGGGCTATATTTTCCACCTATTTTGAGATTAAAACCTTATTAAAACAAAATCAAATTATTTTAAAATTATCCTAGGGATGGGTGTTTCGGTCTTCCTCTTATTCTTCGATCGACAAGCCCTACATCATCACAAGCATTAAGGTTTCAGAGTTCTCGATCACATAGACGGCTCAGCTGCAAAATCTAATGATCCCAAATGGTCCAAAATAGATTCGATTATTAAAATTTCAATTTATGGAACGATATCTTAATCCCTCCTCTAGAATCTAGATAAAGCTGAAACGGAATGCCACTCCTCAACAAGTTTGGACTAATCTCGAGACCTTATTTTGTAAGCATGCTAAAGCAATCCAACTTGACAATGAACTTAGAATTATTGCTATGAGGGACTCCTCAATCACGAATTACTGTACGTGTATCAAAACTATTACTGATATCCTGACAATATATTGACGAAACCATTCTGGAAAAGAATCTCATTACATACACAAACGATGGTTTGCACAAAATTCAATTACATTGCAAGTTTGATTCGCCACCGATCACATCTACCCTCGTCGTTTCTTGAAACTCAATCCATGCTCCTCTATGAGGAACAACACATAAATCAAGTTCAACGCATGAGCATTCCAAGCCATTCAGATCATATGCCTTCACCGACCATGCTTGTTGAATGTTCAAACTTCAAACTATGATCATGAGAAGGCTAAGGAAACATGAGATAGAACGATCATTGACAACGTTACAATGGTCTTCGATAGCTCCATAATAGCCATAGTCGCCATGACCAACATCACATGGATCAGCATGCATGTTCATACTCGCCTTGGACTTCTATCCAATTCTGGAAATGGGTCCCTAGACCTGCTGCTTTTATGCAACTCATAGTGTCGGCCCAACTGGATCAACAACCGGCCCAACATAACACTCCCAACATCAGCATGCGACTCAACAATCCTTCTTGGCCTCTTTCCAGGACTCAGATCAAACTCATCATACGGTTACAAATAGGACTTCACAACTGAGGTAGTGGTTCGGTAGCACAGCCGATCAAGTTACCAATCTCCCTTAAATGTTCAGTCTATATCATTAAACGGTACATTTGAATCTGGGTGGTGTATCCACACTAACGCGAAAAAGTATGTTTGCTGATTTCACGAGTTCACAGGCTAAGGTTACAAATATTGAGACTTGAGAGGGAGATGAGGATATAGATTTCACTTTTCTAGTCCTAATCTGAGCCTTAAGCCATAACCAAATTTGTTTAAGTTTTAAAATATACACATTCCATGAGTCGGTTTTTTGGTTTGATTTTACATGTTGGGTCGGTTTGGTTTTTTGGGTCAGTTTGTAAAGCAGAAAATGAATCTAAACCTAATTTTTCGATTTAAAAATCCAAACCTAAGACCGATGGTTTGAATTTGGTTTCGGTTTTCCGGTTTTATGTGTTTTTTTTTTTTTTTTGGTTTTCGATTTCGATTTTGGTGATGGATTTCGATATATTATACTAAATTCGAAAACTTACAATTAAAAAAACCAAGAACAACACGTTAATTTCTGCCAGTAAGATATTATACTTTCATTAAAAGTTATCATTATACAATTGGATGAATAGGAAAACTTGCGGATCTTAAACACACAAAACTTCCTTAGCGAACTTTATGACAGGTTGCTTCATTCCGACTTATTCACCTGATGTCCAAGATTCCGGTCTGTGTCGCACTTCTCTATGATACAGATGCCCAAAAAAACCCAAAAGAAACTTTCTTCACCATTCAGGTTGAAGGAAGAAAAAAGGACAAATGAAAAGAGAGAGATATTGTGTACATGGAAAAAGACCCAAAGGCCCAAACCATAAATGTGCTTTCGCAGAAAAAAACTAAAAAGTGATGCTAAAAAGATATAAGGGTTAGTAGTAAGGCGATGAAGAAGAAAGATCGTAGCAAGTGGTGTACTAATCGTCTCCATGGATGTACCAACAGAGAAGCATGGAGGCACAACGACTAAGGATGTAAATACGGGCTCGCTGTTTTTTGACCAACGAAGAGCATTTTCTTGTTATGCCGTTGCCCTTTCTCTTTGAATATTGTGCAATCGCGATCGCCATTATAGAAAAAGGTTTGACTTGGATCAATTTCAAAGGGAAGAAGAAATGATATGAGAAAGGGTCGGGGGAAGATGTATTTATATGCAGAAAAAGATGATCACAGAAGAAAGCTGGTCAGCGATCCCAATGGCAAGTATCTCTTTTAATGGAGAAGAAATCAAGTCGAAAGAGCAGGTGGAATAAATTAATATTGGGAAGGGGGAAAGATGTTGTAATAGGGACAAAACAAAAGGATGCGTAGTGTCGGCTTATTTGCATTGACTAGCAGGCAGTTTTGGTTAATTTAATTCTATCCAGGCTTGGACTTTGTGTCATCGGAACATAATCCTTTTATCTTTGAAACTAGAATCTAAACCATGATGTCAACCACTCTGGAGTATGGAGTCAAATCTTTTTTACATATCAGAATCCGATCATGTCTTCCCAAAGGCCAATGCTTCATTTGATTATCAACAGTTGGCTTTCAAGATTTCGAAGGGGAAACAAACCCTGATTTGATTCCATTTAGTTATGGGGGAAATTTCAAAAGATCTAAAAGAATCTGAGCTTTGATCGTTATGACATGTGCTTGTGGAAGATGATTATTTATAATGTAGTTTGAGCATTAGTCAAGGTGATTATAGTCCAGTTCAAATGTCAATGCAATGATCGGATATTAGTATTACAAAAAACAACAAATTTCTTGTGGACTAAACCGATGGTAAGTACACATAACGGAAACAAACATTGAAATTAAAAATCAGATAAATATTAAAATATAATAACGGAAACAAACATTGAAATTAAAAATCAGATAAATATTAAAATATAATCTACATACAATACATGTTATAGGTTTACCTAAGATATTAGTTAACAATGTTCGTGTAAATATATGTGAAGCCTAAGATTCTCTTTCCAAAAGAGTTTTTACGAGAGAAAAGAGACCCCAACATATGAACACATTTATTCGAGTGTTTCGCACCGACGTGAAATACACTAACACTCCTCTTTAGAGCCGGAGGTTGTGTCGTACCGACGTTAAGTACACTAACACTCCTTATTAGAGTTGGATGCTCGATGATGATAGACATGGATATACCAAGCCACAAGGGTGCAGACGTCGACTCTGATACCACGGAAATATATGTGGATCCCAAAATTGTCTCTCCAAAAGAGCCATTATAGAGAGAATGAAGACTTCAATATATATATATATATATATATATATATATATATATATTGTTAAATGTGACTCAAGCAATTGGGATCATGTTCATGGAGCATTTTGAGCACTTGGAACTCAATGGAGCACTTGGGGTTCATAGAGCATGTGACAAAGGAACAGATCATCTGAGAAAGGAATAGATCATCTGACAAAGGAACGGATCATAAAGAAGGGGGTTTTGGAGCACCTGGAAGAGGATTGGAGCACTTGAGAGTGATATGGAGCAACAAGGGGACCTTGTTGCGACATCTGATGAAGTGTTTAGCCAAGAAGGATGTTGTTTCGCCAATGGCATTCCTTGCGCCAAGCATATCCCTCTTGCACCATGGAGACTCCCTTTTCCGCCTTGAAGAAGCCTTGTTGCACCAAGTAGGTTCTTATAATGCCAAGATTGTCCTTTCTGCACCAAGGTGATGATGTTGCTCCAACCTAGAAGTTCTTGCGCCACACTTGGAGCATGTTGCGTCATTCTTGCACATGTTGTGCCATCATGATGCAAGATAGGCCATGTTTGGTTCCTTAATGAGCCATGGTATCCTTGATGAGCCAAGTATGCTATGAAGTCCTCTATGATGCTCAAGATCATTCAAGGATGCTCAGAAGTTGGTATGGCTCAAGGATTACACCATGTTGTGCCACGATGATGGATGTTAGGCCATTAGTGTTCATGATGCGCCACTTATACATCATGATGCTCCACTATGGCACAATGTGGTCACCATCATGTGTGTTGTTGATGCTCATAGGTTGTATGACATGGAAGAATGTTCTAGAAGATGCATGGTGGAATATGATTGGTTATCACCATTCATGGGCCAATGGGCTTGACCTATTAGGGTTTAGGTATAATCGCTCAAGTATAAATAGGGATGCATGCAGAGTCATTTGGGGTGCCTTGTGTTTTGTGTCTTGTATCTTGTATCCTTAGTGAGTAGGACGAATCTCTGGTAAATTATACTTGTAACTTCTGTTTAAGAACTATGTAATAAAGAATACTTCCTTCCTGACCGTGGACGTAGGTCACCTTGACCAAACCACATAAAACTGTGACTTTGTGTGCTTATAGTTTTGCTTGTTATCCATATTACTTCCTAACAAGGGTCATCAGAACTTGGCAAGTGGCATTAGATTTGTTCTGAGTCTTAACAAGTATTGTCTATTTTCCCTAACAAGTGGTATTAGAGTTGTGGTTGGTGTTCTCTTGATTGAAGATAGCATCTCACAAGTTCGATTTGGTGAATTTTAATGGTTCGAATGATTTCACTTTATGGAAGGTGAAGATGAAGGCTCTTCTGGTTCAACAAGGATGTGCAATGACACTAGAAAGAGAAGCGAAACTGCCAAAGGACATGGCGGCTGAAAGGAAGGTGGATATTCTTAAAAGAGGGCATAGCGCTATTATGTTGAGTTTGAAAGACGAAGTACTTTGAGAGGTTGTGTATCAAACGAGTGTTGATGGGCTTTGGGAGAAATTGTGTGACAAGTATCAGAATAATTCTCTGACAAACATGCTATACAAGAAGCAACGTTTGTATACTCTTAGGATGTCAGAAAGCACCCAAGTGTGGGATCATCTGGACAACTTCAATAGGATCATCTTGGACCTATAAGGTGTGAATATAAAGATTGAAGATGAATATCAAGCACTTATCCTCTTATGTTCATTGCCGAATTCTTATGATAATTTCGTTGATACCATATTGTATGGTAGGACAACGATCACTATGAATGATGTGAATGATTCTTTTAAGTCCAAGGAACTGAAAAGAAAAGTTTTAGTTGGAGAAGAAGTTTCCAGTTCTTGTTTGTTCGCAGGAAGAAGAAGAACATCAGATAGATGTGGAGGTAACAAAGGGAAGTCAAGTTCCGAATATAAAGCCAACAACAAATGTTATAACTGCAAGGAAAATGGGCACTTCAGAAGAGATTGTCCATTGTTGAAGAAAGAGAATAATGGTGTTGGACCAAGCAACAACAATGTTGTTGTGGTCCAAGGAAATTCTGATGTAGGGGATGATGGTGAAGTTTTGAAATTTTATACATCTACTTTTGTTGATGCTTGTGTCTTGGACTCTGTAGCATCCTATCACATGACTTGCAATCGTGACTGGTTCGACTCCTTCAAAGAGTGGAATGGCACAGTCAAGATGGGTGATGATTGGGTGAGCAGTATCAAAATCGGTGCATGGTGCATATCAAGATGCATAATGGTATGGTTAGAAAACTGGATTGTTGGTTCGTCCCAGAACTTTGAAAGAATCTGATTTCTCTTGGCACTTTGGCCAAGGATGGATTGAAATATTTTGGAGAGGGTGACTGATTAAGCGTTTCCAAGGGTGCTCTTGTAGTTATGAAGGGAATGATGAATCCTCATGGGATTTATATTTTGGATGGTTGTAACGTTAGGCGAATGGTGATTGTATCCCAATCCTTGGATCAGTATAATGATGAAAGGAAGTTGTGACATCATAAGTTGGGGCATGTGAGCAATAAGGGGTTGTTTGGTGGAGATGCAACATGAAAAGTTGAACCTGGTGAAGTTTGTGTTCAAGAGATACAAATAAGGGTGAAGTTCGGATCAGTTTAACACTCAAGCAAGGAGATTATCGAGTGTGTTCACTAAGATTTATGGGGTCCATCTAATGTGAAGTCTCATGGTGGATGTCAATACTTTGTGACTTTTATCGATGACTACTCAAGGAAGACCTGGGTATATTTTCTTACAACAAAGGATGAATATAAAGTGTTTGGGTGATTCAAGGAGTGGAAGACGATGGTTGAGAAATAGAGTGGGAACCATGTTATGTCACTTAGAACAGAAAATGGGTTGGAGTTTTACAAGGCTTCGTTTGACAACTTCTGCAAAACAGAAGGTACAGTGAGGCATCACACTGTACGGAGAACACCACAACAAAGCGGAGTGGCGAAACATATGAACCAAACACTGGTGGAGCATGCTCAGTGCATGCGATTATCTGCTAATTTATCGGAGCAATTCTTGGTTGAAGTAGTCAGTACTACTTGCTATCTGACGAAAAAATCTTCATCAACTGTAATTGATTATAAAACTCCTCAAGAGGTGTGGTATGGGAAACCCTCTGAGAACGCTGGTTTACGAATGTTTAGATGCTATGCTTATACTCGTGTGAATGATGGAAAATTGGAGCGTAGGTAAATGAAGTGCATATTTATAGGATATGCATCTGGAGGGAAAGGTCATCGTCTGTGGTGTACAGAAGAACAAACTCCAAAATTCGTTATTAGCATAGATGTAATCTTTGAATCTGCTATGTGTAACCAGGTAGGAGGTGGTACAAGTGTTGCGGAGAATGATCAGGATGCTAACCAGAAGGTGGGGTTTGAAACAGAAACACCACACAGTTTTGTGATAAATGAGGAATAGCAGGGTGGAAAGGAACATCATAGACGTGAGGAATCTCTTGTTCAACCCATGAAAGAAGTGATTGCTAGAAGAAGCTACTGGAGAATGATCTTGTGATGAATGATTTAGGAGCTAAAAAAAAGATAACAAGGATGGAGATTCGGAGTTATAGAAGATCAGGATGGTTATACATTTCTCATTACTTTGAGAAAGTCTTATGGTCATTCTATTGTGATCAGTTAAAACTTGTTGGTTCTTCTTTATTGAGTAGGACGAATCTATGGTAAATTGTACTTGTAACCTCTGTTGAGAATTTTGAAATAAAGAATACTCCTCTCCTACCCGTGGACGTAGGTCACACACCTTGACCGAACCACATAAAAGTGTGTCTTTGTGTGTTTATAGTTGCTTGTTATCCACATTACTTCCTAACAAGGGTCATCGGAACCTGGCAAGTGGCATCACATTTGTTCTGAGTCTTGACAAGTATCGTCTGGTTTCCCTAACACACACACACACACACACACACACACACACACACATATATATATATATATATATATATATATATATATATATATATATATATATATATATATATAGTTAATTATTGTGTATCGTTTGTTATTTTTGTGTGTTCATTTGAGACCACCTATATTTTGTGAGACCGTGAAACGTATTTTTTAATTTTTTAATTTTTTTTAGTTAATTCAAGTTCTAAAAATAATATTTAAAAAAAGAATTTTTGGATTTTTCCATTTATTTTGCATTTTAAAATTATTTTTTAGAATATGTACAGTGTAATATTCTATTAGAATATTTCACGTATTTTTCAAAAAAAAACGAGATTATTTTATTTTATTTATTTATTTTTATTTTTTTAGTTAATTCAAGTTCCGAAAATACTATTTAAAAAAATAATTTTTGGATTTTTCCATTTATTTTGCATTTTAAAATTATTTTTAGATTTGGTCTCACGGTCTCACAAAATTAGAATGGTTTCAAAAAAACCCGTCTCCAAACTTGCACCGCATCTGGACAAAACAAGAAAAGATGATTTACACTTTCTTACGAATTATGACACACCGGGCACAACAAGGAATCTAACTCCACCCCCCTCCCCCCCCCCCCCCCCCCCCCCCCCCCAAACCAATTTGACTCTAACTGGGATACGATCCAAGATAACTCGCCATAGAAAAATATTTATTTTAATTGGAACATATCGGTTTCATCTAGTAGGAAAACTACCTAAAGGTAGTCTCATATCATCAACCCAATTCCTTGTAGAACTAACAGTAAAACTACCCGAAGGATCTAAATCTCAAATCCACTTGTCAGGCATCACCCCTAACCGAATAGGAGACAAAAACTCCACAAGATCATCAAAATGAGTCGATTTAATTATATATAAATAATTGATATAGATTGAAATTAATAGTTATCTAATAAAATATGAATCTCACATTGGCATTTTTGAACTATGAATCAACCCACCCATAAAACAAATGGTAGATTACAATTTTTGTCCAATTAATACAAAGGATCACATGTGCACCGAACATAAGCAATGTTAGCTACCAAAATTTATGCACATATTCCTCGCCTCTTGAAAATCACACCAGCTTAGCTTACATCAAACTGGACAAATGGTCACTCTAAATGAAGACTCTAATAAGCTCCATACACATCAACAAAATGGAAGTGGTAACGAGATTTTCTAAATACAAAATCAAAATGTTGTTAAAGGAACGACTTAAAAAATCACATGTGTAAAATGTGTTATTGCAAGGGAAAAGGGATAAAAAATAGCATGATTGAATAAATATTCTACCTTTTAACAGTAGATAAGCCATTCAATTGTTTTTTCATAGTTGGGTTTACATGTCCAGAGATAATGGTTCTTTCAACCGCCTGCATCAACCCAACGATTTCAAGACATTATGAATGTAAATTGCTAAAAGCATCTGAATGTAGTGAAATTCAATGAGAACTAAAGTCTTATAGATTTATATATTATTTTATACATCAATAAAGTTGGTTTTATCATGAATTTCAAGAAACATATATGAGTAAATAGTTAAGACGATTTAATACAATGAACGCTAGTAAAAATTGACTACTTGTGACCTTCTCATGGTCAACTCGTTAAAGACTCAACATGTTATATCGGTCAAAATTAAACATTTTCAAGTGTTATATTCGACTCGGTAACCTTCGACTTTCCTTCCGAATCTAGAAGAAGATTTTCGGACTGCATTTTTACAAGAAAGACGGAGGGATGAGAACTCAGTAATAAAACTTTTCACATTAAAATTAACCTTTTTTCTTACCTTTAAATCGATATGATATACACCCTTTGAATGGATATATGCAACAACATTAAGAAGCTATTGAAAGTACATTCTAGCTTCCTTCTCATAAATCTTTCCTTGATGTACCTGCCAACCAAGGGTATGTTGGGAAGGGTACAAATATTGATTTCTCATTCGCTTTCCTTGGTTGTGGGACCAGAATATCTGTTTGGTGTCACAACCCAAACACTCTTAAGTAAAGAATTAACCCGATGTGAGAATGAAAACCTACAAGAAATTCAAGAAATTATGGTAAATTAGAGATAGAGCTGTTAGTTTAAGCCTGTGTTTATTCTTACAAAATAAGGATGGTGCAGGAATCAATTCACTTGATTCGCAGAATATGAAAAACTTAACTGTGCAGAACACAAGAACTGATGAACAGGGGATGAACAAAACACGGGACAAAAGAATTCTGGGAATTTTACTTGTTCACCAAGTATCTTATTCAAACAAACCTAGAAACTTATAAAACTTAACTTAAAAAAAGTCATGCATTATGTTGGTGGTTTGTTATTATCAATATTATTTAAGTGTAATGGGATTACTTTGTTGACCAAAGGTGATCTTGATAAATATTAAACAAGTAAGGAAGGTGTGATCATGTTTTCAAAGTACACTGTCATTTAGGGGCGAAGCCCCTAAACGAACGGGGGTCCGGGGGCAGCGCCCCTGGGAGCGGGGTCCAAGGGGCAGCAGCCCCTGGCAGGGTCCAAGGGGCAGAGCCCCTGGCTGGGGTCGAGCTGACCATTGTTTGACCCTTATCCAAACTTTCGTTTTATGTCAGTTTTTACAGTTTATGACAGTTTGAAGCTGTCATATGACAGTTTTCAGACAAAGATCATAAATTCGGTTTTGGTCTCATTTTCTGGTACAGACGAAATCATCATCAAAGCATTCTAAGTTCTTGTCTCTCTGAGTCTTATCCGATTAAAGAATATTGGGAGTACCACCCAAATACTTTAATCTGAAAGTGTTTTACATAATTCTCATAATTCCAAGCCTTACTATACCCCAATTTCTAACACATTATCACCCTATTTATACCAAACTAATTGGAATCCTAATCTAACACAAAAACTTAAAATATGAAGGTTTTTCCCAAAATACCCCTGAGACTTATTTCGTCCCAGATTTCTGGATTATTCCAACATTTTCCTCCTTAATCTAGAAATCGCATCAGCTTCACTCCTAGCATCCTCTTTCTCTTGTCTTTAAACTTGTTCCTTGCTTCAAGAACAAAATCTTCCCAATCATCTTTCTTTTTCCTTTGCTTTCTCTTTCTAATCTTCACTAGAAACTCTGTACAGACTTCACCTTGGTCATGCTCATCATCCGTTTTGCATTCCACACTTGTGATCTTATTAGCATCATGCTCTTCGGTCATGTTAACAACATGTTCTTCTACCCATGTGCTCTTGCCAATATGACCATTTACATTCTGAACAATGCCATTAATCTTCATCAGCACAAGAGGATCAATAGTGGATTCATTCTCGAGATTCACTTCATATTTATCAGCTTTAACGTCGATATCCCCTATTATTGCAAAAACATTAGCGTTGCGCTTAGATTCTGACTCCAACATATCAATGGTTATTCCCCCGTTTTCTAAACTTACCTTGTCCTTTTGATATTGGTCAAGTTCATCAGCCGAATCAGATTTAGGAGGGATAACATCTAAATTAGTATCCTCCAAATTAGTGTCACTAACAACATTGTTAACCTCAAACTTACATACTCCATTATCTAACAATGGGTAGTACTTGTTTCTGTTTCCAGAAGGTGTGCGTAGTTCTCTTTGAGCTAACTTTTCTGTCAAGCATGCTTTATGTTGGCTTGTGGTTCTTTCAATATTCGGTTCTTCACACACTGATTTTTCTTTGGGCATTAACTTGAGTCCAGGTTCTTCAGCTTCATTAAATACATACAATGATCCGATTTCATTTAAACGTATTTTATAGAGGCGATTTTCAGATTGCTTTACCTTCATGAGTAATCTACCATTTTCATCATGAATCCATAGAAACAAACCTTGCATTCTGATTTGATCACCCTTATCTGCTAGTTGGCCAAGACTTATAATGTTGTTGCACAATCTTGGGATGTAATATACTTCGGGGAGTACTCGTTGTTCACCATTCTTACACCGAAATATAACTAAACCTTTTCCCTCAACACGTACCTGTGAGCCGTCTCTAAATTTTACGAGCCCTTGAATCGCTCGATTAAGCTCACTAAATTTTCTTCATCCCCGGTCATATGATTGTTTGCTCCATTATCGAGGTACTAAACTTTGGAGTTGCTTTGCTCTTTTTCTTCCGTTTTTAACTTTGTGTTCAAGTTTTCTTCATACAAGAATACTTCATCTTCGGGCTCACTCTTCTGGAGTACTGCCATTAGTAAATCCGGTTCGTCATCTACATGACCTTGGGTTAAGTTTGCTTCGTATTGTCTCTATTGTCTTGGGTTCTTACATTCGGCTCCATAGTGCCCATATTCTTGGCAATTGTAACACTGAATGTGACTCTTGTCTCGATTATGATTCGTACCACGAGTTCCTTCACGGGACTGTTGGTTGTTGCCTCTTCCACGACCTTCACGATTTGCATAATTTCCACTGCGACTTCTTCCCCGACCACCTTGGTTTTGCATGTTGTTGCGATTGTTTTCGTGTGAGGAACGAGCATTTTCTTCCTTCTGTTTATCTTGCCTTTCAGTCCATTCTTGGTGAGTAAGCAATAACTTCTTTTCATCTTGTTCGTCCTGTTGAACATGCCCACGGATTCTCTCCTCGTGAGCTTTGAGTCTCCTGACAACCTCCTCGACACTTATTGTTTCAAGATCCGCGAATTGCTCGATTGTTGAAGCAATTTGCACAAAATTACTAGGTACAGTACGTAACAACTTTTTCATAACATATGCTTCATCCATGGTATCTCCCAAGGCTTAGATGTTGCTCACGATGTTGCCGATTTTTCCAGAAAAATCATCAACCGACTCGGATTCTTTCATGCTAAGAACCTCGAACTCCTCCTTTAGAGTTTGAACCTTCGTAGCCCTAACCATGTCTGCACCCATGTACATTACCTTCAACGTTTCCCATACTTCTTTTTCCATTTGCTTCTCCGCTATCGACAACAAGACATCTTCGAGAATGGCATGATAGATGGCAGCCATTGCCATCTTATCCTTCTTAACACCACCAGCGTTCTCGGGTTTCTTCGGTTCAATCGCATCCCAAACCTTCATTTCTTGCATGAACACCTTCATCTTAATTGCCCATGCAGTATAGTTGGTTCTAGTCAAGATGGGATAATGCATCTTCATTCCTTCCATGGTTTCGGCTGTGAAAGATCGGTTAGTCGGATCTCTTATGTGTTCTTCTGAGCTCTGATACCAAATGTTAGTTTAAGCCTATGTTTATTCATTCTTACAGAATAAGGATGGTGCAGGAATCAATTCACTTGATTCTGCAGAATTTGAAAAACTTAACTGCGCATAACACAAGAACTGATGAACATGGGATGAACAAAACACGGGACAAAAGAATTCTAGGAATTTTACTTGTTCACCAAGTATCTTATTCAAACAAACCTAGAAACTTATAAAACTTAACTTAAAGAAAATGTCATACATTATCACCCTATTTATACCAAACTAATTGGAATCCTAATCTAACACAAAAACTTAAAATGTGAAGTTTCTTCCCAAAATACCCTTGAGACTTATTTTGTCCCAGATATCTGGATTATTTTAACAAGATCATCTTTGATGAAACATTAAAAAAAAATTATATGGTACAAAGTTATAGCTTGGAATACCCTACATGACTATAGGTGGTCAAAAAAAATCCAAAGAGGACGTGACTCTGTTTAGCGGGTTAACAGTTGTGTTGATTTCACTTACTTCCCATATGATAATCCACGTTCGAACTTGAACTTTTGAGAGCTTTAATACCAAGAACTACTTTATCAAGTTTACTTAAAAATAAATTTACAAACTCAAGTATTTTACATATTAAAGAAATTAACTTGAAGAAGTAAATTATGTTATCATATATACCATAATAGCAATGATCTTTCATCTAAAAAACACTTACACGGGGACTAAGGGCGTGTTCGGCAAAAACTAGCTGGTAGCGAGTAGCGGGTAGCTGGTAGCGTGTGACAACCGTCAGTTTCTGGTCAAGTCAAAGTCAAATAAAGTCAACAAGTCAAACCATTCAACTCATTTAACCCTTATATATTAGGGTTTACATCATGCTTAGTATTGTACAACACACTATCTTAATGCAAAGTATCATTTTGAGCCTTCACGTGTTCAGAAAATCTAAACCCTAATCAGGGTAAGAGATGAAACTACTCGATAAAAACATTAATACATACCCTTTGAGGGCGTATAACACTCATAACAAGGCAAAACGGGGTTTACAAACCTTGTATTTAGAAGTTAAACACTCGTAAAGGCCACAAACAAAGTCCCTCTCGATCTCTTTCGCTCTATCTCTCTCTACTAAATCTCTCCCAAATCTCTCCAATTATGTGAAATCTCTCCAAAATCTCTCTCATAACCTCCCTCAACTTTTTAAAAATCATTTGGGCATCCCGACCCTTAACTTAGTCAAAAACCGCGCAAAACTGGAAGTTTATTTGAAAAACAACCATTTAGGGCCGAACCCTCTTAGAGGCGAAACCCTAAGAAGTGAAACCCCAAGAAGCCTCCTGGAACGAACTGTTGAAGAACCGAACTAGGAGGACCGAACCTGTATGAGACCGAAGCTGCATATGGGACCGAGCCTCGCATAGACCGAACCCGAACTACCTTTCGCCTTTGTCTCGCTCCATTCGCCTTCGGTTCCCTTTGACAGCTTCGCCTGTGAGACCACCAGCCGAACACTCCCTTCATTTCTAAGCACCAAGGACCGAACCTCCGGCCCAGACTTCGGATGTTCACAGCTTTCACCCGGTTTTCGACCACGACTTCGTTTTAAGCTCGTTTTTCATGATTTTAACGCAGGATTTTCACCCAAACTCGTATTTTGACATATGAGACCCTATATAATCATATTTTAATCATTTTGAAGGGGGGGGG
Organism: Lactuca serriola; assembly: GCF_051521515.1. Taxonomy (NCBI): domain Eukaryota; kingdom Viridiplantae; phylum Streptophyta; class Magnoliopsida; order Asterales; family Asteraceae; genus Lactuca; species Lactuca serriola. The sequence goes on along the minus strand of NC_136412.1, from coordinate 286,276,219 downwards.
GGAATTCTTAGTCTAAGAATAATATCTAGTGGGTAAGATTTGGTGATAGAGTGTTGACGTTGCCATAAAATCTATGACACAAGCAACCTCCCATACCCACTCCAGGTCACTATTCATGATTTAAGTCACCAATCCCATCACCCCTAGTCTATTACTTGTCCCCTCACACCCTTCTCCAGCAAGCTAACTTGATTAAGGGCTGGGAATTCGTTATCTCTCCTCCAAGAAGCCATTTCTTACGCCAAAAGACAACACTTTTCTCTCTCTCCATTTTTTCTCCAAGAAATTCGAGATTCTCCAGGGGTTTTGAGTTCGTCATCCACTTTTGGTAAGTAAATTTTGTCCTTCACTTGATTTTATTACATCCCCTCACTCAAGTCAAGGGTTTCTTACACTAAGATCATCATACTTGTTGTTAGGCCTTCAAATCTTCAAGCATCTCCCAAGTGTTCTTAACTTGGAAACTTCTTCTATTCATCATTCATCCTAAGAAATCACTCAAGGTGAGTTCATACCCCTATCTTTTCATGTTTTTCTTAAGTTTTAATGGGAGGAATACAAGTTAAAACACCAAGAACACAACTAAACTCATCCATTAGCTTTCATCAGAAAAGTTTAACTCCATTCACGGACTGTTTTAAACATCTTAAACTTTTTAGTTTTCAAAACTGTTTTAGGTGCAAATAGTTCAAGTTCATAGCTTTAAAATGACTACTTGAAAATCTTCATAAGATTTTTCTACAATTTTTGGTGATTTTTACAAAACTGTCTATCACTATAGCTACGAATTCGGACCAGTCTGTGAATATGAACGTTTTCACACCAGTTAGAGACTCCTAAAAATCATAATAAAAATTATGAACAAACTATACACATTTTCTAAACCCTCAGAATTTACGGAATCAGTTTTTGACTCCGTATGATTTTTCTATAATTATTCCAAGAACAGGAACAGAAAAGATAAAACTAGCAAATTGTCAATAACTCATTTACACCTTGTAACTTGCTGAGCAAGGTGTGTATTATCATATATAAATACATGTTGGTTATATTACATGTCTTTTACCTCATTATAAAGGTTTACATCATATACAAAGAGGATTTCTACTATTACAAAACGTTTTTGATAAGCTATAATAGGTATAGTTTATGTTTCCACTAACACAACAAACACATTTCGGAAGGTTTTATTCCACAGAAAAAGGTTTTACACTCACACACACTAGAGTACGGGTTAAAATTCCTGGTAGTTATAACCAGAGTCTCTTGTAAGGAGAACGTGATAGTTGTGTATAGATCTATATTGGGTTTGACAAACTACACCTGAGCTGCATGCAACAGCTAGACCGGTAGGTCTGGGGTGACAAGTGTCATTATCTATTTCGACGCCTGAGAAACGTCATGGCAGGATCAATTAGTCATAGTATGGTTATAGCAACTCACATAGGGAGTTAACAACACATAAAGTTTATAGAGATTTTCACAAATCAAAAAGGGTTTTATGTCGATTTAAAATCACTTTTTATATCAATAAGTATGGATATTACTGTACACTTTCGGTCTTAGAATTAAAGACTACATATCATTTTTGTAAGGAAAATATTGGATTTTTCTTGGTAACACACAACTCATTACAAAGATCGGTTTCCAAACTCTTCATCTAAAAGCCTTATGAACTCACCAACTTAATTGTTGACACTTTTTCAAAACTACTTGTATTCTCAGGAAATCATCGAAATCACGTAACCACAAGCTTTTGAGGATGGAACGCTACACATTGAACAACTATTTTTATATCATGTTATAATCAATCATTGAAATATGTAACACTTGAAACCATGTAATTCTTTTCCGATTAAATTTATGATTGGTTGTATTTACCTTTAGCACTATTATACTTGTTGTTGTGATACTATACATGAAGTCCGCCACCCTCGGACGTTTCCGCCATCCTTGGTTTGGGGGTGTGACATAGCGGGTAGCAGACAACTTTTGATTTTGAAGCGTTTTGTTGAAAGCTACTTCATGTAGCTTTTGATTTTGGAGTTTTTTGTTTAGGCTAAAAGCTAAATGCTCCCGTTGCCGAACGAGGCTTTTTCTTTTTTACTAGCTTTTTCTTAAAAGCTAAAAGTCAGAAGCTCCTAAAAGCTCCGTGCCGAACACACCCTAAAAAGTTGAGACATACATGTGCAAAATCTGCTAGTTCGAAAAAAAACACATCATAGAACAAAATCATAAAACCATATAAGAAATAACATGCAAATTTTCAAGCTAATTTTTTTTCTTCGCTTCAAAAACATATATATCAAACAAAGTTTCAAACAAAAAAAATCAATACCTTAATGTGTGTCTTCAAAGACCCAAATTCATTGTCACCACTATATTCGAGTCAAAAGTAAGAAAAAATTAAGAATACAAAAAGATGAGGAAATATGCTTAGGATTTAGAAAAAACAGCAAGCGATGGAAATGGTCTAGATTAGTGTTGTCTGCTCTCTACACTTGTATTTTACAAAAATACATACACAGAAAATTAGACAGATTTACTTCTTACGAAAAATCCAAACATTAGATCATAGAGAGAAATTAGACAATTTGGTCAAGAAATTCATATATATGGAAAAAAAATTTACCTTTTTGAGAAGAAATATATATACATAGCCCCAATTTGACAGTGTACTCATAAAATTTAGCCATTTTTTTCTAATGTTGTCCCATTTCTTGCTCCAAAGGCTATCGTGGTGTAACGCTTGTGTTTCCGGGCTTGCCATTTTTAGCAATGTAATAGTCTAGGTTAACCATTGTAACCCGTTTTGAAATAATAAGAATGTATTATTTGAGTATTATGTGTTTTGTGCTTAATTGCTTAATTATGTGGTCTGATTAATTAAGAATAAAAATAAGCGTCAAAATTTAAGTGTAAAATAAACTTAATATCTTTGGATAATGTTGTGGTAGTTGAAACGAGGTTTCCGAATATATATAGAACGCCCAAATCTGACTTCGTATGACGAAGTTATGATTTATCGAAGTTTCGACTTAGCGGTATGCAGCCTGAAATATTCGATTTGAGATCGAGCGGTTTTTAGCCGAAGCAATCTAAACGAGGATCGAAGGTCTCGTTGTTGGTATCGAAGCGATAAAAAGTTAGGCGAGAACGGACGTCAAATGAAGAAGTTATGAATTTATAACGAAGTTTTTCTGTCGCGGCCTATTAAAAATAAATAATAAAAATAAAGTCGAAATTAGCCGATGGAGTCTAAACGAAAGTTGTAGAGCGTAGTCTCACCTTCGCGTGGATATAAAGAACGTCGAAAACAGAGTTCGTATGAAGAAGATATGAATTTCCGAAGTTTGATAAATAAATTGTATTTATTTTTAATTGAAAAATCCGGCATTATCCGAAGGGGGAGTCACCAGTCCGATCCGACGTACGGCCCGCGTACTCCGAAGAGTGTCGACACTTCGGATGACGCATGCAGTGATGATTTCGGAGGCCAGTACGCCCCGCGTACGCCGAGGCTCCAGCCTCTATAAAAGGAATCCGAAGGCAGTCGAGTCTTTTGCCAATTTCTTCTCTTCTCTCTCCTGTTTTGCATCGTTTTGCATGCCAGAAATACCCCGAAGCCCCGGTATTATTCTCGAGCCCCGAGGCAAGTCCCGAGATCCCGAAGATCCCGAGAAGTGCGGTTCCCGAGTCGAAGCTCTGCCCGCGAGAAGTTCGATTTTTGTGAAGATCTTCCAGATCTGCTGAGGATTACTACTTCTGCAAGTCGTAGTGTTGTCTGATCGTCTTCTGATCAAGTGAGTGTATACTACCTTTCATAAACACGATAATAATACAAGTGCGGTTTGAGTGTATTAAGTAAATTGTGGTTTATATGTGTGAGGGTGTAGTTACTTTCTTCTAACAAGTAACTATGAAGTATTTTATGCGATATACTTGTTATGTGTATATTTTGTGATTGTATGCGTGAATGGATATTCACTATATTCCATCTCATAGATCTGAATTGCTTTCTATGAAATACGTGTTACGTGGGTATGCCTCATGTGTTATGTGGAATATATATTGAATGAAAATGATATACAGGTTTTAAACTATGTATGAAAGTATATATTTTATCTACTAATATGTTGGGTAGAACATGGATAGATAGTTGGTGTGTAATAAACAGATGAGAGGCCTCGATGTTGTTGTTGTTGTTGATCTAGTTATTCAGCGGAGTATGGATAACGACCACGGACTCTTTCTAGACAGTCCAGTGGAACGCTAGCAGGTTCATAACCTGTAGGTGTTGTGAACGATGTGTTCACCGGTGTACTCTATCCCCCTCATGGTTGCCTTTAGGATATCTATTGTTGAGGAAACCCCTTCGCAGTGATGTCCGTCCCGATGAAAATCCTAGATTAGGTCCCTTGAGATAGATGTTATTTTAGGGACGTAAAGTGAGGATAACGGGAATGGGTAATCGGGATAGTGATTGGTTGGTGAAATTAAATATAACTTATTTATTGTGGGTTGAAAACCCTATATGCTCACCAGGCTCCCAAGCCTAACTCACTCAGTTTTATTTGTATTACAAGTAGTGGCGCGAGGGCATAAGATGGTTGAATCATCAAGTTGTTTTGTTTACAAGTCTGTATATGTATATATTTGTTGAATGACTTGTAATGTTATTGTTTATGCTTTATGGTCTGTATCGGAACATGACATCCCGAGTTTTGATTATATAATGAAAATGCATCTCTTGATGAAATGCTTTGATAAATATTATTTTATCATGTTTTGTTTTGGGAACAAATTCCGCAACTCTTTCAAATCAAAAGGATTTACTCTGAAATTATTTAAAAGCATAAATGAAAATCGGTCTTTTCTGGCCGAGATTTTGGGGATGTCACACGTGGTATCATCAGCCTGAGACCAGAAATACATCATACAAAATTAGGGGTAAGGTCATTTAAGCTATAAATAAAATAATTGTCTACAATTTCCATGTTTTATGGAATTTGATTTTCAAAATAACAACTTTTCATCATCCACCAACCATTAATTATGATATCATCAAACATTTATTCTCCAAGAGTTGGGTTTGACGTCGCACTCTATGAACAGAAAAGAGGGAGAATCCAAGTTGTAAAAGCTCAGTAAAAAGGATAATCATTTCGTCTATGAACTTAGAAACTAAATTTCTTACATTAATCAATATTACCTTAGTAATCCTCAAATCATAGATGAGGATTAAGCTTTGACAGAAATAGAGAAGCACAATGGTGGTTGGAGAAATTATCAGAACCTTCAATTTTTGTTTCAAGCCCCTTCGTTATATGGTCGGAGAACCAGATCATATACACATACAATTAGAGACGATATAAAATAAAAGATGGTTTAAGATCCCCTCTCCAACTACTTCATATTTAATAAAGATATAGGGAAATCAAAGGGTTTATAGAACATAAATCAAAGGAATGAAATTTCACCTGATAAAATAAAAGGGTTAATCCATTCGATTGATGTTGCTTGGCGACATGTATAATGAGTGATGATGGAGGGAATGAGTGGCGGTGGTGGTGGAGTGTAAAGTTTATGGAGAACGGGGGATCATAAGGGTTGTAAGACGCAACATATAGGGGAAGGATGAGAGGATGTTGCAAGGCGTTGCCCAATTCAAATCTGAGATGTTATATAACTTTGACTGATCTAACTGAATCACCAATTCAAATGGATGAAATTGAGGGAATGTTGGTTTAACATAGTTGACTGATTCACCATGTTGAACGGATTAGATCTCACAGCACAAAGTCATTGTACATAACGCGGTAATGGCTTGTACCTCTTAATTTTCAGCGTTTTACCATATATATATATATATATATATATATATATATATATATATATATATATATATATATATACTTATTGGACCATGTAAATCTTGGATACACTAACAGTTCGGTTGTTGCAAATTAGGAATAAATGTTTAAGGAGGTTTAAGGTTAGTTTTGTTTCATACTAAATGTTAGAAATCGTACGTGTGTACGGTCACTTGATCAAGAAACAAGAACTCGGTCGAATGTCTATATATCCCTCAATCATGTATTTTTTACAAGAAAAGAATCATTCAGACCCAATATAATAAAAATATCAATATAAACCTAGCTAAATAGGACTAATTATGTTAATGCCACTAATTACGGATAATTACAAAAATTAACTCTCAAGTATACAATAATACATGGCACATATGCCATACTAAGAATTGCAAATGACTAGGCATGTGTGCCTTAGTTCAAATGTCTACAGGCTTACTAGAGATCGGGAGAAGATGAACTGTTTTACCAAATAAGTGTTGAAAAATAAATGACAATAAATCTAAGTATGTTTCATACATTCATGTAAAACATTATTGTGAGCAATATGAACAACATTTTTTGTTGCACCATCGATATGCATGTAGGGACTCAGGAGCTCCCATGTTATCCAAAATCCAATGTTGCCTAACTTATTCTCTATGTTGTACCAACTAAGGCTCAATATTCATCTTACATACTTTATCACAATATAGAGGATTTTTCTTACCCCTCATGGATATGACTGAATCACCATGAAATAAATAGTTGTTGTCAATATACCATCCTTTAGTTAAATCGTCATCCCATTTTGCATCTGAGAAGGATTCAAAACCAAAACGACCCATATTAAAAAGAAGTCCATGAATCATTATTCATTTAGGGTATCAAAGGATCCAAAAGAAAACTTCACAATCATCAGAATATGGAGAAGACACAAAATAACTGACCGTGTGAATTGCATAAGAAAAATCTAGTCACATAAATCCTAGGGTAAACCAAACAACTTGTCACCTATATGTAAATAATAGGGTTATTAGAAGGAGTACCACTCCAAGGGACCATGTGAGTATTTAGTTCTAGTGGTGTGGAAACCACCTTAGCATCTATATAGCCTGATCAAGATGGTATACAAAGATGTATATTGCTTGGCATGCAATGATAGCTTTTGGAAGCATCAAACAAAACTTCATGGACAAGAAAATAATGAAGAGTTCTATAGTCCTTTAGGTCGAAACTTAAGCAAAGTGACTATATCAGATTTGTAATATTTGCATTGTCGCTCCCGATAATAATTATATCATCAAAATATAGTAAAATAAGAATGGTACCATAATCCATTGTATGAATGAATAGTCTCAAGTCATATGAGATAGATGAGACTCCTACAGAGATAATAATAGTGCTTATTTTTTAAGTGAAGCATGAGGTTCTGGTTTGAGGCCATAAAATGGTTTCTCAAGGCGATAGCATAGCCTAGACCATGATTGTCACCACGCGAGGAACATGTATACTTCCTCAACAAGGTATTCGTTAAGGAAATCATATTTGCATATATTCGATATATATATATATATATATATATATATATATATATATATATATATATACACAAACCACAAGATAAAACAATTGAAAGTAATCAAATACATATTCGAAACAAAAATGTACATTCTTGATGGGTTTTCTAGGTTATAAAAAATTACATATGAGCGGAAAAACACTTAAAACCTTAAGTTCACATGTAACCTAGAAAAGATCTATGTTTTCTCTATTGATAGCAATAAACTATGAATATCAAGAAACCCTATAGGTAGGCTATGAAAATCAAAATAAACATAAGGTTATGGTTTACATACCTTTTGATTATTATAGAAAATAATCAAATCAAATCCTCTTGAAGTTCTTTGGAAAGCAAGAACCAAAAGCTTGAATGCCTCTAATGTCTTGTACCCAAAACCCTATTAACTAAAAGACTTGAGGAGAGGGGAGGCTAGAGCAAAATTTCAGATCTTAAGAGTGTGTAGGGGTGGACAAAAATATAGGACCCTAGGGATCCTATTTATAGCTGATAAGGAAGCCTTGAATAAACCTAATTCGAATATAATAATAATATCTTGAATTAGGTAATTATCCAACTCCATAATTATCTAATAGGATTAATCTAGAAACCCTAAAATGCCTAGCCAAAACCGGGCATGCATAGAAGGTTCTAGAAACCATAATTTGTTCAACTATTGAATAATTACAACTTAGTCCATGCACTTCCAATTAATTCTAATTAACTTGAAATTATATATTAATCATATAATATATTAATAAATCATTTGTTACAATTTATTAATCATAAAATAAATTAAAAAAACAACCTCTCTCTCTAAAAGTCATTCTATTCAGTTATCGACTATGAGGGCAAACCCAAAAGGACTTTGATTCTAATTCAATAATATACCAATTTAATTATTGGCGTAAACACCTTAATCCAACAATCTCCCACTTGGATAAGTATATAACTATAATTGCAAGTATAGACCTTGAACTAAACAGCAAAATGTGTTTTCCAAAGCCACAACCAAACTCTGATTCAAATCAGCCACTAACACTAAGATAAGTGATCAACTATTCCTTCGTTCTTCAAGATATCGTATGAACATAGTCCTGGATTAAATGATAAACCTCATTTTCATTTATTTTGTTTCCCGATTTCCCGATTTGTGATCAGTTTAGACTACAAAATTCAACCCATCAATCTAGTCCGGACCAGGTGCCTAGTTTTCATAGATCAACTCAAATCATTAATGGACCCACAGATATTGCTTTTCCTGATAAAGAAAAGGAATGAATGAATTTGACTATATAGTTATATAATTTGCATATCAAATCACATATGAATGAACCTTTATAACATCCAATTACGAGATGCATTTGAGTAAACCAATGCACAACTAATCTGTAAACTATGAACTATCTATCTATCTATATATATATATATATATATATATATATATATATATATATATATATATATATATATATATATATGCGTGTGTTTTAAGAATAGAAGATATTATCATCTTAGAATTACTTGTGATTGAATCCTTGAAGTACTCTCTAAGAATGGGCTTATCTAATACTTAAAATCTCTATTTTCAAAATACTCATGAATATTGTAGCAATTCCAATTGCAATGGCTTAATCTCAATTGACAATCTATAATCAATTCATGACATTCTTAATTCACTACTTACTTCCAAAAGTATGAATGACTATGAAATTTTGAATAATATTAAAAATTACTTAGGTAAGTAAAACATGCAAAGTGAAACACTATGATAAATTAATTAACTATGGTATCATACACACGGATCATAAATATATCCCTATTATTTAATCACCATAACAATTATAAATTTATTCATTGTATATTGTTTCGAGTAATCAATTAACCACTTGAATTGGATAACATTAGTCATGCCATGTTATGAACATACATATTATGATTCTCAATGGTCCTTCCCTTGTGAACAGATCGATTGGACATTACTCAAATGATGCTCATTTCATAATTCCAAATTCTTATCGCTATCTAAGATGTAGTGGAATTTCATCTTTACATGCATTGTCTTTCTGCGATGTCGAGGTTCTAAAGTCACAGAAACTGAGCCTCCGATATTACAGAATGTTCTACTAGAACTTTTTACTATAAACAATTCCATGGTTATGAAGTCTCAAATTCAAGGTACACTCCTTGAACACTTCTCTTGCATTAAAGTTTCCAACTCACATGTAGATCTTATAACGAATTCTTATTATGGAAACATTTTCAAATACCCATCTCCTATTACGGAAATTTTTGTATATTTCCATATGACCATCAACTCTGAAGAAGAATCATCTCAATCTAGAATGTGTCACTATGGTCCTTCCAAAACAATACCATACTTCTAGTTGTCCATAAGCAACCAATCTTCGGTAAACCTCAGAATGTTCTTGAGAGTTTGTTTAATAACTCTATTCAATTAACATTCGAGTCCTCTTCCTCACAATGCTCATAACATTTGAAGAATTAGAATAAGAGAATATTATAGCATAAGTAATCGATCATATATCTGAAGCATATGGGACTCGACTCATTATCTCTTATATAAGGATTTAATATATGTTCAATCTCTTACTATAATATTTCCATATATAGAATATCCAATGCTGAAACATTTCAACATGTTATTCATATATGTCTTTAACTTAGTTCTATTAAATTATACGATCTAAACCTTTAGATTTGTAACGAAGTATGAGTGCCCTCTCCCTTAAGTCCAATATAGTGAGACAATTCTCAAACTTTACATTGCAAATTAGAGACATTGTTCCCTACGAACAGTATTGTCATCATGCAATACTAGCATAACAATTATGTTCCCACTAGCTCTGACATGTACCCAAAAATCAACTGGACTTCTAGAAATCAATACCCTTTGACTTTCTTATGGAAGTGCAGATTCCTATTTCATGATGCTTCGTCAAGCCTCTAATTAGGCTTCTTAAGCTTATGCACTGTATCTGGATAGTTTATGTGTTCAAACCCTTTCAAGACGTGATAAACATATCTCCAGAAAGTTAAAACAATACCTTCCTTACAATTCAAAATATAATGAGGGATGCCATAATTATATTGTGAATTTCATAATACAATTAATATAACTAATATTTGTATTGATCTTTATCAGATCCTTAAAATCTATCAACGAAAATATTTCCACAAAACCATTTTCATGAACTAGAGTGAAACCTTTTCCACTTAGATTTGAAGGTGTATACGTCCCCATCCATGTAGAACTTTCATTTTGAACCTACAGTCATAATATAACTTTTAGGACAAGCCAAAATCACATTTATGTCTCCTTCATGGACTGAACTTTGTTATTCTTCATTTCTTGCTTTTTAGAAGCTCAAATCCCATTACCGCTTCCATTCCTATTAGCAGCTCACCTGTACTGATTAGTGTACCTTCACTGACCAACCCTCTTTGCTTTCATAGTTAAATCAAGACACAAAACTCATAAGCATTGCCAACTCAAGTGGAAGTGCACAAAAGTAAGAATATGTCAACTAAAAACAACAGGTTTCATCCTCAGGTTGCATGCTTGTGATAACTAAAAGGATCATTGCTAGTTGACTCTGGCAAGATCAAGATCAACGTGACTCCCACTGACTTCTTGACATATGAGTTTTCTCACAAGGAACATTCCTTAACAAGCTAAAACAATTATTCAAAAGTTCGCATGGATTTTCGACAAGAAAAATACTTTATTGAATAGGTCTCAGTTTATCTTTTGTTTCTCGATCAAAGAAAACATCACAACTTCAATCTAAATGTACTAGAGTACGAAAACGTTATTACTCCACATATTAAGAGGTGTTATTATCTTTCTTAGTTTTGAAATGAGTTTCAAGATACGATTCATAGTTACTATAGCATGGCTTTAAAACTTGATTGGGAACAAAGTATGACTCGTCTTATGATCAAAACATTTCTAACAATGTTCGATTGCTCTTCTTAGTCATAGAATTATACTAAGATGTTCTTGGAGGATTAATTATGATACAATTCCACAATTAATAAGATGATCATGAAACATGATACTAAAGCATTGTCCTTTACTTTTTAGATTGGAGAATCTTTTATCTCTCTGCTTAATAGATTCTTCCATTCGTTCTACTACTCATGAACTTTTCAAAAGATTTAGAATTTTGTCTAATCTTATAAACAAAACCATATTTATTGAAAAACCAATAAATCATGATGAATAGAGTTATCGTCCCTTGTGGTGGATCTAAAGAGTCCATATCAACATGTACTAGATCCTTTAGTCCTCTACTTGCCTCACATAAACATGTGAAAAATGATTTAAGTCATAATTTTCCAATGAACAAGATTCTCATATATAATACAATTCGAATTGTACGACTCCAAGTATTTGTCTAGTTGTCGATGAGATTTCCTTTCACTTGGTCAATTATGACAATACCATAAGCAATCCTCTCTAATAAATAAACGTTTTTTTGCCACTTGTCACACTCTCATTCAATTTGCCAAATGTTATTTTGTGGTTATTTTGAATTAATTTTTTTCCACATGTCATTTTATGAGCTTTCCTATTTAATTAGATTTCACATAATATTTTAATATAATAATTGCAATAAATGTAGTAATAAATGAATATCAATTTCATTAATAAACTTACCTTTTAATTTCAAATTTCCAAAAATTAAAGCTCATTAGTTTCTTTTTTCTTTATTTAAATTATTTGTTTAAATTTAAAAGATAAAAAAACATTTTCATTATAATAATAATTTATTTTTCTTATTTTCTTATAAATTCAAAGTTATCAAACATTTTGACCTTTATATTTAACTTTTTTTTTAAATTAACTCATGTAATACATGAGTATCACAACTAGTATCATAAGAATCAAATCCACAATTAACATTTTCACTATTAGAAACATGATCAACATATTCATTTATGTCATTGCAAGGAAATATAAACTGAGGCAACCACATGAATCAAAACTTCATTTTACTGAAAAAGAATATTGGAACATATCCTTATAATGTATAAAGTGAAAATTATGTTTCTAGACGTCTTTGAAAGGTAATAGAAATCTTATTAAATTATCCTAACTCCTTAACATTAGTTCCAAATTTTAACCATCAAACCATGTGACAAAAGTCCATCTCTTATGATTAGATTTAGCTCACTCTTTTTAAGATTCCTTCTTTCTCTTAGATCCAGCAATATCATAAAAATGTGATCATCACATTATGTATTAAGAGTCTATGAATAGAAACTTATAAAATAATGGAGTGAGATAGTGGATGTACCTAAAGTGGATTCATACGAATTGACTTTACCATCTCTAAGATCCTTCAGGTACTTTGGGTAGCTTCACAGCTAATATCCCTTCAAGTAGCAGTAGAAACAAATGCACTCTTTGGGGTTAACATGTGGAACGATCCCATAACAAGCCTTTCTTTTTTCCATATGATCAAACGGTTTGAGCTTGGATGACCCATTTACATTAGGAAGAGAAACCTTTTATAGACCACCAATGTCACCATTGTCAATGTCAATGGAAACCTTGGAATCAGAACTTATAAGCATCTTTGCTTCAGATGTGTTCTTAAGCATTTCCGCTTTAGCAACCACTAACATTTGGATCAGATCAATTAGTGTCACGTCGAGGTTCCTTGTATAAAATCTCTCAATGAAATGATCTTATGACTTTGGAAGCAAAAGAAGAACCAAATCAATGGCTTAATCCCTTGGGAATACGATCCATCATGTCCAATTTGTTAATGTGCGACTTCATTTTCAGAACATGCGCACACACAGAATTTCCATCTGCATGTTTACATGCCAATAGGGCTTCAGTAGTTTCATATCTTTCAACTTGAGGAAAATGTGATGTTGGGAGAGTCACAGAGGAGGAGGAGGAGGTGGAAGAGTTAAAGAGAGACGATGTTCACTTCCACCATTTCCTAAGGAAGGAAAGATATTTTCACCTTGACTTGAAAGTGGAAGACCATCTCTAGAAGAACGAGGAAGACCGTTTCTATCTTCAAAAGACATCTAAAAGTGGGAAAATAAATAATTCAATTTAGTTGATTTTAATCCTTAATTATTAATCCAAAATTTAAATTAAGGTTAGGATCCATATTTTCGATTCAAACTTTGAAGAGGGATGTCGTAATCAAATTGCGAATCTATTTTAGGTAGGTAAGGATTTTACCATTTTCAATCTTATAAAACTCCTAGATCTTTTGAGATTCATTGAATCTTATCAATGGCATGGTTAATCTCGGAATATGCTTTCACTTTTTGTGACTCAGATACCGAGGATCATAAACGAGATGTGAATAGCCATGCAAACCTGCTTGACAACCTTGAGGTCATTTATCATCTCAAATTGATGTGCTGGTAAACCACACACACTTCATCAAAAATGATAATTTTTTATTTGTCCATCACTCAAATTTATAGTACCAAATTAGTGTGTCAGTTAACCACGCGCACTCCACTAATGACATATAAAGAGTCATGTGTGTTTTCATGGATTAGCATACACTTCACATGTTTCCAAAACTAACTAGATTGGGATTTTTTAAAGTGGGTTCTAGTACTTTATAGTATTATACTTTTAATGAGGTTATGTCCTATCAAATCCGTTCAACTAACGACCCCCCACCACACAAGGGAGCGGTGGGTGAGAGTGGACACCCATTCAACGGTCATATTATAGGTTGTTTCCTTATACCACCTTATAGTATGGCTTCGTGACTGAGGCCTACTATTGATTTGATTGACTTTTTCTTATATATATATATATATATATATATATATATATATATATATATATATATATAGTATTAAACAATTAATATTACATAGTATAAGGTGTATTTTAAAAGTTTTCAAGATATTAGGTTTAAAATTAATTTTCGAAATTAAAAAATTAATGATTTACCGATTATCCTTTAATTACCCAATTAAATTAATTTAAATCATTAGTAGTTTAAATAATTATCCTCAATTAAACAATTAATAAAATAATTCAAATTTAAATCATTTGGGATTAAATAATTATCTACAATTAACAAATTAATAAAATAATTCAAATCTAAATCATTAGGGATTAAATAATTATCTTCAATTACACAATTAATAAAATAATTCAAATTTAATCATTAGGGATTAAACAATTATCTTCAATTAAACAGCTAATAAAATAATTCAAATTTAATCCTAATCCTTAACCCTCTAATTTTCAAAAAATATGGATAAAGGTTACCAGGTTTTAATTATTCAAAATTTAAGGCATTAAAAATAATAATTTAAGAAAACCAGAAACCCTAGCATTTTCGAAATTAAGGGGTGGAGGTTAAGGTTTCAAGAACCCTAGCCTTTTATGAAAATTCAAGCCATTAGGGTTTAATTTCCATAAACCCTAATTTTGATAAACTCACTATTATGCACAATCAAATAGAAAACTCAGACTTTGATACCACTGATGAGTTTTTTAGGTTATAAAAAATTACATATAAACGGAAAAACACTTAAACTCTTAAGTTCACAACCAACCTAGAAAAGATATATGTTTTCTCTATTGATAGAAATAAGCTATGAATATCAAGAAACCCTATAGATAGGCTATAAAAAAACGAAATTAACATAAGGTAGGTTTACATACCTTTTGATTGTTATAGAAAGTAATCAAATCAAATTCTCTTAAAGTTCCTTGGAAAGCAAGCACCAAAAGATTAAATGTTTCTAATGTCTTGTACCCAAAACCCTATTAACTAAAAGACTTGAGGAGAGGAGAGGCTAGAGCGAAATTTCAGCTCTTGAGAGTGTGTAAGGGTGGACAAAAATATGGGACCCTAGGGGTCCTATTTATAGCTGATAAGGAAGCCTTGGATAAACCTAATTTGAATATAATAATAATAATAATAATAATATATTGATTTAGGTAATTATCCAACTTCATAATTATCTAATAGGATTAATCTAGAAACTCTAAAATGCCTAGCCAAAATTGGCCATGCATAGAAAGTTCTAGAAACCCTATTTTGCTCAATTATTTAACAATTATAGCTTAGTCCATGCACTTCCAATTAATTCTAATTAAACTGAAATTAATCCCAATTAATTTCTTATTAATTCTTAATTAATTATTACTAATTCTATTAAATATTTTAATTATATAAGATATTAATAAATCATTTGTTACAATTTATTAATCATATAATAAATTAAGAAATCAACCTCTCTCGCTCTAAAACTCATTCTATTCAATTATCGGTTGTGAGGGCAACCCATAAAAGACTTTGATTATAATTGAAGAATATAACAATTTAGTTATTGACGTAGACAACTTAATCCAACAATTCTATCTAACAAGTGTACAATTATGATGTGTTTTCACCTTGTTTACCTATTGGGGAACAATAAGGTACTTCCTTGCAAGAAGTGAAATGAGATCCCATATAACGTCCCAAAATTTACAGAGAGATTTTTTCATTTTTAAAATAGATTTACCAATTAAAAAATTTGCTTCAAAACCACCGAGTAACATTTGTTTGATTGAAACCACACATTATAGGAATTAATTTTACAAAAATACGAAAATTGGTATCTTCGATTCGTGTATACAGTACCGTCGAGCTCTACTCATGAATAGCCTGCAAAACATTTAATCTGCAACTATAAACATAAATCTTAGTGAGTTACCTACTATATCATATATTCCACCATACATACAATGCACCCAAGCCAGCCTCAACTCAATAGCCGAACAATTGGATCTCCTATTTATATACATATATCATACATAACGGGCCCATCCCTAGACGGCCATGGTCTTTCATATAATACATAGAGTCATATGTAGTCATGAATCATATAATAGTCGAACAGATGATCCACCCAAGGGCAAATAATTAGACAAGAACATCACAATCAGGCATTAGACCAAAAGTTATCAGGCTACCCAACCTAATACATAGAACCAAAGCTATCAATACCACATAATCATATAACATAAAACATATCATAAACTAGCATATTATATTCCCTTGGTAACTATCCTTCCCTAGTTACCCTACCATTAAACACTTCTCAATTAATTCCTTCGTTGGTCAAACATACATAATCCTGATAAATAGCCTTCTCCAGTTACCCTAAACAAAATAACTCTTAACAGTATCATACGATCAAAAGGTAAGACCCCACCAGTCGAACATACCATGACACCGAGTGTCATACATTGCATATGCATAACAAGTAGTTGTCCTAGTCAACTAGCATACTTGTACTCTAACATTACCCATATCCTACCATGAAAAGGATATACAATGGATACATAGCATAGTGAGAAACTTACTTGAACTAAAGAACTAGAGAAGCACAACAACACTCTCACTCCTTGCATTGCACAATCCCACGAACCAACTAACACCAAAAGAGATAAACCCACAATCAACAACGAAAATCCTCCAAGTTTGACCTCACTTCAAACTGGTCAAAATTCAACAGTTAATGGTCAATAAAAGTCAACGGTTAACCAAATCAATAGCCACCACGACGTGGAGACCTCTTGTTCATGTTGTGGGTATGACAAGACAAAACAGTCACTAAATTGGACTCCACCACATCGTGGTCATTCCTTTGCCACTTCGTGGTCACTGGTAGATCCTTCAATCCTTCATTAAGAGCTTAATCCTTACATATCAATGCTCAAAACTTCAGATCTACTCCTTCTCATTGACTTAATGGATAAAGTTTCCAACTTTATCCATTAGGACTTCACTGCAAGGCAATATCTACAACCCTATGTCCAAATACTCTCTTCCAAGGCCAAATCTTGAGCATGGAACCAAGAACATCCAATCTATAGCCTTTTTCGCACTCATGTAACAGTCCAAAAACAGTGATAAAATTTTTCATTGAAAGACTATCAATTTCATTCATTAAATTTTTCAAAAACCATCACCAAATATAATATCCAAAATATCATAGTATAATTATTCAAAATGCGGAAATCATGAGGGGAGGATGTTGTGCCATCACGTCGGGCCCGTCCATTTCGAACCGAAAGTACCTGAAACCAAAAAACATAAACTATAAGCATAAAGCTTAGTGAGTTCCCCAAAGTACCACATACCAATAATACAACTGGGCTTGACCCTGGGATATAGACCAAACCTATATATATATATATAGGGCCCAGCCCTGGGGCCTCACCTTGGGGTGTATTTCAACCCGATCAACACATATAGGCCCCGCCTTGGGGCCTCTCCCTGGGGTATCTATCAACCCAGTCATACAATAGTGGGCCCCGCCCTGGGGTCTATTTCAACCTGAATATACGATAGTGGGCCCCGCCCTGGGATTTATTTCAACCCGTCATAGTAACTCATATTAGCCACATAACAGCTATCATCCTAAATAACACAATAATGGGCCAACATTGGTGCCTTCAACCCATGGATACAATGAGAAGACTCACCTCACAGACAGATGAAAAGCTGAAACAATACGTTGCTCTGAAATCAACTCTACCAGTCACCTTTATAAATACAGTGGCCAAAACTCGGTATACAACTCAAAATACCCAAAATACCCCTAGGTCAAACTTTGGTGAAAATCCAGGTCAAAGTCAAATGAGTCAACTCGGTGAGTACGTTGGCCGTACTCAACACGTAAGCGGGGTGTAGTACGTGCTTGACCAAAGTCGTGATGTTGACCACGTACGTGTAGTGTACCCTTTGGTACGCCCAGCGTATGCGACTGCCATCTATTCTACCCATTAAGAGCTTAATCTTTAAGCGCTTTCATCCAAAATCCAGATCTAGCCCTCGAAAGGTGTTCTTAACCATAAAGTTTCCAACTTTATAGTTTTGCATGGCTATTAAGAGCTCAACATCAAACACCCTAGCTTCTTGACCCATTAAGACAACCTAGATCATTCATGGAAAGAAACTAATGCCCAAGATCATATTTTTAAGACTTATCACATCCTAAAACCTCTAAAAAAGACAACTAAAAAGTCCTAGAGTATTCCATACTCACAAAGATCAAGATTTGGGACAAAAGGTGCCAACTTTAAGCTTAAATTAGATCTTAATGAAATATTCATCAAGGTTGGAGTTTTATACCTCCTAAAGATGCACAAGGGAGAGTAGTTGTTGGATCCAAAATTTTAAGGGAAGCACCACAACTCCAAGGTTCTTCCTTCACCACCAAGAGCACCAAAAGGGCACCAAAATGATTCTCCAAGCTTCAAAATACACTCACGCACTTTAGGGTTTTGAAATGAGGGCAAAGAGGGATGGAGGTTGGAGTTAAGAGAGAGTATAGGGCTATAATGATGTTTAAATAGGGTCCAAACCCTAAAAATTAGGGTTTACACTCTCGACATGTATGCCCAGTGTCCACATGCATGGCCTAATATTACAAAAATGTCATTAGGGACTAGCTTTGCAAACAAATCACAAACCAAGGGTCAAAATGGAATGCCTAGAAATCAAGATGTTACAACTCAATAGAACCTAATAACCATATAGAGCCATAACAAGCTATGAGTTTGATCCAAGAGCATCCATGGAAGGGACCAAAATCATCCAAAATGGACTCAAACTTCAAATAAGAAGAAAAAGGTTCAAGGTGTGAACTTTATACTTCTTATAACTCAGAAACATGAAGGAGATGATGGACCTAAGCTAGCTCCTTGCTTCCTTGAACCAATATGAACTTCCTCATTCTTCAACTTTTACCAAATCCAAGAACAAGCTCTCCTATTAAGCAAACAAGCTCTCAATCATGCGTGGAGGCTAGGGTTTCAAAATGGAGAGGTGGAGGATGAAGGAAATTCCCTTAACCAATATTTAGAACCTTTAATATGGGAAAAACCCTAAAATCATGGGCTTGGGTTGCAACAGCTGCCACGTCGTGGCCACCTCATGCCACGTCATGGAGCTCACTAGAGACACACGTTTCATGTAACTTATGTCATGTCGTGGGCATCCATGCATCACCTCATGGCAGAGTTTTTTTTCTCTAAAACCCTATTTTTTTATCCCTATAAGTCTTTACCTAATACAGTAATACTTATGGAAAACATGTGTTACAACTCTCCCCCACTTACATTAGATTTCGTCCTCAAAATATGTCATTACCATTTACTTCATAAAACACCCTCCAGACCCTTGTGGGTTCATCAAAGTCCACTTCCTTCCACCATTCAAAGTCACTCTAAGTTTCAGCATCTACAATCACCAATAGGAGGATTTCCGAAACCATGTGCATAAACCATACCCAAGCGGAATCTTCCAAAAGTTAAACCTTGACTAATGCAAGTCTGAAATAATTCCTTAAATATACAGCCACCTTCCGACATTGTTGTTGGACCAATCCTTAGTGAGGAACACCTGTCCTGACGAAGAAGCGGTCGCCAACACATCACCACTAACCAAAAACGAAAAGTACTCACTTTCATTGCCATAATCTGAAGACTCTACACCCTGCCCGACTTCCAGGCAAACAAAGTTACCCGAACCTCAGCCACACTGACTAAAACTCACAATTATGATCCGACCAAGACCTCTCTGACCTTGTCATCTTACTGATAAACTAAAGGATGGAATCCACAACCCACCACCATAGCCGACAACTTCACTCTCAGACGCCAAAATTGATACCTCAAATATAACCCAACAAACGACGTCTAAAATAGTCTATAAAACAACACGGGTCTAAAATCTCTTACCCTCAGATAGGCAAACAACTAAAAAATCAACAAAAAAAACAAGCAATAAAGGTTTTTCCTCAAACCATGTGAATGTTTTGGTTATCCCACAGTCTTACAACCATTTCCATTGCTACAGCCCAACTGTAGTCTTTCCTGCCATGATCCAACCATGGTCTTCCATCTATGAATGATATGATCCAACCATAGTCTTACAATCACTTCCGTTGCAACAGCCCAGCTCCAGTCTTTCATGCCATGATCCAACCATGGTATTTTATCTGTGAATGCTATGATCTAACCATAATCTTACAATCACTTCCATTACTATAGCCCTGCTGCAGTCATTCATTCCATGATCCAATCATGGTCTTCCATATGTGAATGTTATGATCCAACCATAGTCTTACAATCACTTCTAGCCTATTTCAGCCAAGTGTATGCTATAGGCCAAATAATAGTCTTACAATACTCCTGCAATTGTCATAGGCTCCCCCATGGTCTTTCAAACAAAACTATGAAGATAACAAGCAAAGTTGACATGAGACTAGCCCCTAGGCTACTAGACCCCATCAGGTGTTTGGGTCGTGATTTGAACCCTAAAGCCTTCATCAGACAAGAACAGGCAGAGAGGATCTCACATAACCTTCAACTTGATCCTAGCCGCTAACTCGATCTTGCGTCGTCATCGATGTTTCATGTCTTCAGACGAGATAACCCTAAATTCTCAACATCTTCTTCTTTGGTCACAAATTACTTTCGAGCAATAATTTTTGCATGAGCTCCATACCTGACAACCATCTGAACCTTCCACCCATCATCCTTGAATACGAACTTCGAGATGTCATGTAACATGAAATCCTTTCATATGATAAGGATATTCTCCCCTACTTGGGATTGGCTAGACTCCAATGATTTCAAAACAATATAAAAAATTCCCAGACAACCAATGACTACACCACTTGATCCATGTAGCTATACCAACATAAAAGCAAAGAGATATAGAATTCTTCCAACAAAACCAAAGAGCTCCAATCATGCATCTATACCCTCAACAACAACAACAATCCAACCATAAATAAATACTCAAAACAGAACGAAATTCGATTAAAATGATACCATTTAACATATCATCCCTGATTACAAATAACTAAAATGTAAACAAAAAGATACTGATAACATCAATAATGCAGCATCGGGTCGAGATAAAGAACTGATAACTCAAACCCTGACACTTAAACTCCAGTTGTCCAAAGTCATTCATCTGGTAACTGCCATGTTAAAGGTGTTGGATCCAACCATCTCATCCGCTCTCGGGGGACAATCAGCCTTAACATGGCATGTCTTACTACAAAGGAAACATACTCTTGACTCCCTCTAACTATAGTCCTGACGATAGTGATCATCTTGACTGCATCTGAAACATCTAGAAACTAGCGTACGACAACTATCCTAATGAGACCAACCACACCTGTTGCAAAATCTACAAGTCTCTCGATCTCGTGACTGACAATCAGTCGCCTTGGCCTTCTTGTCTGTTGTTGATGATGCATAGACTTGATCATGCTTCCTTTTTTGCTATTGGGTCTCCAACTCCAACTCTCTCTCCCTGGCTGCCTCTACTAAACTGGAAAGACTCTTATGCTCAGAAATACTCACGAACTCCCGGATCTCCGTCCTCAACATATCGTGGTAGCGATTCATCTTCGACTCCTTCGAAGCCGCATATTGTGAGTAAAACAACGCTCTCTCCGTGAACTTGGCGATGATCCCAGCCACCGACTTTGTAGTCTGTTCAAGTGCCAAATACTCTCAGGCCAACTGTTGAACCTCAATCGCTAGCACAAACTCCCTTTTGAATCTGGTAACAAAATCCTTCCAGGTCATAGACTCGAACGCACCTGGTTCGAGGCGAGGCCCTGGACAACCTCGCACCATTAATCCTTAGCTCCATCGTGCAAGAGACACTCCGCATATCTGACCATGACCTCCGCCGAACAAAAGCTGGCATGAAAGGCACTCTCCACATCTGCAATCCAACACATACCGGTAATTGGCTCCCTACTCCCAAAGAAACGAGGAACCGCACCAGCATCAAACTCCCTGAAGGTAACCACATGACCCCATGGCCGACCGCCCTCCAACTTGGCCCGTAGAATCCTAATACACTCATCCAGAACTGAATCAACTCATCTCTGACAGTACTTATCCTACTAGGCCAAACCTCCCTCATGAACCTCGAAATCTCTACAGCAATAATGTCGCGGACATCCTTCTCACTCAAATTTGAATCTCTAACATGGAAGGTCGCCATCCTGAATCTAAAAGATAATGGAAACACATCAAGAACAACGCACAACAACGCATAGTGCAAACCCACATCGTGCATACCCACCTACAAGCTCCCTGGTAATCCTGAAACACCTGTTGTCCTAAGTATGGATCTTGTGCTTTCAGTAATATGGGCCCAATACTACCTTCAACACCTTTCCATACTTGTTCTGAGGTCCATCCTAAGACTCCTAAGTCACTTTACATCACTCCATTATACTCCTCACATGCATGCATACAGCTAGACATATACATAGTACTACACTTCCTAAACTCTCTCTATCTATCTATCTCTAGGTTTCTCACATCCTAAAAACCCGCAAGCAAAACAAGCCTTAACTAACGCACAAGAAATGCCTCATGAATGTGTAGTCGTACATAACCCATAATACAATAGACATTCAAATAACTATCTCTAGTCGGTCAAGTAGCGCATGAGGATTAATCGGGAGCTAGTCGGTATTTTTACAACACTGATATATTGTGATATTGTTATATTGCATTACAACATATGGAGCATAAATTCATGTGATTGTTTTATTAACATATTTTGAGAAAGCATAACATTATACCTTTATACCTTGACATAACTAAATGTCATTCGAAACAAGGCACTTATTAGTTATTAAGGTTAGTATTAGATATGATGTGAAACTTGTTCACGAAGGCAAATAGTCAACATAGATTTTTCCTCTAATCATTGGTGTGTGATATCAGTTCACAAGCAACTTTGATGAATTGAGTATATTTGAGTGTGTGGCCACACTCATATGATATTGGCATAATGTTCAATTAAGTCTCATAATCTTATTCATATTCACATATCAAGAAACCAATATTGAACCGAATGATTTAATCCATACCTAATGTTTAATGATATTGGAACAAAACAAGACTAAAATGACAAGTCATTTACCATTAAATAGTTGATGAAAGTTGTGGAGATAAACACTCATGTATAGTAAGGGGAAGTGGCATGTTGCTACAAGCTTAACACTATCTATAGATGCATAATATGTTGATAAAAGGAAGGGAAACACTTTACAAGAGGCACAAAATTCTTAAAAGATATTATATTGTATTAGTATATTTTGTTGTAAATACCCGACTCCTACTCATGTTATTTATTTTGTGTGTATGTTTTATGCATGTTGATACAAATTGTATGTACTCGTGTTCTGGAAGTGCACCTTTTGTGAGCATATTATAAAGTGGATTGTTATTTTCTAAAGAAAAACATTTTGGTTTGTCTTATTTTCCTCGTTAAGTGATGACTTTATAAATAATGTTTCTCTGAAGCATGCGTTGTATAAACAAAGACTGGTTTTTTTTTTCCACCAAGCGATAAAATGACCATTTTACCCTTTTGTCTAAACTTAAAAATAAAAACAAGCGATGTTTATTAGAGAACCATTATGAATTGAAACTGCAAATAAGAACTAAATGGGTTTCAAAGGAAATACAAAAAGAAGAAATAGGTTTTAGCCTGAAAATAAGGTCTTAATGGATAAAACAAGCCTAGTGAAATCGAAATCAATTATAAACCATGTATTTAGGAGTAGCACTAAACTTCTGATACCCTTTAATCACCTTATTCACTGCATCAAGAAAATCCTTCTCTGTCACCGTCTTCCTCCTTGCTCTAATCGCATACATTCCAGCCTCTGTACACACACTCCTGATATCCGCACCTGCACATTCATATACACATTCATTCATTCATGTCACCTTCCAAAATCCAACAACGGAATCAGCAAAAAGGAATGGAATGGTTGATTCCATAGTCCATACCAGTAGAATTCGGACAAAGGCGAGCCAAAAGTTCAAACCGAACATCTCTTTCACAGTTCATTGTCCGTGTATGAATCTTGAATATCTGAGTCCTACTTTCCATATCCGGAAGTCCAAATTCCACTTTCCTATCCAATCTTCCAGGTCTTAACAATGCAGGGTCCAATGTATCTGGTCTGCAATCATCACCACATTCAAATCACAATGGGTCCCATCACCCATGTGATATAAAAAGTGACTCAAGTATCAAAAACATACCTATTTGTGGCCATTAGAACTTTGATGTTACCACGTGCATCGAACCCATCAAGTTGGTTGACAATTTCAAGCATGGTTCTTTGAACCTCATTATCACCACCAGCACCATCATCAAACCGGGCCCCACCAATTGCATCAACTTCATCAAAGAAAACAATGCATGCTTTCTTTGAACGTGCCATTTGAAAGAGCTCACGAACCATGCGGGCCCCTTCACCAACATACTTTTGAACAAGTTCACTTCCAATGACACGTATGAAACACGCATCAGTTCGATTGGCAACTGCTCTTGCTAAAAGGGTTTTACCAGTGCCAGGTGGACCATAACAGAGGACACCTTTTGGGGGGTCGATTCCAAGCTGGACAAATTTCTCAGGGTGGAGCATTGGTAGCTCAACCACCTATAATACATTCATAATAGAAAACAAATTATGTATAGTTTTGATTATGGCAAATTTGCAATTTACAAACCTCTCTCATCTTTTCAATTTGTTCTTTGCATCCACCAACATCGTTATATGTGACATCTGGCTTTTCTTCCACTGTCATCATGGTCACACTTGGATCAATCTTGGGAGGTAATGGAATCTGAATCTGATATTTATTGCGATCAACGCTGCAATTTAAAAAGAAAAAAAAATGAATTTATGGATTTGGGAAACTCTTAGAATGGTGGAGAGATAATAAGGCTTACCCAACACGCATGCCTTCTTCAATATCAGTGGGTGAAACTTTGTCACCTAACCCGACAACAAACTGAGAATTTATAGAAAGGAACATATATATATCAGATGAATTCATGATATGGATAGAGTTGAAAAATTAGGAATGTGGGATATGTGTACCTTGGCAATTTGCTTGACATTTATAACGTATTTTGCATCTTCTGTGTTTGGATTGATTATCTTTGTGCATCTAGCCACCTGCTTGCAACAACAAGACAGCATTCTTGAAGGAAAAACATCAAAGAAAAAAAGAGAAATGAAGGAACTTTTCTTGATGAATTTGAACCTGAAGTGGTTGCTCCTCTTGCATCATTTGTTTATCAGAAACAAGATCCCATTGGCTAGGTGTGGCTAAACCAGTGTCAGACTCCTTGATACCTATCATAGTTGATGGGGAAAACTACAGTTTAGGAACAAAATGGACATCATCTTTGAAAAAACATATGTGAAGTATCATCTACATTATGAAATCTAGCTCATCTAAGTAAAGGTTATCACAAAAGACATACCACATAAATCATTGATCCTTTTGGCCATTTCCTTTACATCCTTTTCAGCTTTCTTGATGCTGTTGGAATAAGGTCCCAATCCCTACATGAATTTCCTGATGTTAGTTTTTTGTGGAGAAGGAATTCTGTCGACGCTTTAATAAAAACAGACAATATCTATCAAAATTTATGCTATAAATCTATAATGAACAACAACATTTGTGTCAGCCTTCATGGCTTCAAAAGGCATACATGCAGAAAACTAGCTGAAAAAGCCTTCTTTAGGGGATGTTTGTTAAACGTTATGAGCAAGTGCTGCCTGGAAAGAGGATATGTCCACAATAAGTAGCTAACATGAATAAGTCCACCTTGGTACTATAAAATAGATTCATGTTCTTTTTTTCTTAAAAATTGCAGAAGTAATATCAGATTGCAGCAACTAACCAAAGAACCAATCCATAATTTATTTTCAAGACGTTAGTAACAATGATTAAATAACTCTTTCCATTGATCCTCATAGAATATCATTATAATAAAGTTGAAAACAGAAGAATCAATTTGCTTCACCACTACACCAAGGAAGAAACTGCTAAGCTCTAATTTCATAGCCGCAGCATTTCGTCAAGGATGTAATTTTGCATACGATAAATGATTAATATTTAGCAAGAAAATTGAAGGACGCAGAAAAGAAAATGTCCCGTTAGGCGAAGGAAGAATTATTAGGGCTTTTGCTAAAAAAAACATATTTCTTACATAAGTCTTGAGGAGAGCTATATCGTCTTCATCGAGAGGGCGGGGATTCTTCTCGTCCTTGATCTCGTCTTCAATGTCAGTCGGCATCTTTTCTTTTTCTTCTCGCCGGAGAGGAAGGAAATCTCCGAGACCAGGCGGTTTCTTGAGAAGCAAATAAAAGAGAAATAGAGGGGGTTCTAGGGCATATCTTACAACGTTGAAATATAATATCAATTTTCTTTTACAAACTTCTTTTTTGTTTGTTTGGAAGAATCATTATTTATATTTTAGAAAAGACAAATATAATTTTTAAATTATATAGCCCAAACTCCATGGAGTAGTTGAAAACCAATTAAAAAAATAAAAAAATAAAAAAAAAAATATATATATATATATATATATATATATATATATATATATATATATATATATATATATATATATTATAGACTGTAGTTTGATTTTTTTTTTTTAACCACCAAAAAAAATTATTCTGGCTTAACCATTCGAATTTTGATATTTTTGTAAAACCCACTACATAGAAACTTTGAATATTATAAAAATATTATAGCTTTAAATTTGTTCGGTTTAATAAGTCGATTTTTTTATGTAAGATTTAATCACTATAATTTAAAGTTTTTATTTCAAAAGCGACTCCAACATTTTTCATATTGTTTCTGCTATTAGTTACCAAAAAACACTTACGGTGGTTTAAAATTAAAGAGAAAACATGAATCTTAGTTAAATAAATAAATTTAAAAAGAAAAAAATCGATGTTAACAAAAATAATAATAAATAAAAATCCAACAACATTGGTCTTAATAGAATTTGGTCTTATAAATAGGCCTGACAATCGTGTCGTGTTCGGGTTGGCGTGTCGCGGGTTGGCGGGTCAAAATATGCCAACCCAAACACGACCCATTTAAATATACAGGTCACGGGTTGGCGGGTCACGGGTTGACGGGTTTGAAACATAAACCCATATATGACCCACCAACCCATTTATTTATACGGGTTCACAAGTTGGCGGGTTCGTGGGTCAAATTTGGGTTCGTAGGTCCAAATTTTAGATATTTAAGTCTTAAACATCCAAATGAAAATTAAAAACATTTGTAGAAACATGTTACATACTTAACCTTATAGGTTACGACTTATGACCTTAGACCATCCACCACGAGTAATAATGTCAAAACAATCAAATAGTCTATGAATAAATGGTATATATTATATAATACTTATTAAATATTAATACTTGATAAATAAATATATTTAAAAATATAATAATTTTTTTATTAAGAATATAAACGGGTTGGCGGGTCAACCCGTTTATTTTTTAAGAAACTCATATATGACCCGTTTAATAAACGGGTTGGCGGGTTGACGGGTTGGTGGGTTGAAAAACTCAACCCAAACTCATTTATTTCGTATCGTGTCGCGGGTCGTGTCACATGTCGTGTCAAGAATTATTAGCCCTCCTTATAAATCAAACTTGCAATTTTATGAGGCATGGAAGTAGTTTGTTGATGAGATAACTTCTACTAAATAGACTTGCAAACAATTTATTTGTAATGGTGATGTAAAATAAGTAATTTATTATTGGAAGCCTTAATGATTAAATAAAATGTTGCACAAACATTCGAAACATAGTTTATATAACCAAACAAAATGGGTCAACTTTGATGCAGTTTCGTTGTTCAAATAATTTTATGCCTATAAAAATCAATTCAAAAATAAATATTTCAACAAACATACCTCAACAAATTAAAATTAGCCATTATCCATCAAATTTTCTGTAAAATAACCTAATAATACACAAAACTTATTGAAAATGTAATGTAATTTGTTAGTTTTCAAATAATTTTATAATCCTTGGAATGTCACAAACAAAACAATATTTCAATACATTGTTGAACAAATCAAAATTTTGCATGAATTTCCTTTTTTCCTAATAGTTTTTTTGTTGCTGGTATTTAAGCACATCCGATGTCTCCAAATCAAAGACCTTGCAGATGTCTTTTAATCTGCACTTGCTCACATCATCTCCATCTCCAACAAGTCTTTCAAGCTCCTCAGATGCTTCCATTACCTGTATACACAATAAACATTCATATCAAAAGTTCAAAACCAAAAAATATATAAAACGTTAAACTAAAAATATATATATACACAATTCAGAGATATAATTTACCAATGGAGGATCAGAGGAATCTGAGCTTTTTTCCTCTGATTCATTCTCATGGTGTGTCTTTGAGGAATCTGATACCAGCTGAAGAAGCTTCTCACTTCCCTGAAAATAAAGAATATGAGTGAATCCATCACAATATAAATTCAAAAAAAAAAAAACATATAATAAAATCAACTACTGACATAATTTCAGAAGCTTGACTTACCTTTAGGGCCCTCCAGTGGGAATAGGTACGAAATAATATCCAAAAGAAGGGTACATTTGGCAAAGGTAAAACCTAAACAAATTTAAAAAAAAAAAAAAAAAAAAAAAAAAAAAAAAAAAAAAAAAGATTTTATATGATATAAATGTTTCAGAAAGAGCATTTATAAATAATTATAAATTTTCAGATACATACTGCAAAAGCAGAGGTAACTGGTAGCAGTGTGACTGAACCATAAAAATAATTCTTGTGAACAATACTCCCCCTGCATATCAGAAAGTTCAACATCATCATAATTCATAATATAATCTTTAAAAAATAAAAACTTGACAAATTAAAATGTTAATTAGACAGGAGTGAGCACCTCATTGCAATATGCCTTAATCTTCTACGAACAAGTCTTGCATTTAAGCTTCAATTTTAAAATAAAAAATAAAGAGATTCAGTAATTAGCACTATTACAAGGTTGAAAAACTTGCGTAATAAATGTTAATTTTTTCTGATGATTAAAAAGGAGGAGTGACATCTAAGGGTGGAATGAGAGGAGAATTATGTTGTTACTTGTTAACCCTGATATTGCATTTTATGAAATGTGAGCTAATTCCATATTAACTTCAACATCCTCTTCTGCTAAGTGATAAGTGATGTAATTATGGCTTCTCTCCCTTACAAACATGTCATCTTTCAAATTTCTCATCACAAAAGAAACTATTGTTATCAGTATCATTCACATTACCAACTATTTTGGTGATTTGCATACTGTTTGTAGTTTTCAGCATCACCTCTAATGAATAATAACTTCAACACAAAGGAAAAAGAAGATAAAATAAATGAGAGGCGGATGGGTATTATATTTGTCCTATACGTGAACTGGATTGACACTTGGGCCTAGATCACTGATATCATCATTTGGGCTTAATACTTAGGTCGTAATCGTATCAAACAAATCCGACACCAAAACAAACCTTGATGGGAAGACAACCTCCACACCAGTTAACTGCTTGGGAATGGATTTCAAAAATATCTCAGACGGCTTAACACGCGACAAGAGGCTTAATCCCACGCTACACATCAGAATCAAAAAGAAAAAAAGCACAATCAATCTTTGATAGGGAACGGGTATCAGATGATAACGTGAATATGACATATAGACACAAGATCACAGTTTTTATACCCATGAATCTTGTTCTTGAAACTGCCGGGAGGCGCCTTCTCCAGACCAGACCAAGCTTTGTTCATCTACATAGTGCACAAAAGTTGAAGAAACTATGAAGATCATATAAGAAATTAAGAATGAAGGAAAAAAAGAGAATGGGAATACCTTATTAGCTACAAAATCAACACAGAGCTCAACATTAGCGGCAGTGGCTTTCGGAGATGACGAAGAAACGTTTTTCCATAGTTGTTTGAATGTAGTCGGAGATTGTGAAGATTGGGATTCTGAGGTTGAACGGTCAATCGATCTGATAAAGCACCAATTCCTTCCTTTGATTGGAAACACTAATAATCTTGCTCTCATATTTGATCCTTCAGTATTCTAGACCATGAAACAGTTAAACGGCGAATGTAGAAATTGGGTTATGCCTTATGAGAATGGTAGGGTGAAATCGAAGAAACTGTATCTCTTTAAGGGTGAGGTGATTATAGTAAATGGGTTCGGAAAAGGTGTAAATGGATGCCAGGAAGAAGGAGATGAGCAGTTAAATGGTGGTGCTGGTTTCAGTGGGCAGAGTCTGAAATCAGGGAGCGTCGAGGGATGAATAGAAATGGGCAGAGCGTTGAAGCAGCGGCGTTTTTGGTGGTATTTTGTGCATAGCGGAGCGGTGACTGGAATATTTCAACGACCACCCCCTTTTGGATTTACATTTGGCCGCCTTCATCAATTGAAAGATGACAGTCAGCACCCAATCATCAGTTGAGAATGACACATGATCATATTTTTATAAAGTATCACCAAATTACTTTGAGTGAATTACAGAAATGGTCCTTGTGGTTGGCACAATTCTACAGTTTTAGTCCTAGTTTTTTAATTTTAATAAAACTGGTCCTTATTGCTGGTTTCGATTACACATTTTCCAAACCAATGAATAGGGTCTCTCACCACCACCACCATGTATCGCCCATTTAGAGTAATTTTGGCAACCTCCGTCTCCCACCACCCTCATCATCCTTCACATTTTCTGGCAACCATCATGTCATTAAATTTCGGCAACCTTGTCCTAATTTCGATTTTTCTTTCTTGCACAAACCCAATTCAAAGCTAATATAACGAAATGAAACACCACCCTAAACATTCAATTCCTTCCTTTTATACGTTAACTGGAAAAATTATTCTTCAATTGTCTTTCTAGGCAACAAGTTACGCAGTGCAAGGAAGTTTCTCAAGGTAACAAGGTACTTTAGGTTACTTGCATTCTTGAAGAAGAATAAGGTGGTGGTGAGAAGAACTTACAGCTTAAAATCACTTTGGACAGGGTCGGTCCATTGGTTTCTCATGGCCCGGGCGAAAAGGCTAAAAAATACCCTAATGGTATACATTTCTGATTGCACATATTATCTATATACAACATCATTTTTATAATACTAAAATATAATACATTTTTTTAAAACCTTCTTATCCTTATATCCATATAAAACTAAAGCTTACCGATGACACCTAAATTTTAACATTGATCAAACTATAATCAAATACAACAATCTAGTAAATCTTTAATTCTTTGAAAATAATTAAATTCTTCCTTTTTTCTGAACCGTAAACTTTAATTTAACGAACATTAAAAAATTACCATGTAAAATTAGTTGATACAAAGTTTTTGATTATATTACAATATAATATAACCAACAAAAACCTAGAAGATAAGCTAAATCAGCAACTACATTATATATAAAAAAATAAAAAAATAAAAAAAAAAAAAAAAACAAACAAACACATCTAAGACATAGAGAATAACAAAATACAACCGATCCCAAGTAATCCCAAACAGAACAATAATTAGTAGCCAACTTCAACCACTTCAAAAATGGAATGAAAAAAAAAATATAGTATACACCAATAAACTAACAATCACAAATTTGAAGCAAGAATATGAAATAATATATAAACCTTATATACAATAAAAAACAGAGAAGTTTCTTTGTATTGTGCATTGATCAACAATCCAATGTTTATCATCCATTGATGACTTAATGACAGCAAACATATAAATCCATCTCTTTTGACTACAAGATTCAAATCAAGAAAACACAATAAATATTTCAACACAAAATTTCTCAGTTAACTCTAAGAAACTGTAATTAAAATCAAATTAGCAATTCCAAACTAAACAAGATTAATTTATCGATAGTTTTAGATTCTGCTTTTTAAATTAAAGAAAGAAATATTTAGCAACTACTAAAATTATGAAATTAGTCAAACTGAGAAACAAGTTAGCAATTTCATGATTTAGACTTTAGTAATCACCATAAATTGCCCAAATTTAGATGTTAACATAAATTGATTCTAATTTACAGATCAATATGGTGAAAATCAATATGGATATTGAGAATTTGAATTGACAAAAAAAAAAGTATTGACTAGTGAATGAGAAATAAGAAACTGATAGATAGAATCATACAGGGGCTAATTTATACACTTCCATTTAAAAAATCAAGAAGTTACCAATTCTGATTGATTGGATTGACCGATATGATTTTGTGTGCATCCATCTTCTTCGAATCATTCTCTCATCGTGTAAGGTCGTTTCTACCCTCTTAACTCTCGGGCCATGATTATCAACTGGATGCTCATCTTCCAAGTTGCCCCATCTGTCCTTTCCGTTGTTATTTAATATTGATCCCCGTCTCCTCGTCTTTTTCAGCTCTCACGGAATCTTCGAATTAGACGTGCAAAGTACATTTATCAAAATATTGAAATATTGAGGCGTGGTTTTTTTTCCCGCTGCATTCTCAGAACTTCAATCGTGCCCTAGTTAACCCATCATAGTTTTGAGCCCAAATAAGATGTCTACCCATAAAACTAAAACAAAATCTGATGCCCTCATATCCATTGTTGCCCTGGGCCTTGGCCCTGCTCACCCTGCCCTTGGGTCGGGCCTGAATTTGGATATGAGATTTCTTTCTTGTTTGCAACCTCCAGGAGGTATAAAGTTTGCATCTTGATCACTCCATCTTGTAGAACTAGAAATTTCACTCTTTTAAGTCACTTTTTGTCCCAAAATAATGATTCTTGAGTATGGCATGTTTTTTGTAGCACCTGGTTCCTGGTACGTAAATCTTATGTGAGTATTTTCCATTTTTAGCCTTGGACTCGGCGAGTCATAGGCCCGACTCGCCGAGTAGAGACGGGACCCGGGACACGTTTAAGTTGGTGACTCGGCGAGTCCATATTCCGGACTCGGCGAGTCACCGCTGTTGGATGAAACCCTAAGTTTCAGGGGTTTGCACCCTATTTAAGCCTCATGTCCGCCCCAAGCCAGCCCCCATTCACCCTCAGAGCCCCCCAACCCTCGTTCAAAGCTTATTTCCTAGAGAGCTTGAAGCATTTTGTGTGATCTTGAAGGTTTTGAGAAGGAAGTGGTGTAGATCAAGAGGAAGGGAAGGAAACCAAGCATCTTAGTGTTCTCTTAGTGGTTCCTTTGAGGTATAACCCATTTTCCCTATGTTTCTATGCTTATTACTCCATTAAGTCTTTCTTGAGCCCTTCCCCAAGCTTGTATGCGCAATATAATCCGTAATAAGTTGATTGGCCTTTAGATCTAGGCATGGTTGAGCTCCTGGAGCTCAGATATGTTGCCTTTATGGACCCACATTGCATGAAGACCCTAGATCTACCATTTTGGGTGCATTTTGAACCCTAAAACCCTTATTGGTGAATATCTACACGTAAAGTTGGAAACTTTACGTGTGATTCATGCTCTAGGAACCCAGATCTGTGAATGGCATGGACTGGAATCGAGCAAAACCGCATAGTTAGTGGTTGCATGGCAACGACTCGCCGAGTCGTTCATCTGACTCGACGAGTCTGCTTGCGAGTCTCCGAGTTTGTCCCCTTTTCGTAGTGTCGAGTGTGAGCAGTGAGTCACGGGTTGTGACTCAGTGAGTTGGAAGCCAAACTCATCCATGGAGGAACTCGGCGAGTCAATGCCCTGACTCGGCGAGTTCAAGGCAATCTTCTTAGATCAAGAACAGACTCGGCGAGTTGTTCATACAACTCGGCGAGTCTTAGCATAAGTGTTCATCGGATGAAGATGAACTCGGCGAGTTGTTCATACAACTCGGCGAGTAGGATGAAGGACTTGAATATCAGTTTAGAAGGAGAACTCGTCGAGTCATCGCCTAACTCGACGAGTAGAAACGGGATTCAGGACAATCGTTTGGGTAGGGACTCGGCGAGTTGGAGAGCCAACTCAGCGATTCGAGTCAACTGAAGTTGACTCTGATTTGGACTTATGACATGATCAGGGGTAAAATGGTCATTTTACCCAAGGGTCAGTTAGCAGTGATTGATTGATTATGTTGTGGGAATTACAGCCGTAGGATTTCCGGAGCAGCAGCAGCAGCAGTAGACAGTCAGTTCCCGATCATATCAGTAGCTACTTTGAGGTGAGTTACCTTCCAGTAGCGGTGGGTCTAAGGCCACAATGTCGGCCCACCAGTAGGAGACGTATGATAGATGATTGTCTCTGTGATATCATCTAGGTTTGCTACTACCTGATATGTTATATGCTAGCATGATATGTTGTATGTCATAGTAGTAGAGTTCGGTTGTTAGGACCGGAGGGTAGTTAGACACCCCAGATACGTCTGACAGTATGTGATGTTATGTTTATATGCTAGCATGATCTATTATATGAGTTAGAGGTAGTAGGAGGGGAGCAGTCCCCGAGTTCGGTTGTTAGGACCGAAGGGTAGTTCACACACCCCAGATATGTCTGATAATATGTTATGTTATGATATGTGATAGTAGTAGCAGTAGGGGGTGAAATAGTCCCCGGGGATCGGTTGTCAGGACCGGCGGGTAGTCAGCACCCCAGAATGGCTTGACACGGGTAGGACGGCACCCCAGAATGGTCGCACGGGTAGTCGGCACCCCAGAATGGCCGTACCGGGTAGTCAGGCACCCCAGAATAGCCTGGCAGTATGTAGGATATGTGTTGTATGGTATGTGGTACGATGGGGGAACTCACTAAGCTTTGTGCTTACGTTTCTCAGTTGTTGTTTCAGGTACCTCTTCATCCAAGGGGAAGGAGCAGGCGCGGTAGCGGCTTATCACACACACTCCTTGATTCCGCATTTATGAGTTTACCCTGGGATTGATACTCTGATATTTCGATTGGTTGTATGACTTGGCTTTTAGACATGGTTTACGTTGTGATGTGGTTTGATCAAACAAT
This sequence comes from Lactuca serriola, assembly GCF_051521515.1. Lineage (NCBI taxonomy): Eukaryota > Viridiplantae > Streptophyta > Magnoliopsida > Asterales > Asteraceae > Lactuca > Lactuca serriola. The sequence continues at coordinate 286,240,960 of NC_136412.1, read as the reverse complement.
GTTTTTAATTATTAATGTTTTCTAAAGTAATGTTTTAAAAACGAAATTTTTTGGACGTGAAAATTGGGTCGTTACAAGTTGGTATCAGAGCCCTGGTTTGAGGGATTCGGACACACCTTCGGGGGTGTCTGAACTCAAATCGGGGGATTAAAAGATTTTCCAAAAGAAAATGTTTTCTAAAGATTGAGAAAAGAGTTTTGAGAAAGAACGAAGTGTGTGATGTGGGCGACCGGCCAAGCTCAAGTAAGTATTCCCCAAAGTACCCATACAAGTTTATGTTATGTTTATCAGCTTTTGTAGAACAGCATGCTAAAATAGGACTAAGGATCTAGGAATGATGCCTTATGTGCCTGCTTTATGTGTTTCAGTTGTATGAGAATTGCATGCTAGTATTGAGTAGACAGCGAGTAGGATAGCCTGATTAGGTTATGCCTGGTAATATGAGCTTAGCATTTTATGCTAGTACAGTTCCTGTAAGCAGATAGAGTTGATTGAGATTGTTACCCTTGTCTGAATGCTGCTTGCTTCGTGCTATGTGGGACTCTGAATAATAGGAGTTAGCCGTTAGGCGAATACGTCACGTCACATGTGATCAGGGTTGAATAATCTTAGAGTGTCGGATTTGATCCTACTGCGCAGCTCTTGTTTGAGTCCAACCGTTGTAGGGACGAGTCGGGTACTCGAAGGATTATCTGAGCCTCGTCACATGTGATGGTATTCGGGTAATGGCTAATTGGCATTACAAGGAGGCTTGCAGCAGCTGAGGACTGGATAGAGTAGAATCATAGATTTCCCTAGGGCAAGCCTAGGATGAGTATAGCAGTGATCAGCAGTAGTGAAAGGGATCTGGTGGAGTCGAGGCACTCCTTGAAGAAGGTACGGATAGATGTGGAAGGTAGTATGGGCCCGTACTACTGAAAGCAGAGGATCCGTACCCGAACCAAGGAAGGCCAAGATAAGACCAGGGAACTTGTAAGTAGCAGTGATCCCTCAGGAAGTATCAGTATCACTAATGATTGTATTATGTATTGCAGAATGGTGGTACTTCGATCGAAGCCGATAGATGGCGGTTCAGGAGAGGGGTCAGGTTCGGGATCAGGTTCCGAGCCGGTAGATGAGGGACTACACGAGTTCATCGCGTCAGAGATCACCAAGGGTATCCTTGAGTCGACTCCCATTATCTTTGGGTCGATCAAGGAAGGGATCATCGAGTTGATGGAGGATCGCCTCAGGGCGTTCAGGAGTGACATGGCATCTGGCCAGTCGGGATCTCGCACGCTGTCCTTTAAGGACTTCAGGGGCAGTGGTGCGCCGGATTTCCACGGGGTGAAAGACCCCATTGCTGCCAGTCGATGGATTGCAGACATCGAGTCTGCACAGTTGACTAGCTTCTGCCCCGAGGGGTCGAAGGTGAGGTATGCATCAGGATGTTTACGAGACCGAGCTCGAGATTGGTGGGAGTCAGTGGGTGACTCGTTGGGAGCCTTAGCTATCGAGGCGATGACCTAGTCGGACTTTGTGACCAGGTTCAGGGCAGAGTTTGCGTCGGCTGTCGAGCTTCAGCATCTGGCCAGGGATTTTTTGGACATGAGACAGATGACGGAGACTGTGGCGGAGATCACCGCCAAGTTCCGGGAGAGGGCACTGTTGGTGCCCCAGTATGCGGGCGATTAGGACATGAGGAGGACCCGCTATCATGACATGCTCTGGGCTGATATCCGGGAGCACGTTAGTTTTTCAGCTTGCCCCACCTTGGACTCCATGATTGCCAGGGCGAGGGAGAGAGAGATAGATTTGGAGCACATCCGGAAACGGAAGTCAGAGGAGGGACAGACAGGAGGGGCTTCGGGGAAGAAGCCCAAGGGATCAGATGGTAGGCCGAAAGGCCAGTCAGGACCGAGCCGCTACAGGAAATGCGGCAGGCCGCACGAGGGGGCGTGCAGGTTGGGATCATCAGGCTGCTACAAGTGCGGCAAGTCTGGGCACTTTAGCATGGATTGCACTGCTCCGGCAGCAGCTATTCAGACGTCTGAGTTGTTGTGTTTCCACTGCAACCAGAGGGGCTACAAGAAGGCCAATTGCCCCCAGTTGACAGTTTCAGTGCCAGTGAAGGCGCCAGCTCCAGCGACCCTACGGATCACAGATGGCCGGCAGGGCAAGGCAGAGGCTCCAGTGGTAAGGAGCCGGGCATTCCAGCTGACCGCCGAGGAGGCACGCGCCGCACCCGATGTGGTGACGGGTATGATTCTTTCCCTCTATTTTATTTTATGATGTTATGATATTGATATGTGCTCCGTATGTATATGTATGCATTAGGATCGTTCCATGTGAACGGCATCCCAGTTCAGGTGTTGTTCGTGTAGCACCTGGTTCCTGGTACGTAAATCTTATTTGAGTATTTCTCTTCTTTTAGCCTTGGACTCGGCGAGTCATAGGTCCGACTCGCCGAGTAGATACGGGACCCGGGACACATTTAAGTTGGTGACTCGGCGAGTCCATATTCTGGACTCGACGAGTCACCGCTGTTGGATGAAACCCTAAGTTTCAGGGGTTTGCACCTTATTTAAACTCTCTTTCCGCCCCAATCTCGCCCCCATTCACCCTCAGAGCCCTGTATCTCTCTCTAGCCTTGCTTCCTTGTGAGTTTGAAGTGTTTTGTGGTGTTCTTGAAGTTTTTGAGGAGAAAGAAGAGTGAATCAAGAAGAGGAGAAGGAGGCCAAGCATCTCTGTGTCATTCCAACGTTTCCCCTGAGGTATAGCTCATTTCCCCTCTGTTTTTAAGCTTATTGTCCCTTATAGCTCCATTAAAGTCCTCTTTGAGCCATTTCCAAGATTGTGTATGTTTGAGGGTTTGTAATAAGCTGATTGACCTTTAGATCTAGGCATGGTTGAGCTCCAGGAGCTCAGATCTACTGTCTTTTTTGGAACCATATTGCATGAAAGCCCTAGATCTACCCCTTTTGGTGCATTTTGGACCTTAAAACCCTCATGGTGGTCTATTTACACGTAAAGTTGGAAACTTTACGTGATAACCAGGCCCTAGGAGCCCAGATCTATGTATGGCATGAGCTGGATTCAAGCAGAATCGACCATATAGTAATTTCATGGTAACGACTCGGCGAGTCGGTTCGCGAGTCTCCGAGTTTGTCCCCTTTTCGTAGTGTCGAGTGAGCAGTGAGTCACGGGGTGTGACTCAGTGAGTCGGAAACTGAACTCATCTATGGAGGAACTCGGCGAGTCAATGCCCTGACTCGGCGAGTTCAAGGCAATCTCCTTAGATCAAGAACAGACTCGGCGAGTTGTTCATACAACTCGGCGAGTCGCAGCATAAGTGTTCATCGGATGAAGATGAACTCGACGAGTTGTTCATACAACTCGGCGAGTAGGATGAAGGACTTGAATATCAGTTTAGAAGGAGAACTCGTTGAGTCGTCGCCTAACTCGGCGAGTAGAAACGGGATTTAGGCATTCGTTTGGGTAGAGACTCGGCGAGTTGGAAAGCCAACTCGACGAGTCGGGTCAATTGAAAGTTGACTCTGGCTTTGACTTAGGGCATGATCAGGGGTAAAATGGTCATTTTACCCAAAGGAGAGTTAGCAGTGTTTGATTGAGTATGTTGTGGGAATTGCAGCCGGAGGATTTCCGGAGCAGCAGCAATAGGCAGTCAGTTCCCGATCAGATCAGCAGCTACTTCGAGGTGAGTTACCTTCCAGTAGCGGTGGGTCTACGGCTTCAATGCCGGCCCACCAGTAGTAGTCGTATGTCAGATGATTGTCTTTGTGATATCATCTAGGTTTGCTACTACCTAATATGTTATGTGCTAGCATGATATGCTATATGAAATAAAAGTAGAGATCGGTTGATAGGACCGAAAGGGTAGTTTAGACACCCCAGAAATGTCTGACAGTACGTGATGATATGTTTGCATGCTGGCTTGTTATGTTATATGCGATAAAGGTAGTAGGAGGGGACTAGTCCCCGAGGATCGGTTGTTAGGACCGATGCGTATTCAGCACCCCAGAATGGCTTGACACAGGTAGGACGGCACCCCAGAATGGCCGTACCGGGTAGTCAGGCACCCCAGAATAGCCTGGCAGTATGTATGCTATGTGTTTGTATGGTATGTGGTACGATGGGGGAACTCACTAAGCTTCGTGCTTACGGTTTTCAGTTTTGGTTTCAGGTACCTCCTCAGCTAGGGGAAAGGAGCCGGCGCGGTAGCAACATGTCACACACACACTCTCTGGTTTCCGCACTTACGAGATTCTCTGGGATTTATACTCTGATATTTTGATTGGTTGTATGATTTGTCTTTTAGACATGGTTTACGTTGTGTTATGGTTTGATCAAACAATGTTTTTAATTATTAATGTTTTTTAAAGTAATGTTTTAAAACGAAATCTTTGGACGTGAAAATTGGGTCGTTACAGTTCGACTCGGGTGCATCCCGATCATTTGTTTCCCTTGCGCTTAGCAAGAAGTTTCATGAGTCTTCGGGCGAGTTAGATTGCCCTTTAGAGGTAGAGCTTGCGGATGATCGATCGGTGCGAGCATCGATGGTGTTTCGAGATTGCGTATTGCGTTTGTTTGACGAGCGCTACTTGGTAGACTTGGTTCCCATTCCGTTGCGTGGGAACAAGGTGATTATAGGCATGGATTGGTTGAGCCCCAATGGGGCGGTGATAGATTGCGCACAGCAGCTAGTGCGAGTCAGGACCCCAGGTGGGGGAGAGTTAGTGATTCATGGCGAGAGGCCACAGTGTGGACCTACAGTCTGTTCGGCAGCGAGGGCTAGACGATACCTTCAGCAGGGATGCGCAGGATATGTCGCGTACGTGATGGATACCCGGGAGGCGGGTAAGGCGACGGTGAGCAAGGTTCTGGTGTTGCGAGATTTCGCAGATGTTTTTCCAGAGGAGCTTCCTGGGATACCTCTAGAGCGACAAGTTGAGTTTAGGATTGACCTCGTTCCTGGTGCGGCTCCGATAGCCAAGGCACCGTATCGGTTGGCTCCTCCTGAGATGCAGGAGTTGTCTACACAGCTGCAAGAGCTGTTAGACAAGGGATTCATTCGACCGAGTAGTTCACCCTGGGGAGCCCGATTTTGTTCGTGAAAAAGAAGGACGGGTCGCATCGGATGTGTATAGATTACCGGGAGCTGAACAAGGTAATGGTGAAGAACCGTTACCCACTCCCGAGGATTGATGACCTCTTTGACCAGCTTCAGGGAGCATCTTGGTTCTCCAAGATTGATTTGTGTTCGGGTTATCATCAGATGAGGGTCAGGGAGGAGGATACACAGAAGACCGCGTTTCGGACGCGCTATGGCCATTATGAGTTCGTGGTGATGCCGTTTGGGCTCACCAATGCTCCTACCGCGTTCATGGACCTCATGAACCGCGTATGTAGACCGATGTTGGATTGGTCTGTGATAGTCTTTATCGATGACATCTTGGTTTATTCCAAGACACAGGAAGAGCATGAGGGGCATCTGAGAGAGGTATTGGAGACCCTGAGGAGGGAGAGCTTGTATGCCAAGTTCTCCAAGTGTGAGTTTTGGTTGCGCGAGGTGCAATTTCTCGGACACCTTGTAAACCAGAACGGGATTCTGGTCGATCCGGCCAAGGTCAAGGCCGAGATGAGGTGGGAGGTTCCGAAGTCTCCATCTGAAATTCGTAGTTTCCTAGGATTGGCAGGCTATTATCGGAGATTCATTCAGAACTTCTCCAAGATAGTCATACCCCTAACGCGGCTGACGAAGAAAGCCGTAGTCTTTCGGTGGGGACCCAAGCAGCAGGTGGCGTTTGAGACGCTGAGACGGAGATTGTGCGAGGCGCCAATCTTAGCCCTGCCTGAGGGCGTAGAGGATTTTGTGGTATACTGTGACGCGTCCATTTCAGGGCTGGGTGCGGTACTGATGCAGAGGGGTATGTCATTGCCTACGCTTCGAGGCAGCTCAAGCCTCACGAGGCGAACTACCCGACGCATGATTTAGAGTTGGGGGCGGTGGTTTTTGCCCTCAAGATTTGGCGACATTACCTCTACGGGGTTCGATGTACCATCTACACGGACCACAAGAGTTTGAGGTACCTCATGGATCAACTGAATCTGAACATGAGGCAGCGTCTGTGGTTGGACGTGGTGAAGGATTATGATTGCGAGATCCTTTACCACCCGGGGAAGGCCAACGTGGTGGCCGATGCACTTAGCCGCAAGGCGGCGCCGATCAGGGATATTTGCATGAGGATGACCGTAGTGACTCCCCTGTTGGAGCAGATTCGGGAGGCTCAACAGGAGGTTATCAAGGAGGAACATCGGAAGAGCGAGCGTGTGGTGGGTCAGGTTTCCTCCTTCGATTATGATAGCCAAGGACTATTGACACTACACCGTAGGGTGTGGGTGCCGTATCACGGAGGTCTGCACCAGATCTTGTTGGAGGAGGCGCACAATTCCCAATTCTCTATTCATCCCGGGGCGACGAAGATGTATAGGGATCTTCGTCCAGATTATTGGTGGCCCTGCATGAAGCGGGATGTGGCATGGTACGTCGAGCGGTGCTTGACCTGCAGGAAGGTCAAGGCTGAACATCAGAGACCGCATGGCAAGATGCAGCCGTTGGGTATTCCACTGTCGAAATGGGAAGATATCACGATGGATTTTATCTCGAAGCTTCCCAGGACTGCGCGTGGAGTAGATTCGATTTGGGTCATCGTGGATCGACTGACCAAGAGTGCTCACTTCATCCCGATTCATGAGAGCATATCGGCCGAGAAATTGGCCGAAATCTATATTAGGGAGATTGCGGCGCGGCACGGGGTGCCAGTATCGGTTATCTCGGACAGGGATGTGCGTTTTACTTCCGGGTTTTGGAAGAGGTTTCATGACAAGTTGGGCACTCGTTTACATTTTAGCACCGCCTTTCACCCGCAGACAGATGGTCAGAGCGAGCGGACCATCCAGACTCTGGAGGATATGTTGCGGGCGTGCGTGCTAGACTTCGGTGGTAGCTGGGATACTTATCTTCCCTTGGCTGAGTTCTCATACAACAACAGCTACCACGCGAGTATTGACCGTCCCCCATTCGAGATGTTGTACGGTCGGAGGTGCAGGACCCCGATATGATGGGGTGAAGTAGGCCAGAGAGTCATGGGGAGCACCGAAGTGGTGCTCAAGACGACCGAGAGGATCCAGCAGGTTCGGAGCAGGCTTCAGACTGCTCAGAGTCGGCAGAAAAGTTACGCCGACAAGCGCCGATCCGACTTGGAGTTCTAGGTTGGGGATATGGTTCTCCTGAAGGTGTCACCTTGGAAGGGCGTCATTCAATTCAGGAAGCGGGACAAGTTGGGCCCGAGGTTTATTGGGCTGTTCAGGGTTGTAGCCCGGATGGGCAAGGTGGCGTATAGGCTGGATCTGCCAGTCAAACTCAGCCAGATCCACAACACTTTCCATGTTTCTCAGCTGCGGAAGTGCCTAGTGGACGATTCGGCAGTAGTGCCGTTAGAGGATATTCAGGTTGATGACAGCCTGAATTACATTGAGCGCCCAGTCGCAATTCTCGACAGGAAGTCGAAGGATTTGAGGAACAAGAGGGTGGAGCTCGTAAAGGTGCAATGGAAGCACCGCAAGGGTTCGGAATGGACTTGGGAGCCGGTGGACGAGATGATGGAGCATTATCCCGAGCTATTTCAGGATCGAGCAGCAGACTTCGAGGACGAAGTCTAAAATAAGTAGGGGAGATTTGTAGCACATGGTTCCTGGTATGTAAATCTTATGTGAGTATTTTCCATTTTTAGCCTTGGACTCGGCGAGTCATAGGCCCGACTCGTCGAGTAGAGATGGGACCCGGGACACGTTTAAGTTGGTGACTCGGCGAGTCCATATTCCGGACTCGGCGAGTCACCGCTGTTGGATGAAACCCTAAGTTTCAGGGGTTTGCACCCTATTTAAGCCTCATGTCCGCCCCAAGCCAGCCCCCATTCACCCTCAGAGCCCCCCAACCCTCGTTCAAAGCTTATTTCCTAGAGAGCTTGAAGCATTTTGTGTGATCTTGAAGGTTTTGAGAAGGAAGTGGTGTAGATCAAGAGGAAGGGAAGGAAACCAAGCATCTTAGTGTTCTCTTAGTGTTTCCTTTGAGGTATAACCCGTTTTCCCTCTGTTTCTATGCTTATTACTCCATTAAGTCTTTCTTGATCCCTTCCCAAAGCTTGTATGCGCAATATAATCCGTAATAAGTTGATTGGCCTTTAGATCTAGGCATGGTTGAGCTCCAGGAGCTCAAATCTGTTGCCTTTATGGACCCACATTGCATGAAGACCCTAGATCTACCCTTTTGGGTGCATTTTGAACCCTAAAACCCTTATTGGTGAATATCTACACGTAAAGTTGGAAACTTTACGTGTGATTCATGCTCATGGAACCCAGATCTATGAATGGCATGAACTGGAATCGAGCAAAACCGCATAGTTAATGGTTGCATGGCAACGACTCGATGAGTCGTTCATCTAACTCGGCGAGTCTGCTCGCGAGTCTCCGAGTTTGTCCCCTTTTTGTAGTGTCGAGTGTGAGCAGTGAGTCACGGGTTGTGACTCAGTGAGTTGGAAGCCAAACTCATCCATGGAGGAACTCGGCGAGTCAATGCCCTGACTCGGCGAGTTCAAGGCAATCTTCTTAGATCAAGAACAGACTCGGCGAGTTGTTCATACAACTCGGCGAGTCTTAGCATAAGTGTTCATCGGATGAAGATGAACTCGGCGAGTTGTTCATACAACTCGGCGAGTAGGATGAAGGACTTGAATATCAGTTTAGAAGGAGAACTCGTCGAGTCATCGCCTAACTCGACGAGTAGAAACGGGATTCAGGACAATCGTTTGGGTAGGGACTCGGCGAGTCAGGTCAACTGAAGTTGACTCTGATTTGGACTTATGACATGATCAGGGGTAAAATGGTCATTTTACCCAAGGATCAGTTAGCAGTGATTGATTGATTATGTTGTGGGAATTACAGCCGGTGGATTTCCAGAGCAGCAGTAGACAGTCAGTTCCCGATCAGATCAGTAGCTACTTTGAGGTGAGTTACCTTCCAGTAGCGGTGGGTCTAAGGCCATAATGCCGGCCCACCAGTAGGAGACGTATGATAGATGATTGTCTCTGTGATATCATCTAGGTTTGTTGCTACCTGATATGTTATATACTAGCATGATATGTTATATGTGATAGTAGTAGAGTTCGGTTGTTAGGACCGGAGGGTAGTCAGACACCCCAGATACGTCTGACAGTATGTGATGTTATGTTTATATGCTAGCATGATCTGTTATATGAGTTAGAGGTAGTAGGAGGGGAGCAGTCCCCGAGTTCGGTTGTTAGGACCGAATGGTAGTTCAGACACCCAGATATGTCTGATAATATGTTATGTTATGACATGTGATAGTAGTAGCAGTAGGGGTGAAATAGTCCCCGAGGATCGGTTTTCAGGACCGGCGGGTAATCAGCACCCCAGAATGGCTTGACACGGGTAGGACGGCACCCCAGAATGGCCGCACGGGTGGTCGGCACCCCAGAATGGTCGTACCGGGTAGTCAGGCACCCCAGAATAGCCTGGCAGTATGTAGGATATGTGTTGTATGGTATGTGGTACGATGGGGGAACTCACTAAGCTTTGTGCTTACGTTTCTCAGTTGTTGTTTCAGGTACCTCTTCAGCCAAGGGGAAGGAGCAGGCGCGGTAGCGGCTTATCACACACACTCCTTGATTCCGCATTTATGAGTTTACCCTGGGATTGATACTCTGATATTTCGATTGGTTGTATGACTTGGCTTTTAGACATGGTTTACGTTGTGATGTGGTTTGATCAAACAATGTTTTTAATTATTAATGTTTTTCTAAAGTAATGTTTTAAAAACTAATTTTTTTGGACGTGAAAATTAGGTCGTTACATTTTTAACCCATTTAGTCGTCCTTTCAGACCTTAAGAAGGGTCTTAAGTCATAAAAATGGGGTCTTAATGGTTGGTTTTTCTCCATGCATTCTTTAGAAGGTCTTAATGCATTAAGATGTTGAGTTAAGTACTTATTGGACATGCAAAGTCATAAAGTTGGAAACTTTATGACTCTTAGTGATATTTTGGCGTTGGATCTGCATTTGGACGCATTAAGTCGAAGTATTAAGCTCTTAATGTGAAAAGAAGAGTTATGTGAGTACTTCGTGCGTACCTATGCGTACGCCGAGCGTACTCGGTCAACAACCCCGATCTCGGTCAACCAAAGTACGCCCCGCGTACCTCTGGAGTATGCCCTGCGTACACGCTCTGTGTCGAATCGGCTGGGTTGACTCAGTTGACTTGTTAGTTCTAACCAAGTTTGACCAAGGGTAATTTAGGAGATTGATTTTATATTATTAATGGGAAATGTTTGGACATTTAGGACTTGGGTGGAGCCGGTATTCAAGATCAGAGTATTAATCAATTTTTCGTCAAGCTGTAAGGTGAGTTTTCCTCACTGTACTTACGGGTCGAAGGCACCAAGGCTGACCTATTGGATTGATATTCTGTTATACATTGATATGCTAAGTATGGGATATATATGTATGATTATATGCTAGTTAATGATATGCGTAGACCGGTAGATATGTAGGACTACATGTGATTTCTGTCTGCATGATTATCTGTATGTTGCTTATGTTTGTTATCCGTTATATGTCAATAGATTGTGTTAGGTTGAGGTTGTACTGCTTTATGTTGTAGCCAACAAACCCAGGAGCATTCCAGATATGAGTTGAGGGTCGGTTGGCATGCCAGACTCATACTGAGGTATCGGGAGCATTCCAGATATGATCTGAGGGCCAGTTGGCATGCCAGACTCATACTAATGGCTTGAGAGTATTCCAGTCTGATAACTGAGTGGACCCGATGTATATTGGCATTCCAATCCGATGACTGATTGGGTCAGGGGTAATCCATACTGACGACTGTGGACCTGGGGGTATCCCAGTCCGATTATTGATTGGACCCAACATGTTTGTTTGTTTATGATATATATGTGATGTGGTGGTACTTTGGGGGAACTCACTAAGCTTTGGCTTATGATTTTTAGTTGTTGTTTAAGGTACTTCTGATGATTGCGGGAAGGCGAAGGCGTAACCGTAAACATCTTCTGTTTATGGCTTTATGATTTGCGGATACTCTGATTAGATAAACAATTTGGAAACAATGATTTTGTAAACATTTTATGACTATGGGTTGTTTTCAAAAGTTTAAATTTGTTGTGATTTTTGAGTTGTTACAAGTTGGTATCAGAGCCTTGGTTTGATTGAATTGGAGGAATACCCGTGTGAATCCAGTCTCAAACTAAGGAACTGAAAAGGTTTTAAAAATGATTTCCAAAATTGTTTCAAAAGTAATCAAGAAAAAATGTGATGTGTGCAATCAGTCGGAGCCAGTAAGTGGACCCCAAGTTACCACACTATTATTTGATATTGTGATATGTTTAAACAACATGCTAGTGATAGGCTAGAGATCTTCAGGAATTGCATGATAGAATTGACTAATTATATGATGCATGATAGTTTAGGTTTCTTCCTTATATGAAATTGACATCTGTAGTTGCTTAGTGTATGCATCAAAATTGTATATAACTAAGATTTTATAGCCTGAAAATGTTTGATTGCCTTAATTCCTGTTCCTAGTTTGGTTTTCAGATTAAAGTATAATCAAATATTTGACTGTCTATAGGATCCAATGTTATGTATGATTAGCATACACGAGTGTTGCAGGGTTGGTGGAAGTTTCATGGATGAGTTATGTGGGGTCAGCCGACCTGTCGAAGGATGTCTAGCCTTTCTCTAGGAAGTGAGAATAGGGTAAGAGCTTAGTAAGACATCCCTAACCATCCCTCAATGGCACAACATGATGAACTCCAAATAAATGATGTAAATGATTGACAATAACTTGAGGCTCCAAATCCAATTGGGTCATGGACTGTCATCCAAGTTGTTCCCCACTGTAAAAAAAAATTAATAAAAATATATACATTTTTATAAGTCATTAATATTGGATTAGGTGTCTAAACTCATAACTATATTTGGTATGTACTTGATTTGATTATGAGCATGGTCCTTTTGGGTTGCCTTCACTCATACAACTTGATAGGATGACAAGTGGAGAGAGAGTGAGATTTATTATATGAATAATAAATTGGTACTCAGAATGATTTTATTAAAATATTATAAGATTAATATATTATTTGGAAATCATATTATTAATTAGTAATTAATCAGAAATTAATCTAATATTAATTTTAGGATTAAAGTAACTGATTAATAATGGAGGGATTGGTTTTGCAAATTATTGATAAATGCAAAATTGGGCTGATGGACTCCATAGAGTGGAGTGGACGAAATCCATGGGCTGCTTAAGCCTTAAGCAGGAATTAGGGTTTCCTCCAGAAACCCTAGCAGCCCACACAACCTATATAAGCCCTCCCGGCCTAAGCTTGAGAAACCCTAAGATGGCCGATTTCTTGTCTCTCCTCTTCATCCTTGTTGTGTTGGGTGTTTGTGACTCTATTAGAGGTGCAACACTTAGGGCACTAAGCTTTCAAGGGTCGAGGATATTTAAGGTGAACTTGTTATTGCTACATAACAAGAGAGGTAACATCTAAACCCTAATTTATACGTCAATTTCGAAATTGTATATGCTAGTCTTAAGGTTATTGCTTTGGAGTTTGTATTTGCACGTTCAATAGAGAAAAACTTAGATTCAAAGCAATTAAGATTGCATGTGCACCATAAGAATGTTGTAATGTTCAAAACTATCAATTAACCCTGTGAATAAGTTGCACAAAACACCAAATGGATTTTGCAAATAAACTTTGTGAAATAGATAGTTTCGTGATACTTATAGAAAAATAGATCATTCCATATAGGGCACCTTCCATTTAAATCATTTTAGTTAATAACACATTAGTATAGGGATGAGCATATGGACCGGGGAACCGGCTGGAACCGGTACCGGAACCGGAACCGGCACCGGAACCGGTCGGGCCGGGACCGGGACATTATTTTTGTGGATTTTTGGAACCGGGAACCGGTAGGAACCGGAACCGGTAGAACCGGCAAAAACCGGAACCGTATGATGCTATTTTTTGAGGATCGGTTCCAATATTTGAAAACACGACAAAAACCGGTAGGAACCGGGAACCGGAACCGGTAGAGCCGCCGGGCCGGTTCGGTTCTTGATTTTGGCCGAAGCCGGTTCCGGTCCGGTTTGGTCCTTTTGCTCATCCCTACATTAGTATTATCAACATAAATAAAGACATATCCATAACAAAATAAGATTTAACCAAAAAATCTTGAATTTCTCTATTAAATATTAAATAGTTCTTTCTCCATCACAACTAGAGACAATTGGGTAAAGATTACAAAGATAAAACATGGAAATGCCTTTTCTCCAGTGTCATTTATACTTGTGACAAACAACTACTACTAACTAACTACTCATCTTCTTCATCTTCAACCAGCCTCCCACAAACCCATCTTCTACCTTTTCTTTCTTGTTTTTCAGACATCATCTTCCTCCCACCATCACCATCACCTTCCACTTCCTTCATCTCCAACCCCATATCACCCCATGTTGATGCTGATGATAATATATCAATATTCTCCCTCCCATTTGCCACATCAGCTAACATTCCAATTCCGCCATCACTCAACCCCACACCTCCAATTCCATTCACTCCTCTTTGCTCAATTCCCCTCACATCTTCCACCACCATCTTCTCATCCTTATCATTCCCAGACTCCAGAGACTGATTATTCCCCATCTCTATAGACTCGATGTATCTAATTGCTTCTGCAATCAACTTCCTTGTTTCAATCAAAGAAGCTTCAGCCACAGGACTCTTAGCAGCTGCCTCCTCTAACGCCTCAGCAGCTCTCTGAGCTTCACCAATCAAAACACTGAAAAACAAAACAAAAACTTAATCTTTTTCAAGAAACCTCAAAAGGGTAACTAAGTTTCAAAAGGTGAACTCATTACTCACTTTGCTCTTAAAACAGCTTCATTAATCTTTGGGTCTGAATCTGAATCTGAACCTGCTCTTTGTGCTCTTATACTCTTTATCATCTCTAACTTGTAATTAGCTTGTGGATCTTTAAATCTAGCCTGTGGTTCCTTTTTAACCCTACTGACACTTGTCTTCACCTTAGGCTGTTGAGGACTTTTGACCTTTGTACCCCCACCAAAGCTTTCCCTCTTCTTCCTTGGTGATGGATTGAGCTTTGTAGCTTCTTTCCTCCTCTTCCCTGTCCCCCACTCTGGATCTCTTCTCTCAGGATCTAAACCACGCCTTTTAGATATGCCACTATAAACTCTCTCACGATATGTCTACTCCAAATGAAAAATTAAAGAATAAAACAAAACTTTCCTCCATAAACCATTCATGTGTAAGTAAGTAACAGAAAGCTTACAGGGTCAGCCCATTTGGCAGCAATGGCCTCTGAGATTTTCTTTCTTTGTTCTGGGGTTTTGGGTGCTCTAAGGTGGCTAACGCCACGTTGTCCTTCTGGTTTTAAGCTGTTGGTTCTTAAATGCTCCTTTCTTGATTCAACACCTGCTCGATATTCCTTGGTAAGTTGTTTCTGAATTATTTCATAGGAGTTCCATTGGAGCTCTTCCTCACCACAAAACCCCTTTCTAGAAGCTTCTGAAACTAAGTTGCGCCATTCTTGTTGGCAATGGGACATCATCCTCTGCTGAAAACGCCTTTTATTCCATGTAACTCGGACTGCAGCTGCAATCTTTGATCTAGTTTCAAGACTGAAGGACCATGATACACAGTAATTATCAACAAGACAAGCATAGAAAAAGAAGTTGAAATGAAGAATGGGAATGAAAAGAGACCCACGTTTGACTATGTATTGCCTTACGCAGTTTCATCCTAACCTGCATGGACGCCAGTTGTAACTTGTCAGTGTAGATAGAGTACCAATTTATGACAGATAACCAGAAGGTAGAAATTGTATTGTGGAAAACCAAGTAGATAACTGGAATTTAGATCCACAAAAAACATTGTTTTGTGGCTCTTATTTGACAATTACCGTCTCAGAACGCATAGCAATCCTGGTACTCTCACGTATCTTCTCTCGGGTTTCTGCAAATATCTGCATGTTAGAAGCAGGGTATAGAGCAAAAAGATGTAAAATGTGTAAAACTAAGCTAAATAGTGCCTGCACTGTGCTTCCGCCCTTTATTCCAAGGTTGTTTCCCTCTGTTAGCATCGGAAATCCGGCTCCGCCTCAAAATCTCCCTGTCGTCGATAACCACAGGTTGGTCATCAGTGCCTGGTAGCGTTGGTGTGGAATCAATGGGAAGCTGGTGGTTTGCATTATCAGAACATCTAGGTTCAAGGGTAGCGACGGCCTTAATCATAAGTCGACCATTTGCGGGGTTGATAATGCCGTTTGGCTTGAAAAATCTCGACCTGGCAGTTGTTTGATTGCCAGATATGAATGAAACATGGTGAAGTCTTTGAAACCCAATTGAATAGGGGTTGTTCCTGAAAGAAGATTGTGGAGTAGCAATATCTGCAAAACAAAGGATGAAAATCATTGTTATTCACAACAATCTCAAAATGATAAAATCGTGTAGTTGTTGTCAGGATGTGAGATTGGAGACGATGAATTAGTGTACCTAATAAAGGCATGAGGAGGTCATCAATCAGGAATCGGACTCAGATTAGAAGAAGGTAAGTAAACCCCATGAAAGGTGAAATACAGGAGTAGGGCAAGGGTTGAGGTTTAAGACGGAAGACGGAAGAAGGGAGCGGAGCGAACACACCGATAGCCACACACCACGGTGAAGCAGGAAGATAACGCTAATGAATCCGCTACTTTCTATTTCCTAATTTTCTTTCTTTTACCAATTTATATAAATATAAATACTTTCTTAATTTTCAAAAATACAAAAGACCTAAAATTTCAATATCTTTCTATCGCTTTCTGTTATTGTTATTCTTTTTCTTTTTTTATTTTCATGTTTGCATTTTCGGAAAATGATGAGAGGTGAGAGCCCAATAAAACATACGTTTGTAAAAAGCCGAATTTCATGTACCATGATAACATGGATAACCAAAATTATAAAGTAAAAAAAAAATACAAAATGAATTTTAGAATCTTTAATAGATTAAAACTTGATATTTTTTTGTTTTATGTCTTTCTCATGTTGATTTTCTACATGTTTAAATGTGTCTTTTTTTTTTAATTGCAATAGATAAAATTTTCGTGTAAGTATTTCATTTACTTTAGAGATATCCGAATGGATTAGTTCTATTAATGATATAACTCGCTTAGCACTTGGAAAATATTTTTTACCTATGTTTCACATTTATCAAATTGTTTATTGTTTAGTTTTAACATGTCTTTAGTTTGCATTTTCCAAATACTTCTAATATTTGTGTGTGCTAAACATTTGTGTCATGAAGAGATTAAACAAACAATAAATAAAAATAAATAAATAAAAACATTCATTTCCAAATCGATTACATTATAACTACCAATATTGTCACTATTACTATCACTAAAATCAACATTTAACATGAAAATACCATGCCTAGATCATCCAAGATCCATTCAGGTCAAGCCGATAAACTATATGCGTGTTTATTGTTTGCCAACAAAAAAGGTATTTCTTGATAACTCCAAAAGACCCTTCTCGATTACCATCTTGTACTCATTCTTGTCAAACTTTTATGCTGACATGACCCCCTTCAAGATCCTAGGAAGATGCAACACATCTAACGGGTAACTCGGTGGCCATTCATGAAGTTTAGTTGCATTGTGCCAATATCGAAGACTCTAACCCTATGTCCATTATCGGATGCCACCATATTTCCTTGTCGTATAGGGCCATAGGTCAAGAAGTATGGCTTGCTTCCATAGGCATGCACAGCAGCTCCAAAATCTAATAACCAACATCGGGTTGCCATTGTCCATGTAAGTGAGGAAATCATGTTGACTTTGCCAATACCAATCATATGAGATCCTCAACAATGTTTGCAGATATGTGTATGAGACATGCTTTGCGTATGGGGAACACCCAAGCATAGTGACCGATCTCACATCAGACATAGCATTTTTGGTTTGACAGTTGAGTTTGATAGTTGAGTTTCTTAAACTCCCATTTTTTTTTGGTATGAAGCCTTTCTTATTCTTTAACCCATTTAGCCCTTTTAGCCAAAACCTCATCTCACAAATGGTACACACTTGATCCGAATTTACCTTGTTTTTCCATGTTGCGAGTTCACTCCTCAATTTAGAGTGATTCAACAGATAATCCAAGTAGCATCATATTTGTATATCATCCTATTAGAGAGTTTATTCCAAGAGGGTGACAACTTTATGATAATTGCACCCACATGGAAGAGCTTTGGTGGAGAGATGGAAAGCCCAATCAGTTTGTTGACAAAGGTCGAAGCTCATGCACCTGCTTTAAGATTGGTCTTTCGTCGATCATTTGAAATTGTAAGTTCTTTAACACAAGGTACTTATTAGTACCTTCCGCATATGTCACATACTTGAACTCTAAGGATTTCTAGAGCTCTATAGGATCTGTGAATGCCTCGTACATATCATAGAGGTGATGTGATATGGAATTCTTTTATGGCCAAGACATAAGCCATTATACTCTTTGCACAGAGCCCCCAACTTTTCCATATTAGAAACTACTTTTAGATATGGCTCCTTTCCCGCTTTGGGGATTGGATCATTTGGAATATGAGGCAATTCATGGTCCAAAACAAGTTCAAGCTTATCACAACAAACAAAAACCTTGACATTATCAGCCCAACATGTGTAGTTATGACCGTCGAATCAATTTAGTTTGACAAATTCATGATTCATTAGTCTGAAATTTATCTAAAATATTAATCGTTATTGGGAATGGATCTCAGTCTCTATTTATTTGAAATTTTAATCACACATAAAAACTTTTAAGATTGTTGTATTTCAGACTTGACATACAATTTGATGATTAGTATCGTGAACTAATATAGAATCGGATCGTTAGTAAAATCAAACCGAAACAAGCCGACAAATATATTGAGAATTATATGTCAAAATGTCAAAAATAATAAGTCTTATTATTATTACTTAATTACCAAGTTTCATCTATAAATTAGATAGATCCTTCGCAATCGAATCTAATCATAATAAAGGCAGAAGAAGATTGTCTTGTTATCAGACTGAATTAAAAGACGAGAAAAAAAATTAAAATCAACATGAAGATTGTAGATCTTGACCAGTAACTACACAAAATGAGTCATGTTGTTAAAGGTTTTTACATGCTCTAATGGTTGTAAGTCGTAGTGTAGAGCCCAAGATTTAATG
This sequence comes from Lactuca serriola, assembly GCF_051521515.1. Taxonomy (NCBI): domain Eukaryota; kingdom Viridiplantae; phylum Streptophyta; class Magnoliopsida; order Asterales; family Asteraceae; genus Lactuca; species Lactuca serriola. Next base: position 286,222,586 of record NC_136412.1, on the reverse strand, counting down.
CAGATATCATTCGTTTGAACAACAATGGAAAAACTGATAAACACAAAACGAATACTCAGAAACATGAAGAAAGTTGTGTCGCGGATAGAGAGATGAGAAATGAGCGACGTGCAAAATGCAAAGTGCACATACCACCTCATTTCACGAACCTCACATCCTTAGCCCAACTAGACGCGCCTATAGGCTTGATCCACCCATTAACCTTCATTATAGCCTTTGAATGTTTAAGGCTAGGAAAACCTTATAAATTCACAAATCTTTCTTCATTCCACCTATGTGAGACAAAAAAAACTAGCCAACTTGCTAGTTCCTTATTATTTTCCAACATACACACTCTTTTTCACTTTTAAAATAATATAACTAATAAAAAAAGTAGTACTAACATCTAGCGGTGTCAAACTAAGGTTGTGTTAGGGGCAATATATGTGGTAATCAGTTCGGTTAGTGGTTTCTTAGTTTTTTTCGGTTTGGTTTCCTTGGTTTGATTTTTTTAGGTTCAAACCAAACACCGAACCAAACCAAATTCAAGACAACTTAATGCAAACCAAACAACTGAATTACAATTCAGTTTGAAAAACAAAGAGAGCAAATTTTAGGTTAAAAATAAAACTCATAAGTTTTAATTTTCCAAACATAAAATCCAAAGGTTCAAATATATATATATATAGGGGCGAAGCCAAAATTTTTTTTCAGAGAGGTCCTTATAAATTTTTTTCAGGGAGATCCTTATAAATTAATCGGAATATATATATATATATATATATATATATATATATATATATAAGCAGAAAAAAAGATTTTTTGAGATTTTTGAGGGTGGGCCTGAGCCTACCCTGGCCCATAGGTAGCTCCGCCCATATATATATATATATATATATATATATATATATATATATATATATATATATATATTCCTATTCTAATAAATAAATAGTTTTAATATTCTTTTGCCAAGTGTCACTCTAATACAACTCTTCATTAATATTATGTCATGTGTCATGTAGATATATTAGGCAACTCATTTCAAAATTCAAATTTACATTTTCTAATTATATGTTAAATTTGAAGTTATAATAACTTTACAATTTTGATATATCTCTTAATTAATAATTTATTTAAAATAATTGATTAATAATTATAAATTTTTTTTATAAAAGTTTAAATAATTTTATAACTGTGGTTTCCATGAGTTATAAACTAGTATATATATATATATATATATATATATATATATATATATATATATATATATATATTCACTTATTCTAAATAATTTTTAACATATACACAAATATAATATTTAATTAATAAAAAAAATTATATTCAAATTTGTTAATTCAATTTGGTTTGGTCTGACTCCACTAGATCATAACACAAAGTCACAAACCATATAATAAATTCATTAATTTGGTTTGGTTTGAAACCAAATCGAGAATCCAGTTTGAACTTTGGTTTGATTCAAATTCTATTTTGGTTTGATCTAGCCTTATATTTTTTCAGTTCCAAACCAAATAATACTCATTCATAGGTTTGTTAACGAAAAAGTATGTTTGTCGATAAGCTATCTCAAATAGTTAATTAAAAAAATAGTTTATAAGTTATTTTAAATCTTATAAAATAATAAATTACAATCAAGGTTCTAAAAAGTTTGTTATGACTTCAAGACTTGTACTTATGTCACACTTTAACAAAATATCATTTAAGTCATATATATATATATATATATATATATATATATATATATATATATATATATATATATATATATATATATATAAGGAGTGGTTCAAATGAGAACCAAAAAAGGTTAAGAACTGTAAGAACCTCTAACTTTAGATGTTTATAAAGGGTTTAGGGTTTAGGGCCCTAAACCCTAACCCTTTATAAACACCCTAAACCCTAAACCCTTTAGAAACATCTAAAATTAGAGGTTCTTACAGTTCTTAACATTTTTTTGTTCTCATTTGAACCTTTACCTATATATATATATATATGTGTGTGTGTGTGTGTGAACAGTAGTAGAAAATATTTACAAAACTCTTAATTTTTTTTACAAAATTGTCGTCTTAAGTCACGTTTTACAAACGATATAGTTCGTCACGTTTTGTAAAAACTTGAGACTTGACATTGCCGCCAAATTACGACTAATGTTATTTACAGCTTTGATTACAATAAATAAGATAAACAACCTAAAACGTAAATACAAAAATTAATGCAACACTAAATAACCTACCTGCACTGGTTTGATCCCATATCCAACCATCAACCGAAACCATAAAAGGTTTTGGTGTAATTTGTAAAACATAAACCCAAAAGAGATTGCAATTTCAAGATTGTGATATGGAAACCCCTGTTTTCAACTAAACCGCACAACACCAAACTGAACCATTTTCTTTAAATCTTAAACCAAACCAATTTCAATTCAATTCCTTTAATTATAACATGTACTAAGTAACACGTCCCTATAACCTCAAAACCAAATTAAATAACTCTCCCAAATGATAGGACCTTTTTAGAAAGAAAAAAAAAAAGTCACTGAATTTATATGCTTAATCACACCTAAGTGGTATGCCATATGTGTTGATACCAAATGAGGAGGACCTTTTTACCTTTGAATTTTAAACACCGTTTATTCAACAATCACATCTCACGCTTTTGTAGCCGACACTGTGTATAAATTATAAACAATATACAACTTAGAAAAAAAAAACACATTGGGATCAAACAGACCCATTTACCAATGCAACTCCACATTACTATTTTTTAAATTATAAAATTCCCACTCCTACTTAACATACCACATGAGAACAAACATCTTGACAAATGGAGCAAATAGAGGCCGCAAAGCCACCACAACACCCATTACCAATGTCTGAATCACCTCCTAGTTGTATCAACAGTCGATATATCATATATATAATGCCATCACATGCCTCATCACGTGACACCTTTTGAAACAATAACAACTAATCTTGAAAATCTACAGTCAAAGATCCCATCCACAACACAACACCCACATATAAAGAACCTTTTGCCTCTAATCATTAATACACACACACACATACATATCAAAACGAATCATGAATCCTAAATACAAAAAAATGTTTCTTATCTTTCTTGCATTCATGTTCATACTAATTCTTGCTGGAGTTCAAGGAAGATTCCTATCACAAACTTCGACCTCACAAACTCTCAAAGATTTGCAGACAAGAACAACAAAGGAGCCATTCAAGAAGATGAAATCAAGCTTTCGAAAGATGCCACCAAGCAGATCAAATCCAATCGGGAACAAGTAATGGTTTTGAGTTTTGTAATTTTAGTTCAAGCAAAATTTTATATTAAACTTACATGTAACAAAAAGTTTAGAAATGTGAATACAAGAGTCATCTATTACTACTATTACCTTACTACATTTTCTCAGTGTGCTTTCTTTTTCTATGAGCTTTTCGTTTGCTTTTTCCTACATCATCTTCAGTGGCATGTTTGGTAAATTTCACATCACCCCTTTCAGTTCCATCTGATTGTCGCTTTTGGCCCGACTTTTTCTTGTTATGAGCCAGGAATGGAGTTAGTTGAGTGTCAATCTCTTTCCTCATGTCCTTGATCTTCTCTTTCTGTGTTTTTGGTCGATTTTCTGTAAAAGATTCATTATATTTTGTTTCTTTTGAACCAAATGTAGATATAAAATCATTGTACACAGTTTCTTTTGAAGTCTGTCTCGCCTTCCATTGATCAGGTCGTTTTGCATACCTATTAAAACATATCATTATCATCAACTCAACTTTTAAATAAACTATGAAAAGTTATAAGAATAAAAAAGAAAAAAGAAAAAAAGAAATTACCCCTCAATGTCAAGTTTTCTTAAAAGATGAGGACCCTGTCTTGTCTTTGAGATCTCTCCCTGAAGTGCTACCATTTCTGATACAATCACCTCTTTCAAAGACACATTGCTGACATCAAAGCATTTGTCAACTGTAAAGGCACCTGACTGAAGCACAGCAAGCTCCCCAAAATGCCCTTTGAGTCTACATAAAATCACAAAGTAAAAGACTTATGTTAATAGAGTCAAACATGAATAAAACAAATGTGTTATATAACGGATTTTTATAAAAAGTCGCATACTTGACGATTAATTTACGCTTTTGTTTTGTGGAAGCATTTGAAGTGAGAAAAGCTTCAATCACCCTTGCCCCTCCATTGTCCTTTGTCGTGTCAAGAAGATGATCTTCTTCCAAAGATGTCATACTTGAGATAAAGGCATGAATAAACTCCTATATATGAATTGGAAAATGTTATTGAAATGTGAATTAGGAGAAAGTTTTAATGAAAGATGGAAAAAGAGGCGTACAATTGGAAGTCTAAAAACCGATTGAAGAATCAATGTCCCAATGACATGCATTCTAGCACCACTTGGCCAATCCCAATTGGATTTATCCTTGCAGTAAAAGTAATTATCAAGAAATAGTATTCGAGGAACAATGCATCTAGGTGGCTCATTTTCCATGCATACAGAACCAATCAGAGCTTGACAACACTGCAAAACCATTTTTTTAAATGATAAATAAAGTATGTAAAGTATGTTGATATTTCCTGGAGTTGTATTATAATATATTTATACCTTTTGTTCATGGCTATTGAGCCTATGACATGCAGCAAGAAAAGAAGCAACAACTCCAAACTTTCCCATTCCAAAAAGATCTTTAAATCTTGTACCAAGTTCTTTCCACATCAGCTCCACCTGGAAAAGGGGAAAAGATTGTCATTAAATGTTGAATAAGAAAAAAATATATAAAATGATATAACCAGGAAAATGTATTTGATACTCTAAACTATTGCCTCACTTACATGATCTTCATTTCTAGCATGAGAAATTAACGCTTGAACAACAAAATTCCCACAGTGATGAGAGGACATTTCAAATAATGAATTTTTGAAAACCGTTGTTATTAATTCGTTGTACAATGTTTCAGGAGCAACTTCCAAGATGGCCTGCATTACAATTTACAAACATAAAAGATTCAAAACTAATAAAAAAGAATATAAATTTATGTCAGCAAAAAGAAAAAAAAATGAAGTTGATCAAACCTCCATCAGATGACTGAAAGCAGTTTCTTTCATTAAACTCAAAAGCCTTTTAACAACATTCTTGTCTATGAAATTCCCTTTGCATCCAAGAATGATTGGAACGGCATGCAATAACTCATCCTCATATCCAGCCAATAACTTCAAAGCAGTTTGCAAAACCAAGCTGCCATATTGATCAACTTGCAAGATTTCAATATCTTTTCTAGCTGCTTTAAGTATCTCTGATACAAGAAACTTTAGCATATCAGGAAACCCCATCTGCAATCCATGGGTCCCACTTTCATCTACCCGAGAAGCCTTGAAATTCAACCGTTGTGCAAGAACTTGAGATGATTTCTTGGAATGAAAGTCTGATGAATCTAATGGAACCCCTTTACAGAGACATAACAGACTTCTAAGAACATGAGACCCATGACAATTGGTCATCACTTCAACAGGATTGACAACAATTGACCTACATATATCATTTAAAGTCACTTCAACAAGATCTTGGGTGTCACTTTCTTGAAGATGTGAAGCTAATGACTTGAGAGCTGTTTCTGCTACATGAGATCCAGATCTATCCATGGAAATACGAGGGAAATCTTTTGAACAGTTTTGGAGAAAGGTACAAAGCTGGTTTAAATCACACCCTTGAAGAAGTGTTTGCAAAGTGTGACTTATGATATAATCGGTTGCAAGTTCTACTTCTTTCCCTCTTGTTTCTTCCAAAGCATTTCCACATATAGATGAACGTTCTTCAAGATCAATTTCAGTTCCTTCAATGACATTTGAAATCTCTGTAAAGTATTTTGCTGTTTCTGGATCAACCTGTTGCCTTAAAAATGATGTATGTGGCACAGAAGCTTCTTGATCTTGATGGTTTGAGTTGTAATTACCACCAGACGTATTTTTACCAGAATTGTCCCCATCAAGGCCTTTGGTTTTCTTCATTGACTTCCTGCTCATGTTTCTTCTTCTCCCACCCTGGTTGTAAGTATTATCTTCCCCAGCCACACTGCACTCAGCTATCAAATCACAAATTTCAGCTATTCTCAGTGGCAGAGCTTTTGAACCAATAGCAACCATAAGCAAGTCCTTGACAACCTGCATTGACAACAATGGAAGAAACCACATTATGTAAGCAAAAGATGGGTGTGAACCATATGAAGTTTACACGCTCTTGCATGATTTAAAACTAAAGAGATGCGGATACCAACAATGGTTGCTTAATGTTCAACAAGCATCAATTCAAAGAAAAAATTGTTAATTTAACAAACATTAGTGTTGCGGTGCTGCTCAACAAATATGATGGTGATGGTGGTTCAATATGAGATTAATTTCATATCATCTACAATTCACAATCTCTACCAAAAGTTGATGCTTTTCTGGTTCATAGCATTTCAGATACCATATGCAGTATTAGTCATCTTACAACGATTTAAGGAGTAACAGGTAAAGGCGTAAAACATGAAAAATTAGTGGCGTTCTTACAAAGTAATGTAAGAGAGGAACTTAGACGAACCTTGCAACGATTTGAGGATTCCGCCGATGATATGACGGTGAAAGCGTAAAACACAAGAGTAGGAATTTGAAAAAAGTTAAAGGCCCCAACTCTCTATAAGTTAATTGGACGGATTTTTTTTCACAGCCTTGTTGGCTTTGCGACGAAGAAGAATTTTTTCTGGTGCGGCTACGTACAACCTACAAGAGGAAGGAAGTGCACGATGAAGACGAAGGAGAAGGTCAGAACTCAGAAAGACTAGGCTTGAGGGCCGAGTGAGGGGGAAGCCGGAAGGTGTTTTGAAGCGGCCCAATGCCGATACTTGCAGACAATTGGGCTGTGACCCATCAATAAGAACGGATATCTTGAAAGATAGATGGACAAATTTTGTATTCTAATAAAAAAATAGTTTTAATCTCTTTTCGACATGTGTCATCATATTAAGTCTCATAGTTAATATAGATTTTATTATTCTTATGCTATGTGTCATTTTATTATACCTCCTAATTAATGTATGTCACTTGTTAACTTACTAATTCTTAATTTCAAATTTTAAAATTTAAATTTTTCACTCTAATTACATTAAATTAATAACACTAGAATAAAAAATAAAATAAAATTAATATAAATTATAAGGTGATAGAATTTCATATATTTATTTAAATTAACGATTAAATTTTATATAACTAAAAAAATATCAGTTAATTAATAATTTATTTAAAATAATTGATTAATTATTTTGAGTTCTCACTATTAAAGTTTAATTAATTTTATAACCGTGGTTTCCACGGATTTTAAACTATTATTTTAATAAGTGAATGAAGATTTTTTTTATTATTTTCCATATAAAATGTTATTTTGTAGTTATTTTGAAATAAATTTTTTTATGTATTATAAGTTTTTCTTATTTTGTTAAATTTCACATAATATTTAATTGTGGTAATTGCAATAAATGCAGTAATAAATAAATATCAATGTCATTAATAAACTTACATTTTAATTTCTAAATTTTTAAAATTGAAACTCATTAATTTTTTATTTATTTATTTAAATTATTTATTTAAATTTAAAAGATAAAAAACATTTCCATTATAATAATTCATTATTATTCTTATTTTCTTATAAATTCAAAGTTTTTAAATATTTAGACATTTATATTCAATTTTTTTTTAAATTAACTCATATAATAATGGGTCTCACAACTAGTTAACAAATAGAGTAAATTACTGAAATCGTCCCTGTGGTTTGGTCAAAGTTACATGTTTGGTCCCTAACTTTTTTTTTGCACTCGAATCGTCCTTGTGGTTTGATTTTGTTGCGTTTTTCATCCCTGTGGTTTGATTTTGTTGCATTTTTCGTCCCTTACATACATAAAGTTAGGGACCAAACATGCAACTTTTATCAAACCATAGGGACGAAAAACGCAACAAAAGCAAACCATAGGGACGATCTGAGTGCAAAAAAAAATTAGGGACCAAACGTGCAATTTTGACCAAACCACAGAGACGATTTCAGTAATTTACTATAACAAATATAATAAAATCAATAGATTTAACCCGTTTATGTATATAGATTAACATATAGGTTGGTTTTTAAATTACAAAATTAATTATTTGTATATAAAAAAATAAAAGCCTAAAATAAAATAAAATATATATATGAAAAATTATATGGCCCAGGAACTAACCACATAAGACACTATGGTGTCGTTTGTTTTCTCTAAGGCAAAATATCTGCAGTTTGCGGACCATATATGTAGAGCTCTGTAGTAGAAGAGGTAGACCAAACATTTGCAGTCTGAAAAAAAAAAGATTGTTTTTTTAACATCTGCAGACTTATAAAATAAACTAAAATCTAAATAAACTGATTTGTTTTTAAACTTCGAAGTGATTTTTTAATATTTTTATGACTTTGTTATAAATAATAAACAAATCTAGATCAACTTTTATGTATTATTGTATAAAAAGTGAAAATAAAATAGTATGAATTAACGTATTTATTTGGTAAGTCTGCGGGTGTTGCCGTAGCATTCACAAGGTTGGCAGGTAATGCTAGAGTGTTGTAAATCTGCGGGTGTATCTGTATCATTCACAAGGTTGGCAGATAGTGTTATAGTGTTGTAAGTCTACGAGTGTAGCTGTAACATTCACAAGGTTGGCAAATAGTGCTAGAATGTTGTAAGACTGCGGGTGTAGCTGTAACATTCACTAGGTTGGTAGACAGCATGGGAGTGTTGTTAGATTGCGGAAGGAACAGTAGTACCCACCAATTCGGGTGCAGCCGTGCAGCAGTGAGGGCGTGGCAAATCCACATATTGGTTTACGGATTTCCCCATATAAATTAGACCTGGTTGAGCTAGTGATAAGAATGCAGTACCCGATGGACCGTTTAAGGTAATTTGTGATATAAGACTACCCTTAGTCATGTAGCAATCACTTCCAGCCTTGGATTTGGTGACATCAGGATTCAACGTATGGACCCGATCGATTGGATCAGGAGGTCGTTATGGCCATAATGGTAAGATAAATAATGGCAACTATTAACAGATGAGGATTTCGTTCGAAAGTCGCGTAAGGTGAGTATGTGGGAGTCTTTTGACTCGGCGACCGGGCTGAAACTCAGTATTTTAGATGACTGACAAATGAATTGAGGACAAGGAGGTCTCGGTGGAGTTCGGGAAAGCAGCCAGGAGGCAACCTGTTGTTTCAGACAGATCAGTGTTTCAAGCAGTTTAGTGTTTCAGGCATTTCTATGTTACAGGTAGTTTCAGTGTATCAGACAGTATTGGTGTTTTAGGATTTCATGTACAGACGAATTAATTGCTTGATTGGGAAGTGACAAGTCACTCGCAGTGGGATTAAATAATCTCAGAGTAGTTGATTTGGCCTTGTTGCGCATCTCTCGTATGAGTCTAACCGTTGCAGGGATGAACCTTCTACTCGAAGTATTATCTAAGCCTTCTGTCAGGTATAAGAATTTTGCAGCAAGATTATGGTCAAGGACTTTGTCTTGGAAGATTGCATCAAATCCATTAGAGTTGGAAGTTCTGTGGTTGATCATTTGTTCGACGAGGTTTAAGCATGGTAACATTGTTGTGAAGGTGGTCGGTCAGGGAGACGGATCATTATGGAATTTAGACTTTGGGAAGGCAGAAGTGGTTTACAGAAGTTGGGAGTTCGTCTCTTTGGGATGGAAGTTCGGTGTGGTTTCGGTTAACTAGAAAAGGTTGTTCTATGCGTAGGATCATCGGTTGCGTTCCTCGGATCAATAGTTTTGGATATGAGTATTGGTAAGGAGTGATTTTGAGGACGAAATCTAATTTAAGTGGGGGAGAGTTGTAACACCCAGTTTCGGATTGCTTCGTTGCGGGGGGGCTGAGGCCCAATCATCAGTCGACATGGGGGTTAGGAGCTTTGGGCAAGGGAGGATTTAGCCCGTATCGAATGTAGTTGCCAAGGTCTAAGTGAACCATGTATTCGATTATGTCTTCGGAAGCCAAGGGTATGACTGTAAATTGATATATTGGTCTTTTAATGATTTTGGGTTATAATCGGAAGCCTTTAAGGCTCGGGTGTATTGCTAGTAACGTAAGGCTTCTCACCACCTTTTTGTGGATATAAGGTTCGTTGGAAACGGACTTAGGACGAGTGAGTTATGACACTTTGAAGGTTTTGTGTAACACCCATATAATTCAAGCCAAATTAAAACTTTTTAATACATTTAAAACCATCAAGTTATTATAGTTTGTTTTCAAAATAATTTAGACATCAGAGTATCCCCATAATCAATTCATAAAACCATAAAATATGAGGAGTTGTACGATCACACCTTTGCCTTCCTGCGATCATCTGATGTACCTGAAACAATAAACAGAAACTGTAAGCCCGAGAGCTTAGTGAGTTACTCCAAAATACCAACACCATACAAACATAACCATATTATATAACCAATACAGACCTGCATGCATCATGACCCTTCAACATGAATGGACCGCCTCGCAGGGCCTACAGCCTATCTGGACCGTTTCTGAGCCTTCGACATGATTGGACCGCCTCGCGGGGGCTACAGTCTATCCGGACCGCTCGCCAAGTATGTTGGCCTACAGTACAAAGCAGGACCGCCTTAAACCAACCCCCAATCAAACAAACATGTGAATATAAATATCATACGCTAGCATACATATATAACAATCAAATTGATCTAATAGATCATATAGCACATCAACATCCTATAACCAGGACACCGACCTAACCACATCACTAAGCATAAACATAACCTCATCCTAACTCCCAGGATGCAGATTTAACAGATCAACAAGCATAGTGTCATCCTATCTACCAGGAGGCAGAACTAACTGATATGTGCATATTTAGTGTGTATTTAGTATAGTTTTTATTCATATATTAGCTAAATTATCGCATATTATGGACAAAAGGTACTTAAAAGTGTTAAATTATGTTTTTCAGTCCAAAAATGAAGCTCGGGAGTAAAAGGAAGCAAGAGAAGCGGTTAGAAGATTGAGAGTGGAATGAAGAAGGAAAACACTGAAAAAGAAGCTTTGACTCGTCGAGTCATATATCTACTCGACGAGTCCGGTCGAGGAATCAGAAGGATAATGACTCGGGATCCCAGATAGTTATCGCAATACGTAGAATGTGAGAGGGACTCGACGAGTCACCACTTGACTCGACGAGTCGGACCGCTTATTTAAAGATAATTCCACAGATCGAGAGAGAGGAGTTCTTGGACAATTCAGAAGTGCTTAGCTGCGAATAAGAAACCAGAAGAACCCTAGAAGTCGACCAAGGAAGCTAGAATCCAATTCCGGAAGTAATTAAGGCATAATTCCACCATTCTACTTATTTCTTTTGTTTTGTCAACATGATTAAGCAACTTGAACTTATTTGTTTGCTGTTATTTACCTTAGTTATGAACTAAATTCTTTAAACTTCTATTTGGGGATACGAAATTGGTAATATGGTTTGATTCTTGGTAGGATTAATTCTATGTTGGTTAATTTAGTTATTTTAGCTTGCTAAAGAACCTTGTGTATGAATGATAATTGATTTCCTGTTAATAGGGAGATAATTAATTAGCATGAACATCTATTAGTTATCAATCTCATATGCTTAGTGAACACTTTTTGCCATATGTCTAGTGTAATGAACATGAAACTAGGATTAATAAGAAAATCAAGTAAATTTATGTGCAAGCTTGTGAGATGACCATTAAACAAGAAGTTAATTAAAAGATAAATTAATTAGCTATTGCAAGTCTAACTTAACCCGAATATTATATCTAGTAAATTTAATTGAAATAGACAACTGGCCATTGTTTAAATTGATTTATTTGCTAAGGATTAATGAAGTGAATACGGAACTAATCAATTGAATCGGTAACTAGCAAAAGAATTAATCCATTGCACTTTTACCTTGAAATCAACCATAGGATCAATTAAGTTGAACTAAATAGAAGTACTTCTCCGTTATTGAATCTAGTCAAGTCTTTGTTTTCTAGTTTAACAAGTAATCATTAGCAAGTTTCTAGTCTTGTAAAACTAGAGAAAACCCCCTTTTTATTAGTTAAATTAGATAAATTAGTTTTTACTATTTAATTTGCCGTTCCCTGTGTTCGATACTCTACTTGCTTGAACTATACCACAATTGATAGGTTCACTGCCTTTTGTGTGTTATTTGATAATTAAAAGTAGGTTTAAAACTAGTGGGTTTTACACACATCAAGTTTTTGGCGCCGTTGCCGGGGAACGGTTCTAAAATTAATAGTAAAATCTGGTTTAATCGATCCTTTGTGTGGGATTTATCTTACACAAAGTTATTTATAAAGCAAATCAGTAAGTAGATTTAGTTTTAATAAAATTTCGTTTTTAGAATAACTAGAAATATTTATTTTCTGTTTTTGCCTTGAACTCGCCGAGTGCATTCGAGCAGACTCGGCGAGTCCATCGCTGTTTCAGTCTTTATTTTTTTTTATTTCATTTTTATTCCTTTTACGCGTTTCGTTTCTTTTGTTTCGTTTTTTTTAGCTGTTTCATGACCCGAGGATCGGACACACCTCTAGTACCACCTTTGGAAAACCCGGAATCCGCACTAAAGAGAAGCAAGGGAAAAGCCGTAGGAGAAACCGCAACTTCAAAGAACTCACCACTCAAGAACTTGAAATCCGTTTTCAGCAAGAAGAAAGGCAGCAAATCAGGAGTATCCAGTGCCTCATTAACAATTGAAGAACCAATTCACGAAGGTAGCGAGTACGAGACCGAGGAGGAAAAAGAGCATATTTCCGAGCACGAAACCGATTCCGAAGAAGAGTTAGCTATCACTATGGCTAACATCGATGAAGTCCCCATGGGGGAGTGGAAGAAAAGGATGCGTGATGACACCGGGCCGGGACTTGTGCAACCCGCAATTCCCGCAACCGCTACGTTTGAGCTAAAGGGCCATATTCTCGCTCAACTCAAGGAGATCCCTTTTTACGGGAGAGATCATGAAGACGCTTACAAGCATTTGGACGAAGTAAATGATGTGGCCGACTACTTCAACGTGCCTAATGTTCCACGCGAGACCCAGCTTCTTCGAATGCTCCCTGTCACGTTTAAAGGCGCTGCGAAAGATTGGTTAAAATCACTTCCTCCCGGATCGGTCACCACATGGGCTAAGATGAAAGAAGAGTTCATTGACCATTTCTGCCCGCCTTCCAAGATAGCCAAGCTAAAGAAAGCCATTGCCAACTTCGAGCAACAACCCGGAGAATCTCTTTATGAAGCTTGGGAAAGGTACAAGAGCCTACTTAGAAATTGCCCACACCATGATCTTAATAGCCAACAGGAGGTCTCCATCTTTTATGATGGAGTTAATGTCACCACAAGGCAACTACTCGATTCACAAGGCCCGCTCACCCGAAAGCCACCTCCGGAAATAAAGGAATTAATTGAAGAATTCTCTAAGCATTCTAGAGAATACCACAATCCGAGGAATGAAGTGAGTCGTGGAGCAGTAAACTCGGTTAACGATGGCATGGCGGCGGTAATAGCTAAACTCGATAGCCTAGACCGAAGAATGACGAAAATGGATCAAACGATCCATGCTATTAGAGTAGGATGCGAAAATTGTGGCGGCCCCCATCTTACCAAGGAATGTGATCGAGACGAGAATGGAAATAAAAAGGCTCAAGTATTTTATTCCAGTAGCGATAGATACGATGAAGACTGGAGGAAACCAAAGAAGGAATGGCTCCCATACGAAGAGTATAAAAAGGCTAAAGAGGAGAAATACAAACAGAGGGAGAGGGGATTCTACCAAAAGGAAGAGCCGGTGGCGGAAAAGAAAGCAAATTTAGAAGATATACTCACAAGGTTCATAACCGCATCCGAGAAAAGACATAATGATCACGATGTAGCATTGCAAGAAACCAGGAACATGTTGAGGAATCAGCAAGCTTCCATTCTCAACATTGAGAAACAGCTGGGACAGCTTGCACATCAAGTGAATGAAAGAAGACCGGGTCAACTTCCGAGCAACACCGAGCCCAATCCAAGAAAGGAGAACGTGAGCGTAATAACCTCCAGCAGTGAAGAAGAATTTACAGAAACACTAAGAGTCTCCAAGAAGAAGGCAGGGAAGGAAGAAAAACCAGAACCAGAAAAACCCGACCAGACTCGCCGAGTCACTCTCATGGACTCGACGAGTCTAGTCGGGAATGAAGATACTGTCAACCACCTAAAGCCATACAACCCTCCTTTACCATACCCAACCAGAGCCATGCCTGCAGAAAAAATTCAAGCCTATAGAACCTTCATGGAGCATGTTAAAGCTTTACAAGTCAATATGCCATTTGTGGAAACAATGCTCCAAACTCCTAAATACTTTAACTTGCTTAAAGGCCTTTTTGCTGCTAGGAAGGATTTGGCTGAAGTCGCAGAGATATTGATGAGTGAGCTGCCTGAGAAGAAGGGTGATCCGGGTAACATAGTAATTCCATGCCAATTTGGTAATGAAGTTTCTACACGAGCATTGGCTGATTCAGGTGCAAGCATTAATTTGATGCCCTACTCATTCTTTAAGAAGCTAAATTTACCAGCACCAAGGCCGGTAAATATGAGAATCCATTTGGCAAACAAAACGATAATTAATCCACAAGGCATTTGTGAAAACCTCCTTATCAAAGTGGACAAGTTTATTTTTCCAGTAGACTTCGTGGTGGTGGAAATGGAAGAAGACCCCGAAATACCAATTATTTTGGGAAGATCATTCTTAAACACCGCGTGTGCCCTAATTGACATATGTGAGTCTACATTGACATTAAGAGTGGGGGATGAGTCGGCGATGTTTAAAGCTATTCCAGAAGTCAAGCAAGAAGAAGAAAAGAAAGAAGAAATCTCATTTATCAATTGGATGATGAGGTATTACAAAAAGAGCTTGAAAATTTACTAAAAGAAGACCCAAGTAAGTTCACACTACACTCTGAAGGAGTTGAAGATGCTAAAAAAGACTTGGACGATCTAGAAAAGTTACTGGAAAGAGCCAACTCAGAAAACACTCCAGAATTGATCGAACCCGATCCGACTCGCCGAGTCGTCATAATGGACTCGACGAGTCCAGTCGATTTGGATAAAAACTTGACCAAAGCTGATATGTTTATTGATAGTTCTTCACATACCGTGGGTTCAGTTACTCTTTTGGATTCTTTGGAAGAACAATTGGCAGAAGAAGTAAAGGGAATGGAGGTCCAACACGCCGATGTGGCATGCCTTGATACGATGCCATTTGAAGAAGGGATAAGCACGGGAAAGGATGCAGGAATAAAGGAAAAGAAGGAGGAAGCTGATCACCAATTCACCACTAAACCTAGAGCACCGACTATCATGAAATATGAAGTCATTAAATTTAAAGAGAAGGATGTTCAAGAATTGGTGAAAAAGAAAAGGGTAAAGCAGAAAAAGAGAAAAAGGAAAGACCAAGCAGCTGAAGATGAGGCAATGAAAAGGAGAAGAGACGAATCGAAGAGGGCTTACAAGAAGAAGATTCACGCCTACAAGACCAAGTATAAACCACAAAAAGAGAGGCGTACATTCCCGATGCTTGAAGATGACAAAACGTAAATGGGAAGGAGTCTAGCTCATGACTCCTCAAAAAGAAGCGATTGGCGGGAGGCAACCCGTCGTTAGAGTTTGCTTTCTTTTACTCTTTAGTTTTTTTTTTTTTTTTTTAGTTTTTGTTTCGTTTCACAATTTTAATCTTCCAAATCATCGGACATGTCTGCTTGAGAGTGTGCCTAGCCTAAGTGTGGGGTGAAATGATTCATAATAAACAGAAAAATTTTGAAAAATATGCAAATTTGTTAAATGACTCGCCGAGTCTAACCCTGACTCGACGAGTATATATTGATTACTGAAACTCTTTGACTGCGCGACTAGACTCGCCGAGTCTGACCCTGACTCGACGAGTCGGTTTTATTTACAGAAAAAAATAATTTCGAAATTACTTTTACATCTGGTAAATAGGGTTTTAACCCTAAAAATTCAGTTTCCACACCACACTCGCCGGGTATCCCTTTCGCAAACACTCTCAAGCATTCAAAGAAATCTTCAAATCTTCTTCCAATTTCTCAAGGTATAAACTCAAAAGGTAACAACTTTCTTCTTGATTTCTAGAAAGAATGAGATTATAAGGCCATCTATACCTGCAATTGCATGAAAAAAAAACCCGTTTTTGAAAAGTAATGAAATTCTAGGGTTTCGATTTTTTCATGAATATTGTTGTTTTGAACGTTTATTTTGGCCTTATTACTTAGTAGGAAGTCCTTGAACAAAAACCCTTGACATATATTACAAGTTTTATGGTCCAATTTTATGCGACCCGTCGACTGACTCGTGCAGGTTGCGCGACTCGTCGAGTCGGTCATGGACTCGACGAGTCCAGTCGATTTACAGATACATTTCAGTTTTTAATTATATTCTGTGTTTCTGGGTTTTGTGTGTCTATTTTGCAGAAATCATGTTCAGAAGAGGACAATCTTCAACTGATAACCAAGGGGAGTTTCCATGGTTAAACTTCCCGCAAATTGAATCCGCTTCAACAATGAGGAAGTGGAAGAAGAAGCTCTCCGACATTAAGAAGAAGGAGGTGTATGTACCGAACAAAATTGATTGGGAATGGTTGCAAGGTGTGAGATATGAAGAAGAACTAGCTCCTTACCTTTTGAAGGAGTTCCAACATGAAGGCGACAGTATGGTGTGTGATGGGTGGAGCCGGGTCTTCCGTATTCAAGAACCGGTTTATTTGGAGCTATGTTTAGAATTCTTTTCCACGGTATCTTTCACCGGGGGAGTGGATGTGTATCACCCGACGAGCTTTACTTTTTGTCTTGGGGGCGAGTATCGTCAATGCTCGGTGGTGGACCTTGCCTGCCGACTAGGGATCTATGATCAACCCTTGGTGACAACAAACATCTTTCGGGCTTTCTTGTCAAACACTCATATGGCATTCCCCGATGGAGTCACAAGCACGGGTTGGTGGAATACCATAGGAAACAAAGTTTACATCCCAAAGTCTGCACAAGAAGGGAGCATCCGATCCCCGACTCACCGCCTCATTCACCGCCTTATTTCCTCCACCATCAACCAAAGGAAAGACGATGACAAGGTCTCCAACCTTGACGTTTTCTACTTATGGAGCATAATAACACCCGACGTCTTTTGCAACATTCCATGGTGTATTGCTTCATACCTTTCGGAGGGTGCGGTCAAAGATCGCAAAACCTCCCGTATCAATGGAGGAATGTTTGTCACTCGATTGGCTAATTCATTCGGGTTGATGAACCGCGGAGCTTGGAACTTCATGTCAATGATCCCGACGCCCCCGTTTAATCCCATTCTTTTCCGACGAGCACGGATAATTGAAGACTATGGTGGTGGCCATTATGCCATTCCAAATGATGACCCCGTTGTTGGTCCCGATGCACCGGGAAGGAGGGTGAGATCGAGAAGAGAACGGGATGTGGAGGACGAGCCGCCAGTGATTCCGGTCGAAAATGAAGATGTACCAATGGATTGGTACAATGTAGAGATGAGGCGGATGCATGATCAATTGGCGAGGGGGCTGAACTTTAGTAACCAATCCCACATTCGACTTTTTGACCACTTCAATATCCCACATATTGATGGTGGGAATTACCCATTCATTCCATCTTGGGATGAGAGGATTGCTGCTAGACGAAGCGGAGCCGGGGGAAGTGGCGCTGCTAATGATGATGAAGAAGATGACGATTGATGTTTTTGTGTTTTTAATCAAACAATTTTAATTTGTTTTGTTTTGTTTTATTTTATTTTTTGTTTTATTATTTGGTGTGTATGCTTTGAGATTTTGTTATGTTTAATGGTTGTTTGCTTTAGTTATTTTTCAGGATTGAATGATGATTGCTTGCTTAGGATGGTTTAGAGATGTAAAGCATGGATGTTTTCTAGAGTAAGAGCGAGTCAAGGAAGCGAGTTTTTAACGTCAAAGTGTCGAGTCCGGTCCTAGGGGGTATGAGCAATTGAGTCCAAATGTGAGGAAGGGTTAAAGAAGTTTTTAAAGGCTAAAACAGTTGCAAAATACCAAGTTTTTTCGTTCAGTGGCCTACTCGACGAGTGCACTAAGCAGACTCGCCGAGTCGCCTTGTATTTTTACATATTCTGAGAAGGCGCGCTGGTACTCGACGAGTCCACTATAAGACTCGACGAGTCGATCATTTTTTATCTCGATGGACTGCTGATTTGATGCTGCTACTGGTCCCACTTGCTCACCTATTCTTCCATTTCCATTCTTGAAGATTTTACACTGATTTCCGCGTATTTGGAGCGACCCACACGAGTTTTGACACCCAAGACATGGATGAGATGTTACCATGTCTAAAGTTGATTGAAGTTGGAGCTTAAAATGGAAGTGATCAGCCTATCGACTGCTATCCCAGGGGAGTTTGTTCCAATTCCCTCTTTAGTTTTTTTTTATGTTTTTATGCATAATATGCAATGAGGGCATTGCATCACATAAGTGTGGGGTAGGGGGTTGGTTACATAATAGTCAATTTTAAAAAAAATTTGCATACCAAAAGTATTATTTAGGATTTAATTAGAAAATTTTGGTAAAAATTAGGATTCCATATTAGAATTGTGTTAATAATTGCATGAGAACCCAAATGTTTAGTTGAGCCTATATACGTTCTAGTGCATTTGTGGCTTCCTTATTCCAGTGAAATCATGGGACAAAAACACGACCCTGCTCAGCCTGGGGGATGCAATATGTTTAGCAGCCTAAACCTGAAATGTATCCAGGAAAATTGTTATCATTAGCCAATAAAGGTTGAGATTGAGCGCCCCTGCTTAAGCATGTAGGTTTTGAGTGAAAAAAAAAAGTGAGTTACATGTTAAAAAAAAAAAGAGAGAGAGAATTACAAGAAAAGTTATAAGAGTTTTGGAGCAATTAAGTATGAAGTTCAAAGATCAAAATTCCAAAAATCAAAAAAAAAAAAAAAAGTTGAAGATACCGAAAGTCAATACAAGTTGGTGAATTCAAAGATATCAAAGATGAAATGTTCAAAGAAGTGAAGAATTCAAAGAATTCCATAGTGGTATCGAAAAGTTGTAATTTTCTAGAATATGTATGCTTTGGTTGCTCAACCAAAAATACCTTGAGGTTAAGAGGTTTTATGAGGATGGATTCGGAGGGTTGCATAAAATGAGCATAGTTCGGGGTGAGTGGGTGAATGTTTATGAGGATTGTGAGTATTTGGAATGTGGGGGGGTTCTTTAGGAAAAATTTTAGACACAAATGCATGCGTTGCGGTCTTGGCATAATGGCTGGGTTAGATTGGAGTTGTTATATATAATTCTAATGTGATTAAAATTCAGTTTTGCTTGAGGGCAAGCAAAAGACAAGTGTGGGGTATTTTGATATGTGCATATTTAGTGTGTATTTAGTATAGTTTTTATTCATATATTAGCTAAATTATCGCATATTATGGACAAAAGGTACTTAAAAGTGTTAAATTATGTTTTTCAGTCCAAAAATGAAGCTCGGGAGTAAAAGGAAGCAAGAGAAGCGGTTAGAAGATTGAGAGTGGAATGAAGAAGGAAAACACTGAAAAAGAAGCTTTGACTCGTCGAGTCATATATCTACTCGACGAGTCCGGTCGAGGAATCAGAAGGATAATGACTCGGGATCCCAGATAGTTATCGCAATACGTAGAATGTGAGAGGGACTCGACGAGTCACCACTTGACTCGACGAGTCGGACCGCTTATTTAAAGATAATTCCACAGATCGAGAGAGAGGAGTTCTGGGACAATTCAGAAGTGCTTAGCTGTGAATAAGAAACCAGAAGAACCCTAGAAGTCGACCAAGGAAGCTAGAATCCAATTCCGGAAGTAATTAAGGCATAATTCCACCATTCTACTTATTTCTTTTGTTTTGTCAACATGATTAAGCAACTTGAACTTATTTGTTTGCTGTTATTTACCTTAGTTATGAACTAAATTCTTTAAACTTCTATTTGGGGATACGAAATTGGTAATATGGTTTGATTCTTGGTAGGATTAATTCTATGTTGGTTAATTTAGTTATTTTAGCTTGCTAAAGAACCTTGTGTATGAATGATAATTGATTTCCTGTTAATAGGGAGATAATTAATTAGCATGAACATCTATTAGTTATCAATCTCATATGCTTAGTGAACACTTTTTGCCATATGTCTAGTGTAATGAACATGAAACTAGGATTAATAAGAAAATCAAGTAAATTTATGTGCAAGCTTGTGAGATGACCATTAAACAAGAAGTTAATTAAAAGATAAATTAATTAGCTATTGCAAGTCTAACTTAACCTGAATATTATATCTAGTAAATTTAATTGAAATAGACAACTGGCCATTGTTTAAATTGATTTATTTGCTAAGGATTAATGAAGTGAATACGGAACTAATCAATTGAATCGGTAACTAGCAAAAGAATTAATCCATTGCACTTTTACCTTGAAATCAACCATAGGATCAATTAAGTTGAACTAAATAGAAGTACTTCTCCGTTATTGAATCTAGTCAAGTCTTTGTTTTCTAGTTTAACAAGTAATCATTAACAAGTTTCTAGTCTTGTAAAACTAGAGAAAACCCCCTTTTTATTAGTTAAATTAGATAAATTAGTTTTTACTATTTAATTTGCCGTTCCCTGTGTTTGATACCCTACTTGCTTGAACTATACCACAATTAATAGGTTCACTGCCTTTTGTGTGTTATTTGATAATTAAAAGTAGGTTTAAAACTAGTGGGTTTTACACACATCACTAACAGATCACTAATCCTATCAAACAGGATACATAATGAGCCTTCAGCCTGACTAGACCGCCTTGCATGCCTTCAGCCTATCTAGACCGCCCTGGGTACGTTGGCCTTCAGCATAAAGCAGGACCGCCTCAACCCAAACATACACATACATATGCCGACATACTCATAACACATAATCAATCAACAACATGCACATATCATACCAATCATAACAACGTACTATAACCAGGATGTAATCATATCATGCCATAACCAGATACAATCCATAAGGGTCGGCCTTGGTGCCTTAGACCCTATTGATATAGTGAGGATAACTCACCTGGCACTACTGAAGTCCCGCGGATGAAACTCCAACTGCTGGTTGGCAGATTCTCAAACTGCCAACATCAAACAACACCCAATTAATAATTGGGTTCCAAGCCCAAAGTCCAACTCACACTACAAAACCCAATAGTTAAGTAATGGGCCAAAGCCCAATACATAGCCCAATTTTCAAAATTGGGCCCAAACCTCAACATGGTCTTTCTTTTAGGCGCATCCCATTATACCAATCCAATTCCCATGATCCAATATCACATAATCATAAGGCCCAGATATGGCCCAACTTTCCAAATGGGGCCCAAGTCCTCACATGAGCCTTACCTTAAAGCCCATCTAATTACTTTGGTCCATTAACTTGCTCTTGGATGGCCCATCAATAGTCCAATCGCCAAAGCCCAACAGGAAGGACCAATTTAAGGCCCAAGTGAGATTAGAGATTTCACATGAAATGATGATTATGGTTAAGTGTTCCTACTTAACCCATTAAGGACTTAATCTACTAAGGACTTAATCCATTAAGTCCAATATTGTTTTTAGGTTAATTTTTGTCAATGATTATTATTTAATATTTCAAGTTATTAAATAATCTTGTGTGTGTCCCGATAAATTCTCAAAATTAGGTTCTTATGTCATTAGGGTTTTCCAAACCCTAATTAAGGTTTTCCAACCCAATACTAGCTCATTAGTCCATTGGTTGGGCTTTTAGGTCACATTGGGCCTTATTGGGCCAATTAGGGTTCCATTGGGTCCACTAGGGTTTCATTGATCCCACATTGTCTTAACATCCCCAAACAAGGTCCAAACGCAATCAAAGCACACCGCCACTCGACACGGCGGCCGGTGGCGGCAACCACCAACTCACGGTGGTGGTTATGGATTTTCTATTATTATCTCGGGTACCTTTTACAATTTACAACTCAATCCAAATAAACACACACACTAATAATACACACACAACCGCACCGTGGCGGCAGATGGTGGTAAAGGGGGGCAGCCACCACCTTACGGTGGTGATGGTGGCCATATTGTGATTCCAGCTAAAACAACCCACACACAACACCTTCTCACAGCAGCAATACACCCACACATACCAAAAAACGCACACAGCCACCTCCAACGGTGGCCGGTGGCGACAACAAAGGGGGTAACATGGCGGCAACAGCTCT
Source organism: Lactuca serriola (assembly GCF_051521515.1). Classification (NCBI taxonomy): domain Eukaryota; kingdom Viridiplantae; phylum Streptophyta; class Magnoliopsida; order Asterales; family Asteraceae; genus Lactuca; species Lactuca serriola. Next base: position 286,200,201 of record NC_136412.1, on the reverse strand, counting down.
AGCAGCGACGATAGTGGCTAAAGGCGGCGAAACTCTCCCCAAGACGATGACTACCTCGAACGATGGCGACAGCAGCAGGGGAACGGACCCGCTGATGGTCCTCGTCTCGAACAGCAGCACCTGCGGCGACTATAGTTGGTGGTTTCGACCTCCACAATGGGGTTGGCGACTCCGGTCATCCCTCTCCCAATCGTCCACGATGTCCGACAACAAGATGGGTACGAGGTGGTCGTCATCATCGACGAAACAACGGCAGCGGAGATTTCTTTGGTTCCCGGTCAAGCAGCCATGGTAGGAAGTGGCAACAACGACACATCCTGGTGGTTTTCCGGCCACACAAGATGTCCAACGACGTAGTGATGGCGGTGTCTCGATGGCAGAATGGGCAGGTGGCATGCTGGCGACGGATGAGGCTTGAGATGGCGGTTGGAGGAAGAGAAAGAGAGGCCGACGGCCGATATCACCTTTAGGGTTAGGGTTTGATGCACATGGTGACGGGTTTTAGATTATATACCCGGTTCCTTCAAATTTCAACCCATAATGACATGAATGATCCCTCTTTCTCTCTTTTCTTTCAACCCAAGTCCGAAAATTACCAAATGGTCCCTCCTTTTCAAAATTCTTTCAATTTAGGTCCATAAGCTACTTTTTAACCCCCGGCTCCCATAAATCCTTTTATGTTAAGTCCAAAATATACCAATTACCCCCTGGCCTCCAAAATCCTTTTCAAAATAAATCCCAAAATTACACTTTAACCCTCGAAACTAACATCCTGATAATTATTTAATTTTGGACCATAATAATAAATAAAATTACTTCTCGGGGCCCGGGTTTATTATTTAATTATCTTATTATAAATGGAATGTTACATTTTGGAAGATTATCCCCTAATGGAAAGATGTGGCGAATCAGTCACATGCATGCAAGGATTTGCATGCACGTGTTTAGCTGGGTACGCCCAGCGTATAAGAGTAAATGATCGTTGGTGGTTCATGAGTATGTCGGGCATACAAAGAGGTATGCGGGGCGTACTCCTTCCAGACCAAAAACCTAATTTCCCCAAGTTGTACCCTATATAAATAGCATTATACCAATCCTTAGATCATTTCAAGTCAACCACCACCCCTTTTCACGTCCAAGAAACCCTAGATTGCATTGGATGGAGCGTAGAGCTTAAAATAAGACATGTTAGTGTGTTTATAGGAAGAGGAAGGTGGTGTTCAAGTGTTGATCATGGAAGGGAGCTTGTAGATCCAGAAAGTTCTCATATTTTGCAACCCATTGGAGGTAAAAAAAGCTCTGATCTTGACCTTCCATTTCGTAGATCCACTTTTGGGTTGGTTTTGGCCATTTTAGCCTTTTGCTTGGTCATGGTAAGCTAGGGTCGTTTTAAAGACTCAAACTTGTAGATCTGGACATTCTAAGGCCCCCTCTCTCATAAAGGTTCAAGCTTTGTGATGTGTTTGAGTCCAAGCATGAGTTAAGACCATCCATTAAGCTATTTTTAGCTTTAGAGTCCCATTAAGCCATGCATGTTAGTAAAGTTGCCAGCTTTACTTTAAAAGTTACATATAGAAGTCAGACTAGAGAGTTGGAGCAAGGGTTGAAGTGGTTAAATGCTTATTTGGAGAGGGTTGGACCTCAAAGGAGTACGCCTGGGCGTACCCACTTGGTACGCGACGCGTACTAGCCCCAACAGGTGTACGCTTAGCGTACCAGACGAGTATGCAGGGCGTATTCGGTCTGGCTGTGTTGACTTTTGGTCCTTGGACCATGGACCAGGAGTTGGTTAGGGTAGCCCATTTAGTAATTCAGTCCTTTTTGGAAATTTGACCTTTTTGGGTTATGTCCAAGATAGATTTGGGCCTTGTAGGCCATTTCGAGTTTGGGCTATTATTTGGGTTGCAGATTGTTGGACTAGCTAATGATGTATGTTTGGATTGGAAATAAGTTATTGGGCTTAGGGTGATGCCCATGTAAAGGTTTGGTCCCAATTTGGAAAATTAGGCCATTAGTAGGCCTTTATGGATTTTAAAGTTTTGGGCTTGATTAGTTTTGGACTTGGGCCTTAGTTATGTATCTTGTTGGCCATGGGTAAAATGGTCATTTTACACCAAGCATGGATTATGGATCATGGTTTAGAACCCAAATGCTAATTGGGTGATATTGTGGTATTGATAGCTTGAGGAGTTGCCAGGGCAGCAGTTAAGGATTTCTTGCAGTGGACTTCAGCAGTGCGAGGCGAGTTACCTTCCAGTAGAAGTGGGTCGAAGGCACCAATGCCGACCCACTAGTAAGTGTTACAGTAGAGATGATTGTCTTCATGGTTAGGCTCCATAGCTCCTATTCTAACTTCTAGATCTCGCCCCTCAAGCAGTATTCCTCCATCATGAGGTCTTTCAAAGTTTCCCTGCCCATATCATTTGCCACTATCAGGGTTAGTGACTTGACATGGCTATTCCACCATGTTAGGGATTTTTCTTCGAAGGTTCAAGCAGCAAACTTGACCTTGCTCCCTGCTAGGCAGGAGCGGATCTCGAAGATCGACTCCGTCTTTTCGAACCACTGCGAGAGGGCAATGACTCCGCCAATCCCTTTAAAGGACTTTGGCTTGCAATTTGTGAAGTCCTTGTAGGAGCACTCTCTCGAGCGCACGAGGAGTTCACCTTGAGTAGAATTAACAGGCATTCCACTTTTGCTGGCACCCGTAGAGTGATATTAAGCTATGGCTATTGCCACAGCCGCAACTACTACAGGATTTAGAGCTGCCGCATCGAATTGTGGAGGAGGTGGTGGTATTGGAGTTGGAATAATCGGAGGATTACGCCTTGCCGACTTTCGAGGAGGCATCTTTCAGCTATAAGTTTATAAAGATGAACATGATAGTAAGAATCAATTGTAAGTATAATGAGAGTGATCCATGGGCTAAATTGCCATAGTCCAACAGTTGAATGAGTGTATGTTTCAAAATAGAGACACAATAGAATAGTAGAGAGACACAAGAGTACAACTTTTCCAACAGGTTAGATATCCGACAATATCACTGGTATTATTGATGTAACAAGTTCGGGGAAAATGACCTAAAAGTAGGTCTTACATCAAACCAAGATGGGAAAATTTTGACAGAAGTACGACCTACTCGAGACTTAAGAGGTCCAAAGTCTTTACAAAATAGGAAGTTAAACTAGAGTTTTATATAACTAAGTTATATCCAAAAGAGAGAGTTGAGTAGGCTCTATCTACAACGAGAACCACTAGAATGAGCCCTTGTCTCTGACAGACGGTGCTCCATGTCTCTCATGCGCCTCTCAGACATTTCCTGATGAGCTCGAAGTTCCCTGACTTCAGCTTGGGATGCAGCTAGTTGTTGCTGCAGAGCTTCATTTGTTATTCTAGACCTTTCCATAGTTGTTTCGAGATGGTGAATGCGGACCGTGTTAACACCAGAGTTGGCGTCAATCTCCATGACTCGGTCGATGGTTTCATGATCTTGCTCAACGTTCCGGGCAATCCTACAGACTATGATGGGCAGGACTCGGTCAGCTGATCCACCCTCGCTTAGGTTGTAAAAGCTTCAGTCTCCATTGAAGGGTAAGGGCTGACCCTGGTCCTCACTCCAGCGATTCAAGTTTGTCGCCCACAAGGGCGTGGGACCTTGAAATGTTGGTCGGGGGTTGAGGTTTGGGGCTTGTCCCTCTTAGGGTAGGTTGTTGACTTCTGGTTCGGAGTCAGAACCATCAAAAAAGCCTTCTGCGAGGTGATCATCCAAAGGGATTGGATGGTCATCTTCCAGCTCATAGTCAAGCCATCCAACATTTCCCTGATTTGGGAAGTACGGGTCGCCAGGAGGATGGAATCCAACCATGATATATACGCGAGAAAATGGATATAAGAATCTTATATAAATAGACGTACTACTTAAGATAATTATAATATGATCTTTATCAGTTACTTCAATACTTGCATAGTGCATACTAGTTATATGTATTTAAAACAGGATAGACCTTCGAATAAGTGGTCCTAACTCTAAACCCACAACCAAACAACGAACATGGAGTAAAGCAAAGATCACAGATTGTAAGTCTATGCCATCCTAGTTACATATAACCTTAGTGTATCCACTTAGCAACTATCGACTTACTAATAAAGACCTTTTTAGTTCTCAGATAAGAATTATTGTAACACAAAATACTCCTACAGTAGTTTAGAATTATTTTTGTTATAATGTTATCATTGTAGTAGTGTTGATAAGTTTTTAGACTTGTTGCCATATCACAACCATTCTTGGGCATATGCTAATCACTTCTCGAACCAACATAGTTGAACAAGCTATGTCACTCCTATAACTTGATGGGTTTTAGGTAAAACAAATAAACTAGAAAACAATTCCTAAGTTCACATGCAACCTACTTTGGATCTATGTTTTATCTATTGAACATACAACTTTGAATTGCAAAACAAGAACCCTAGAGGAGAGAGGCTATAATCGAAATTTACAAACTAGGGTTTAGTAATTACATACCTTTCAATTGTTATAGTAAACAATTGATAATTCCCTTGATCTTGATCTTGATCTTCTTGGAAGCTTAGCACCACAAGTGCAATGCCTCTAATGGAATCACACCCAAACTAGCAAGAAGGAAAGTAGAGGAGAGAGGGGAGAGGGAGTATGCAAAATTTCGGCCCTTAGGGTTTCTTCAAAAGAAAAGAGTGACCAAAACATGAACCAGGAGGCTCCTTATATAGCTGAGGGATCTAGGGTTTAGGGGAAACCCTAGTTATCCTTTGCTTAGGGCCTAAGCAAACCCAAGGGCCTTATCCAAGCCCCTATGGACGAAATTATTAGGGTTTCCCCTAAAGATTTCGTCCACCCTTATCCAAGGGGGTTCTAGAGCCTTCCACTCAACTATTAGATAATTGCAAACTAGTCCCTGCACCTTATAATTAATTCTTTTAACCCTGAAATTAATTCTAATTAATTTCTAGCTAACAATTAATTAAACAAAATAATTTCTTATTAATATATTAATCTTTTAACATATTAATAAATTCATTTATATTAATTTATTAATCTTATAATAAATTAATATCTCTCCTTTCATAATTTCCTTATCCGGTTGCTAGGTTTGATGGCAACCCAAAAGGACTGTGCTGCTATCAATTCAAGTACATACCAATTATAGTTATGGGCTTAGACACCTAATCCAACAGTCTCCCACTTGGATAAGTCTGTAACTATAATTGCTAGTATGCCTTCTAAATTTGACCAGCAAATTGTAGCTTCCAAAAAGCTGCTGCCGAACTCTGACCCAGTCAGTTACGTGTTCTAAGATAAGTGATCATATAATCCTTCGTTCTGCTAGATATCCCTAGACAAAAGACATGGAATGCAATCAACCTCTTTGTCCAGAATCTATGTTTCCCGATTCCTGATTAGTGATGATGTAGGACTTCTAATTGAACACATCAATTTAGTCCTGGCTGGGCCCAGCACATAAGTCAACACCAAATCATCGAGGGGCCCACAGATATCACTTTTTCCCATTAAGGAAAAAGGAACGAATAAACATTGACTCATATGCTTGTATCTTTTACTCATCAAACCATACATGATAATACGTTTTATAACACCAAGTTACTGATGCGTTTTCGTATTACCAATGCATAGCCGACTTGCAAATTACAACTCATATATCTCTGTTTCAAGATTATAAGATATTATCGTCTCAGTATTACTCGTGATGAATTCCATGAAGTAATACTCTGAGCGAGGGTTTATCCAATACTCAAATCTCAATTTTTGAGTACTCATGAACGTTGCAACAAAATCTATTGCCATGTCTATCCTTAGACAATCTACAATCCAGTTCATGACAGTCTTGATTCACTACTTACTTCCAAAAGTACGAGCGACTGTGGAGTTTGAATAATCTTATTATTCGGGAAGTAAAACATGCAAAAATGAAACACAATAATAAACAATTGACAAAAGGTAGAACCCAAACTTATAAATAATACTTTATTATTTAATCACCAAAAGTCAATTACATTTACTTTGTTACAAGTTTCAGAACAAAACTAATCTAACTACTAAAACTAATATCATCTTTCAGTCCTATGCTCCGAGCATGCTGAATATGCTTAGCCCTACTCAGACCCTTTGTGAGGGGATCTGCTGGGTTATCTTCAGATGACACCCTCTTCACTATAAGATGGCCTTCTTCTACTTTATGTCTGATGAAATGGTACTTTCTGTCGATATGTCTGGTTTTACCATGATCTCTCGGTTCCTTTGTCAAGGCAACCGCTCCTTCATTATCGCAGAACAGTTCCATGGGCTCCTGGATGGTTGGAACAACTCCGAGATCCTCGATGAAGTTCCTCAACCAAGCTGCTTCTTTCGACGCTTCACTTGCTGCTATGTACTCTGATTCACAAGTAGAATCAGCCACCGTATCTTGCTTGGAACTCTTCCAAGTAACTGCTCCTCCATTTAATAAGAATACCCAGCCTGACTGAGAACGGAAGTTATCTCTATCCGTCTGAAAGCTAGCATCACTGTAACCATCTACTCTCAAAGTATCATTGCCACCAAGTACAAGGACCCAGTCCTTCATTCTTCGCAAATACTTGAGTATATTCTTCACGGCTATCCAATGAGCTCTACCTGGGTTTCCCTGATAGCGACTGACCATGCTCAAAGCAAATGCCACATCAGGGCGAGTACATGTCATAGCGTACATGATCGATCCGACAGCGGAAGCATAAGGTACACGACTCATGTCATCTATTTCCTCATCTGTACTCGGGCATTGAGTCTTACTCAATTTGGTATTGCTCTGGATAGGTAGCTCTCCCTTTTTGGAATTTTCCATACTAAACCTCTTTAGTACCTTATCCAAGTATGTGCTCTGACTAAGTCCAATTAGTCTCTTCTTTCTATCTCTCAATATTCTAATCCCAAGAATATAGGCGGCTTCTCCTAGGTCCTTCATGGCAAAACACTTTCCAAGCCAAGACTTAACTTCATTCAAGGTTGGAACGTCGTTACCAATGAGTAATATGTCATCGACATATAACACCAGAAAAGTTACTATACTCCCACTAGCCTTGATATACACACAAAACTCATCTTCACTTCTAGAGAAACCAAACTCTTTGACTTTCTCATGGAAGCAAAGATTCCAGCTGCGAGATGCTTGTTTCAATCCATAGATGGATTTCTCAAGCTTGCACACTCTATTGGGAAACTTTGCATCAACAAAACCCTCTGGCTGACTCATGTAAACATCTTCAGCCAACTTCCCATTGAGGAAGGCAGTCTTGACATCCATCTGCCAGATTTCATAGTCATGAAAGACAGCTGTGGCGGGCAATATCCTAATAGATTTAATCTTAGCTACTGGCGAAAAGGTCTCATCATAGTCAACCCCTAGGGTTTGAGTGAAACCTTTTGCAACCAGTCGAGCCTTGAATGTATGCACATTCCCGTCCATGTTTGTCTTCTTCTTAAAGATCCATTTGCACCCAACTGTCTTACGACCTGGTGCACTATCAACCAAATTCCAAACTTGGTTGTCATACATGGACTTAATCTCGCTGTCCATTGCCTCTTTCCACTTGGAAGCCTCTGGGCCTGCCATTGCTTCCTTATAAGTGACTGGTTCATCTAAGTTTACCAGTGTTTTGTCACTTATGAATGTGTCACCATCTGAAGTAATATAAAAACCATACAACTCAGGTGGCACACTCACCCTAGTGGATCTTCGAAGAGGTAATGATTTGTCAACCGGTTCAACAGGAACTGTTTCCTCTGGTTGAGTGCTAGTGTCATATAAGGTTCCTTCATTGGTTGACTCTTGAATCTCTTCAAGGTCAATGGTACTCCCACTGTCCTCTTTGAATATGAGCTCTCTTTCTAGAAAGACTCCTCTTCGAGCTACAAACAGCACGTTTTCACTAGGTCTGTAGAACAAATATCCAAAAGACTGCTTTGGGTAACCAATGAAAACACATTTCTCACTTCTAGCTGCTAGCTTGTCGTGAGTCTCTCGTCTTACGAAATCTTCACAACCCCAGACTTTAATATGTGTTAACGAGGGAACTTTTCCTGTCCACATTTCGTGAGGTGTTTTGGCAATCTTCTTTGTAGGGACAAGATTGAGGATGTGGGCGGCTGTCTCTAAGGCATACCCCCATAAGTGAATAGGAAGCGAGACACGACTCATCATAGAACGAACCATGTCTAACAAGGTTCGATTACGCCTCTCAGCTACACCATTTAACTGTGGTGTCCTAGGAGGAGCCAATTGTGAGACTATCCCACATTCTTTCAGATAGTCGTTGAACTCGGTACTAAGATACTCCCCGCCTCTATCGGATCTAAGTATCTTGATCTTTCTGCCCAATTGATTTTTGACTTCATGCTTAAACTCTTTGAACTTTTCAAAGGTTTCTGACTTATGTTTGATCAAGTAGATGTAACCATATCTACTATAATCGTCAGTGAAAGTCACATAGAATCGATTAGCATCCCTTGTGGTTGATCTGAAGAGCCCACACACATCTGTGTGTATGAGATCCAACAGACCTTCACCTCTTTCACAAGACCCTGTGAATGGTGATTTTGTCATCTTTCCCAAAAGACAAGATTCACACATATCATCTAATTTTAGGTCAAATGATTCCAACACTCCATCCTTTTGGAGTTGGGCAATGCGTTTCTTGTTAATGTGTCCAAGACGACAATGCCACAAGCATGCCTTGTCTACACTATTAGACAAGTCAATATTAAGTACACTATTTCCTAAGCTATCAACACAAGTCATTGTTTCATACACACCATCACAAGGTAAAGCTTCAAACACAAAACACCATTCTTATAAACAGAAATTGAACCATTCAAATCATTAAAAGAATATTTAAAACCTTGTCTGAACAATGCATGAAATGAAATAATGTTTCTCGTCATCTCAGACGAATAGCAACAATTTATTAAGTCTAATCTAACATCATTACTAAGCAATAGTTGATAAACTTCGATCTTGGTCACTGGTGAAGACTTTCTGTTCCCCATGATCAAGTTTATCCTCCCATGCTCTGTCTCCTCACTTTCCTTTAGCCCCTGCAAATCAGAACAGATATGAAAACCACATCCTGTATCAAGGACCCATGAACGAGAAGATAATGAGTTATTAGCAGAAATAGTGTAAATACCTGCCGAGGATGGCTTCACTTTGCCATCCTTGATATCTTGCATATATTGTGGGCAAGATCTCTTCCAATGCCCCTTTTGATTGCAGTAAAAGCAAATGGCCTCTTTTGGATCAGAAACATGGGGAGTGGAACCATTGGGCTTAGCCTTCAGGCCATTACTAGATGACACAACTTGAGCCTTGCTCTTCCAGTTTTGCTTGGGAGGACCTTTCCTCTTCTTCCCCTTTCCCTGTCCAATGTCCAAGACAGGGGCACTTGCAGGTGTGGAGGGTATACTTTTACCCTTCATCCCTGCCTCAGCTGTCTGCAACAAGTTGTATAATTGGGCCAAAGTCTGCTCAGTGTTGTTCAAATGGTAAGTTAAGATAAACTGACCATAACAATCAGGCAACGAGTTCAAGACCATGTCAATGGCCAATTCCTCATCGAAGTGAATGTTGAGCTTGACCAAACGCTCTATGTAGCGTTGCATTCTTTGCACATGAGATACAATCGATTCCCCCTCTTTCATCTTGCAAGCCATGAGTGACTTGACTACCTCAAACTTTTCTTGACGAGCTCGCTTATGGTACTTTTCCATAAGGTCCTTGTTCATCTCAAAAGGCCAGTAGTCCTTATAGTACCTCTGCAATTCTGGGGACATGGTTGCAACCATGATGCATGCCACTTTGGTAACATCATCATAGTGTTTCTTGTAGGCAGCATACTCTTCGGGAGTGGCTTTTGACTCATCAAGTTCTTTGAGCTCCTTTTCAAGGACGTACTCTTTGTCCTCGAATCTAAGCGCCATCTTGACGTTACGCATCCAATCGTTATAGTTGGAGCCATCCATAACGACTTTGGAGCAGATGTTTAGTAGAGAGAAGTTGTGGCTGGAGGATGATGAAGCATAAGTGTTTCCAGGAGTAGACATCTGAAAAGAAAGATAGTTTTAGTTAGATTCCAAGATACCTCAATATAATAACCCAAAGATATCATATCAAGGTTAGGACCCAACTATGATGATTTACAACTTGGAAATGGGATGCCGAGATCCAAGTTCAAATCTCATAACGGTAGGTGAATGACGATTCACCAATTCCACCATTAGACAGAATAAACGAAGTGAAATTCCTAATTCTTTTGAGATACATTAAAACTATTTAATGGCATGTTTTAATCTCGGATTATGCTCTACTATTTGTGACTGGGATACCGAGGATCACAAACTAGATGTGAATAACCATGCAAATGTGCTTGGTAACCTTATTGTCTTTATCATTAACTATTGATGTGCCGGTAAACCACACACGCTCCATCAAAATGATAATTATAAGATACCCATTACTACTCTTTATTAATGCTTTTTAGTGTGCCGGTTAACCACACACGCTCCACTAACGACCAATAAAGCATAATGTGCAATTTCATGGATTAGCATACTTTTCACATGTTTCCTAAAGTAACTAGAGTTGGGATTTTGAAAAATAGTGTTCTAGTACTTTCTTTAATAACATTATACTTTTAATGGGAAGTAGTTGTCCTATCAAATTCGTTCTGCTAACGACCCTCCACTAATCAAGGAAGCGGTGGGTGAGAGTGGACACCCATTCAACTACCATTTTATAGGCAGTTTCCTTATACCCCCCTTATAGACTAGCTTCGTGAATGAGGCATACTAGCGATTTGACTGACCATATTCTTATACATATATAATATTTAACTTTTAATTATAATATATATATATATATATATATATATATATATATATATATAAGGTGTGTTTTAAAACATTTTAAAACTCCAAGGGTTTATATAATTTTTTTTCGAAATTTAAACTATTAAATTTTAAATTTAAATAAACCAATTAATTAGATTTAATATTTATCTATTAATTAACTTTTAATTAATTTATTAAATCTTGTAAGGATTATCTAATTAAATTAAACAATTAATTTAATCCTAATCCATATCCCTTCTAGATTTCGAAAATATGGGGATAGGATAATTTCCTTATTTTTCTCAATTATCCAAATAAGGCAACTTTTATCCAAAACAAAGAAACCCTAATCTTTATAGCATATTTCGAAATTTCCAAGGGAGGAGGCTAGGGTTTTCAAAACCCTAACCCTAATTTCGATTAGGGTTCTTTGGAGGCTAGGGTTTTCAAAAACCCTTTGATCCACAACCCTAAAAATCGAAAAAATGGCCTTTAGGGTTTAATAGCTATAAACCCTAATTTGCAATTCAACAATTATAACAATTCAATTTAAAACAAACAAAGGCTCTGATACCACTGATGGGTTTTAGGTAAAACAAATAAACTAGAAAACAATTCCTAAGTTCACATGCAACCTACTTTGGATCTATGTTTTATCTATTGAACATACAACTTTGAAATGCAAAACAAGAACCCTAGAGGAGAGAGGCTATAATCGAAATTTACAAACTAGGGTTTAGTAATTACATACCTTTCAATTGTTATAGTAAACAATTGATAATTCCCTTGATCTTGATCTTGATCTTCTTGGAAGCTTAGCACCACAAGTGCAATGCCTCTAATGGAATCACACCCAAACTAGCAAGAAGGAAAGTAGAGGAGAGAGGGGAGAGGGAGTATGCAAAATTTCGGCCCTTAGGGTTTCTTCAAAAGAAAAGAGTGACCAAAACATGAACCAGGAGGCTTCTTATATAGCTGAGGGATCTAGGGTTTAGGGGAAACCCTAGTTATCCTTTGCTTAGGGCCTAAGCAAACCCAAGGGCCTTATCCAAGCCCCTATGGACGAAATTATTAGGGTTTCCCCTAAAGATTTCGTCCACCCTTATCCAAGGGGGTTCTAGAGCCTTCCACTCAACTATTAGATAATTGCAAACTAGTCCCTGCACCTTATAATTAATTCTTTTAACCCTGAAATTAATTCTAATTAATTTCTGGCTAACAATTAATTAAACAAAATAATTTCTTATTAATATATTAATCTTTTAACATATTAATAAATTCATTTATATTAATTTATTAATCTTATAATAAATTAATATCTCTCCTTTCATAATTTTTCATAATTTCCTTGTCCGGTTGCTAGGTTTGATGGCAACCCAAAAGGACTGTGCTGCTATCAATTCAAGTACATACCAATTATAGTTATGGGCTTAAACACCTAATCCAACATAACTGACCATACATCCCCGAGCCTACTTGTGATATTCAATAATCGTAATACTTTTGTGCTGCCCTAGTGACATTGATTTTAGTATGAATGCAGGTTTGTATACTTAATTAAATATTTTATTATTTAAAAGTATAAACTCTTGGTCAGAATATTTTAATCTCGTTGTGTTTATAGTTAGTATATCTTTTTTGGGTTGATATACTAAATTCACTATAAACAATGCTCTGATACCAATTTGTCACACCCCAAAACCGGAACGGCAGAAACGTTCTGAGGCGAAGGACGTCATGTACAGTATCACAACACAGAATAATAGTAAACATGCAAACAACATCATCCATTGCATTAATAGTGTATTTTAATACAATAGTGTTCTGTACAGTTTATAAGACACCAAAATATGAATCAAAATAAAGATGAGTCTTGAAAGTGCTCCATCTTCTTAAAAGCTGGCCTCGGTACCTGTCTACTGACGACTTGAGAATACAAGTTATTTTGAAAGATTTTATCAGCTTTAAAGTTGGTGAGTTCATAAGCATTTTAGTGTCATTGCTTGTATGAAAATGTTTGTAAGAGTGTTTGAAATATGAGTTTGTAAACGTTGTAGTAAAAGTAAGTGAATGTTTGTAAATGTTTGAAACTCCTAGAAAATCCTATATTTTCTACTAAAAGTAGCCTTCTACCAAGGCCCGATTGTTTTGTATGCTTGTTTCTTATAAAAAGTGTATAAATTTCCCAAGTGTAACTATAATTAACCAAATATAGTTTATACATTATCGTTTATGTGAAAAGATCACTAAGTGAATGCAAAGGGGAAATTAATTTAGTACTGAAGTATTGTGTTATAATATCTACTGTTGTACTGATTGCCTTAAATTGGTTATTAAGTGTTGGGGTGCAAAGTTATTCATTCATGACTTTGTAAATGTTTGACTTTTGTAAAACCCACTTGCATGTGGAGTATTAGCCTTGTGACACATGAGAGATAAAGAGTGAGAGAGAGAGACATGTAAACACCTCTATAAATAGTGGGTTCATACCACTTGTAGAGGTGTGCTTGAGAGATGTAAAAGTGAGTGTGTAAGTTTGTGTTATTTATGTAGTTTAGATCTAGATCCTTTTTGTGTAACACCATATACATTCAATATATCTCTTAAACACCCAAATCACCATGTTCAATTGTGCAAGCTTTAATTCCGCATGCCAAACCATGTTCTTTGTCACTACAATTGGTATCAGAGCGGGTCTTTAAGATCAAGGTGATATTTGAAGAACGATTCTCGGTTTGACAACTTTTGTCGCAATTTGATCAGTTTTGGTGAGTCTCTCTCTATGATCTCTTGTAATATTTGAATCGTGCGTTGCGTTTTTAGATTGTTTGATCGTTTTGTCTCAATGGATCATAATTCGTTTTCACCCCATTGTTTGATCCATTTATTGTTGATTAGATCAAAAATTATTAAATAAAGTCGAATTCTAAATTTCTTTTTGACATCTTAATGTTCAATAATGAACTTTGAGTCCAATCCTTGATTTGTTACCGTTCATCAAGCACGATGTAGTCCAAAAATACTTCAAGTTTGTTAATGTTCATATTTGGTCTAGTTCGTGATTTGTCCCGATAGAGAAGCCCAATATGTTGTTTAATCCGGTTGTAATATGAGAGCCCATTGAGTCATTGAAATTAAATCAACAATATTATCGCATTCAGCTTATCCTTCGTTCTTGTTCTGGAGTCTCGTTTCTCTTTCATCGCTCACATCGATTGATTATTTAGATTGTGAAAGATGTGCTTGTGAATCGATATGTTATATTGAGTTTAATCTCAAAAGATCGATGATGATCAAGATACGACTAAGAAATTGATTTTGTTCAAACCGAGTTTGGAAGTCGACAATTAAGTTTTTGAGTTTGACAAAATTGATCAAGAACTTTCAATATTTTTGTGAAGAACATTGTTAAAACAGTTGTTTGAACTCTTTTTGATCTGAAATTGGACTTTATATTCGTCAATTTTGTGTCATTTGATCTTTGACTTCGAAAAGTCAATCCTAGAAAAAGTCACACTCGACTTTTATGGGTTAATTCGATGAACTGAAAGTTGAAGTCATTTGATACAAGTTGAATATTGGCAGTGAATGTTGAAATCATACTTGATTTTAGGTTTAATTTCGAAATCCACTTGGTTTCGAGTTCTTGGTATCGAACACTATAAATGGGTTTTTATTCGCATCTTAAAATCGATTGGATGATTTTATAGTTGACAAATGATTTGGAAAGTTAACTGAGAATGAAAGCTGAGATTTTGATTTCGAACGACGATTCTTGATGTGTTAAAGAAAACATGAAATTGTGATGGCGAAGGGTCCCTGTGTTGGTCAATATGCGAAGTTTGAATCGATTTAGAGTGGAGTGGATCGATTTGTGTTAAGATTCGCATATTTTGGGATTTAATGTTGCTTTTGTTTTGAGTGATGAACTGAGAACAAATGATCGATGTGAAGACAAGATGCGAAGTTAAGAAAAATGCAATTGTTTAATTTCCAAAGACGTGAAATGGATTTCAGTTGAGTTCGCAAAATAAAATGATTGTGTTGATGATACAAACATGAGTTCACATCTGGGTCTCAAAATGGTTCGCAGGTTGTGATATGGTTCCTAATTTGGAAGTTCGTTCGCAATCTGTGAAGATTTGAAGTTCTGTTAAGTTCGCATTTGGGTCTCAATATTTCGCATTTGGTTAAATTGGGTTAAGATGCGAAGTATTTTTATCCATGGTTCGCATCAGTGATGTGTGAAGAATTTGTTTGACTGAAACTTGCGAAGCGTGTTATATGAATTGAAAAAGAAGAAGTCGAATTTACGAAACTGGCCCTTAAAGTTTTGTTTGTTTGACAAGAGATTTCGTACGAAAAAGCCTACTCTTCGCATGTTTGGAGAACAAAAGGGAAGAAGATTCGAAAACGACCCCTGAACCTTTGAATATTTTACACTTCGCAAATTAACTCAAATTTCGCATGTTTGACACTTTTCACCCAAATTCGAAAAGGACTGTTTTTGCTGAAAATTGAAGATTGTGCATTTTAGGCCCCTGTAGTTTGTGCGGATTTACACATTCGACCCAGTTTCGCAAATGGGAGTGTGTTTCGCATATTTGGCTGTTTTGGGCGCAACGGGTCACTGCAAAATTTCGAAAATGACAATTTCTACCCATTTTTGAGAAATTTTGTCAAAGGTGATCCGTGAACGAAGCTAAAAATTCAATATTTTTTGGATTTTCCGAATTAAAGCACAATGTTTATGCCACATGTTAAGGGGGAGTTTTGATACGAAAAATTCCGAATAGAGCACGTTCTTTTTCCTTTGGAGTTTTATAATCAAATTTCGATTATAAAAAGGGGGAGAAGTTTAATATGGAAATTTGAACTTGAATTTTTCATATTACGCGGATTTGAAGACCGAAATGATCTTGAAGTTTTGAAGATTACGAGATGATGCAATTGGAAGTTCGGAAGTGATGTATTCGAAATGGGTTTGGAATTATTGAAGATTTTTGGGGTGTGTTTTTATGCGCAACTTTAGGGTGATTATTTGGAGTTTGGAATACTCTTGATCATTCATTGCTGCTCGGATTGTATTGTCTCACATCCTAGAGCCCAAATTGAAGAGTCATGGAAGAATTGAATATTGAAGTTTGTTTCGACATGAGTCACCTTTGAGGCTCGAACCGCGTAGTGCTTGATTTTGGAAGATTTGAAGTGGGTCATTCATTCCTAACTTTGAGGGGGAGAATGTTGGGGTGCAAAGTTATTCATTCATGACTTTGTAAATGTTTGACTTTTGTAAAACCCACTTGCATGTGGAGTATTAGCCTTGAGACACATGAGAGATAAAGAGTGAGAGAGAGAGACATGTAAACACCTCTATAAATAGTGGGTTCATACCACTTGTAGAGGTGTGCTTGAGAGATGTAAAAGTGAGTGTGTAAGTTTGTGTTATTTATGTAGTTTAGATCTAGATCCTTTTTGTGTAACACCATATACATTCAATATATCTCTTAAACACCCAAATCACCATGTTCAATTGTGCAAGCTTTAATTCCGCATGCCAAACCATGTTCTTTGTCACTACATTAAGGTATAATGTGATGGCTAGATCCCATACTATACGCTCTCCCTGTCAAAAGATCCTGGGAACTAAACGCGACTGGGCAAACCGGTGGTTGCATCGTGTACATCCACATTAAAGTTATATGATCATGTATACCCAATTTAACTATCACCTTTAGTGACATCCCCAATTTCACGGCCAAAAAAGACCGATTTGTTTATGCTTGTTTTTAAAATCAAAGTAATCTTTTAAAGAAAACAGTTGCAGAATTTGTTCCCAAAACAAAATATGATAAGAATTTATCAAAACATTTCTTTAGAGAAATGTATTTTCATTAAATAACAAAATCTCGGGATGTTATGCTCCGATACAGACCAAAAGCATAAACAGCAAAAATAGACCTTACAACAGTCATTTATAACTACTGATCTATAATCCAAAATCTCTCGTCAAGTCCACCAACTTATACTCTTGTGCCATTACTTGTAATGCAAAGAAAACTGAGTGGGTCAGGCTTGGGAGCCTGGTGAGCATATAGGGTTTTCGACCCACAATAATATAATTATTATACTCAACCATCAAGCAATCAACCCAATTACCCATCCCCATTATCTTCTTTATTTCTTAGGATTTTACCCTAAGAATTCAACTACCTGACATCCATTCATTCATAAGGATTGACCTAAGGAATTGACACAAAATCTATTGCTACATAAGGCGCATCTACCAACATCATCCTTTAAGTGCCTCTGCCAGGATTACGTCATACACTATGAGGCGCGACTGCCAGGTTTATGACATTCTCATTTAGGCGCATCTGCCGACATTATCCTATAAGCGCATCTGTCATGATTATCTCATAAGCGCATCTGCTAGTATTAGGATATTCTCTATTTGGTGTATCTACCAATATTATTCTTAAGCGCATCTGCTAGTATTATGACATTCTCTAATTGGTGCATCTACCAATATTATTCTTTAATCATCTTACATACCTCATCATTTTATCACATAACAACGATCTCATCTACCCATGTTCTACCCAACATATTAGTAGATATAAAATACACATACAATTTAACTCATTTAAAAACCATATAAAACATTCATTCCACACTTATCTCAAATAAACAACAGTACATAGACACATAGCATGTATTTCGAGCAAATACTTCATATTTATGTGTTAGAAGAAAGTAACCACACACTCACTTGATCAGAAGATGATCGGACAACACTACGGCTTGTAGAAGTAGTATTCTTCGGTAGATCTGGAAGATCTTCACAAAAACCGGGCTCCTTGCGGGCAGAGCTTCGGATCGGGAATTTTACTCCTCGGGATCTTCACGGCTTCGGGACTTGCTTCGGGGCTTGGGATTAATACCGGTGCTTCAGGATATTTCTTGCATGAAAAACGAGACAAAAACGCGAGAGAAGGAAAGAAATGAGCAATAGAACTCGGCTGCACCCGACATCTATTTATAGGGACTGAAACCCTGAATTACGTTGGGCATAATTAAAGTTACGTTAAGTGTAATGTGGATAAGGCCGGTGACTCCCCCCCCCCTTTGGATAATATCAGAATTTATAATTAAATTTAATACTTTAATTATTTAAAAAAACTTCAAAAATTCATATCTTCCTCATACGAACTCCGTTTTCGACGTTCTTTATATCCTCGAGTAGGCGAGACTATACTCTACAACTTTCATTTAAACTCTATCGGCTAATTTTGACTTTATTTTTATTGTTTATTTTTAGTAGGTCGGGACAGGAAAACTCCGTTATAAATTCATAATTTCTTCATCTGACGTCCATTTTTGCCTGTCTTTTTATCGTTGCACTACTATCAACAAGATCTTCGATTCTCGTTTAGATTGTTTTGGCTAAAAACCGCTCGATCTCAAATCGAGTATTCGGGCTGCATACCGCTAAGTCGAAACTTAGAAAAATCATAACTTCCTCATACGAAGCCAGATTTGGACGTTCTTTTTATGTACGCTCTCGGTTTAACGTATTATACGACTTTTGTTTAGATCGCTAAGGCCAAATCTCGCTCTATCGTAAATTCACTATTTACGTTGTGATGTGTCGTGCCGGTTCTGTCGCGAAACTTCGTCAGGTCATAACTTCTTTGTTATAACTCGGATTTCGGCGTTCTTTATATGTACATAATCTTTGTAACATATACTACAACTTAGTTAAGATTATTCCTTCAAAATAATCTTCCATCAAAAAGTCATTTTTTTACGCTTATCATCTCTAAATTGACTAGGCCTGATCTACGGGCGTTACACCTTTTGTTTAGAACAATGAGTTAGTGATTCATTGTTATAATTAGATCTTGTAGTTGTTCCATTCTATAGCATATTAGTATGTATTGTATGCATTAGTGTGGTGAACGTATTGTTTCTCGTTATAGTATTCTCTATCTGTTTCTCATCATAGTATAGTTGTATAGTTTCTCATAATAGTAAGTTCTCTTAGTTTCTCATCATAGTATAATTGTATAGTTTCTCATAATAGTAAGTTCTCTTAGTTTCTCATCAGAGTATAGTTGTATAGTTTCTCATAATAGTAAGTATTGACTCATGAATGAACTGACTCTTTGTATGTTTCATTGAACTAGAAGTTATGAATAATATTATCCTAAACTATACCTATTATAGTTTACTAGTAGAATTGTTTGTATGACTGAATGTATTGAACTGAGATAAAGCCTTTATATCTATACATATATACATAATGTATAACTGAGGGTCAAATGCCACTCGGACAAATAACAGGGGACTCTAAGTCCACAACCAAACAATGAATAGGAAATAAAGTGAGTTATTAGTCCTAAGTCCTTCAAACCTCATTTATATAACTATATATGTATTAGACATAGTTTTATCAATATATAAGTTTGAAAACTGTAATAGAAAGGTTTGATACATAAAAGTGAATTTGATAAAGAGTTTAACATGTAAAAAGATTTGATAATCAATTTGAAGTCATTTGTTTGATAAAACAGTTAAAAGCATAGTAAATCCATTGTTTGATAGTTATTAATCACATGTGATTGATATAATAACTATAAGTTTCCACTTGTATTCCCCCCTATAAAAGCATTTAAAAACATTTTAAAGGTTAATTAAGGGGTATGAACTCACCTGTTGTGAGTGGTTTGGATGAAAGTGTTGGATAAGGTGCTAGGTGTCAAGTGAAGACTTGAACACACACACCAATCCTATTTAACATATGGAGACACATATATGCATCTAATTAGTGATTATAACACTAATTAAGCAAGTAAATACACCCTAGAACATGGAAAACACTTTGATTCAAGTGGTATAAGATCATAGGGTTGCATCTAAGGGTTGTATGGCTTTGCTTTAGAGTTTACGGCCTAAGGTTTGCGGCCCTAATGGGTTTACGGTCGTAAACCCATGGTAACTTCTACCATTTTGTTGTTTAAGGTCCTTAGCTCAAAGGGAAGGTGTTCTAGGCAAATTTTCAAGTTTTAGGAAGGAATTTAGGGCATCTTTGCACCCACTTTTAGAGTTTATGGCCAAGGGAGATTTCCTTGGCCGTAAACTCCCTTGGTTGATTGATTCTTGATGTTTTCATTCCCCTAACTCATAATACTAACTTATAAACATGTAATGAGGGTGAGGAATTACAGTTTAAAGGCTAAGAAGGGGAGTTTTCGGCCCAAAACACACAAGTGTTCTTGATGTTCTTAAGGATCTTGAAGATCTAGAACAAAGATGGAATTTGTGGGTGGATTCAAAGGTGAATCAAGTAGAAAGGATGTAATCAACACAAAGATAGAAGAGATTGCTTACATATGTGAAGATTGGAAGAGAAACTTGAAGATCCTTGGGAGAGAATTTCGAATTCTCTAGATTAGAATGTGAAGAATGAATGGAAAATGACCAAAAGTCATATATATACAAGGGGTTCACGGCCACTTGGAGTTTACGGCCGTAAACCCAAGTGCCTGGCCATGAACTCCTCTTTTGATGGTCTAATACTTGTTTGATAGGTTACAAGTTCAACTGACACACTCATTCACTTAATTCTTTTATGTATTAAAGCTCAGAATGCTCAAACGAACATTAAAAGTGCTAAAAGTTATCAGAAACAAGTTTGACTAGATTGAAATGTAGGGTTTGTATAAGATAGAAATTTTGGGTTGTCACAGTCCCCGGTATCGGTCGAAAGGACTGAAGGGGTAGACCAACACCTTGAAATGATAGGCAAGGTACCGGTCGAAAGGACCGAAGGGGTAGGTCGACACCCTGATATGTTAGGCAAGTTGCTGGTTGAAAGAGACAGAAGGGGTAGGCCAGCTCCCTGATATGCTAGGCAGTTACCGGTTGAAAGAGACTGAAGGGGTAGTCTAGTACCAAGATATGTTAAAAAGTACGTTTACTGTATGGCATGTGGTATGATGGGGGAATACACTAAACTTCGTGCTTACGGTTTTTAGTTTTGGTTTCAGGTACTTCTTTTGCAAAAGGAAAGGAGCTAGCATGATCGCGGCGCATCACACTATGTTTTCCACACATGAGATCTTTGGGATTACACTCTGATATTGTTTCATTATGATATGTTTTGAATATTGGCATATTGGTTTTGATATGGGTTGACACTATGGATGTTTTTATACTTTTGGTTTTATAATAACGTAATTTAAAATTAAATTTTTGGTCTTGACTTTTGGGATGTTACAGTATCCATGTGGGGCCCACGTGTGACATAAGAGACAAAAAAAATCAGATTTTGATCCATTCCCTTGGACTTGCCCACGTGAGTACCCCCATATCCTTTTCTTCCTTCATGTACAAGATTACCTTAAGGAATACAACCACTTCATTAAGGCATGACACACTTACTAATCCCTCTACCACCTTCTTGCTATAAATAGAGAGGCTTAGAACCTCAATCCTCACAACACCAACCATTATCTTCTCTATCTTTATAATCTCGATCCTTCTCCCCCTTTATACCTCTCTCTACCTCCCTTGGATTGAAACACCACCACAACACCATCCTAACACCACCACAAAACCACCACCCTTATAAATCCATTAAACACCTACATCACCCCAGGCATTCCCTTTGTCGACAGTCAACTCAAAAAAAGGAAGAACCGGAGGCAAAACAACCCCCGAAATCACCCTTGATCACCCCACTACCACCACTTGCCACCTTATTATTCCACCTTCAAAACCTCAGCACCACCTGCTGTAAAGTTGAAGAAACTCTCATCCATCTTCCTTTGTCTTCATAATCGTCGGAGAGACAAGAAAGATCTGGCAGCAGGAGGCTGCCAGACTTCAATCACCATCACCACCATTGTGCGCCATTAACACCAATCACCACCTATGCTGCTGCTACTTCTCCCTCATAATTCCACTTCACCTCTCGTGAATTGATCATGCATTGCCGAGAACCATAGGGACCATCAAAAATCTTTTTTTGTTTTTTTCTCCTCGTCGTCGTAGCATGATACACATATCAGGAGGATAACCTCATCCTGATTCATATTCTTAAACAAAACTTATATACAATTTAAATAAAGTAGGTTAATTAAGTTCTTAATAGTTCTTTTGAAAAAGTGCATTAATAGGTGCGTGATATAAAAGGACTACCTATGTGAGTTTGAAGTGATGCCGCTTCAGAAAGCTTGGGCTAGGTTTTTATGCACTCATGAATCGATATGACACATGGCTGTAATAATGTTAAGAATGAAACATTAGATATTGTTTTTAACTTGTGTGTATAGTATCTTCAGTTACTCAAATGAGTTGATGGGTTCAATCCTTAGGACAACCTGATTCTTGAGTATTTGACATTTATATTATACTAATGTGAAAATTTAATCTTCAAGATATTTTCATTTATGCATAAGTTTGATTTGTGTTTGCTTTTAGTTCATTAAGGACTATACTAAAATGGGGGAGGAATGTTGGTGATTTTAATGTTATAAAAATATTTTGGTGTAATAATTATTAGTAGTGAGATAGGCCGAGCTTCATTTACTAACCGAGCTTGGAGGTGTGGGGTGCACATTCGGTATGATAAATGTGAACTCGGGAATACGGGGGTCTAAGGGCAGCGTCCCTAGGCGTAAGGTTCCAAGGGGCAGAACCCTTGGCGGTGGTTTCGTTGACTAGTCAGTGAACGGGGCTCCAAGAGGTAGCGCCCCTAGCGAGGCTCGAGGCAACGCCCCGAAACCTAAATGGATTTCCATAACGAGTTAAGCTCTAACCATGCATTTCCCGCCAATTATAAAGTGGTGACATCATTATGATGTCAGAATCAGTTATATCTTATAACCATATATCCAACCACTTGTTTTGGCGCCAAAATTGCATGTAACTACCACCAACTACTTTTCCATATGTTATAAGAACTCTTCTTTGGTTTCAGAAAAGGGTTGGAACATTCATACACTCGAAATTACATTATAGTTTATCTATCTCTAAAGAACACAAAAGAGCAAGATACATATTGTATGTGTTTCGAATTTGGAAGTAGCCTGATTTCCAAATTGTATCTCTTGGATTATCCCAAATCAGATTTCGTGATACCCTAGGTATAAGGGAAGCGATTGCAATCATAATCCTAGAAATTATCCAAGTTAATTAATATTCTAAGACCCCAAAATTCTAACATTTTTCTGGAGAGAAGGTAGTGAATCTACACGCTAGTTGTCTTCTCATCTCCAACCGTCTACCTAACCACTCAGATATACTCTTCATAAATAGGGTAGATCATCCGCTGAGTTTAGATGGTAAAAAAGGGAGATAAACTGTTGTGGGTGTGAGGTAGAGATAAAGCAGTGGTGGGTGATGGTTTTCGGTGTACAAACGATTTTTGATGGTGCTGCTGTGGTAAGTGGTGGTAGGGGTGACTGACGAGTTCTTGGTCTTCTTTTGCCTTTTCATCGAGTTTATGTATTTGTGTTTATATGTCTTGTGCATCTTGTACTCTCCAACCGGTACATTAAAGGGGGTAGATGGGTTGGGTAAAGTGAAGGGGGAGGGGTGGTAGCGACCCTCTATTTTTTAATTGAAATAAATAATAAAAAACATGAAAAAAGCTGAAAAATAAAAAGACAGGGGTATTATGGTCATTTCAGTTATGACACAGACTAAGTTCGCAACAAAGTTGTCTTTTAGGGATGAAACATGCATGATTAAACCAAATGAAGGACAATCCGAGTTAATTTTTGAAAATATGAACTAAATATGTCTTTTGACACAAGTACAAGGAATAATCGGTATAATTTACCTTTTATTTTTTTTTACTAAAATGATGTTGACCCGGTGTTGTTTTGAAAATATTTCCCTTTTAGGTTAAAAGTCGGAAATATTAGAAGAAAAAAAAGAACGCCTCCTGACCACCTCGTCTGCGATCTGCCCAACTTGGCAACTTCACATCGTCTTCTTCGATTCCGGCCACAGTCGACGCCGGCGAGTCTACCTGCACTACAACAAACTCCTACGAGTCTGCTCTACCAGAACAGGCATCGTCTTCTTCGATTCATGTAAGTGTTCAACCCTAATGTTCTTAAGTCTAAATTTCTACTCTAACTCATTCCTTCTGCATTTTGATTTTCGACTTCAACCCTTTCCATCGGCCAGAACAGACGTCGGCGACTCCGTCTTCGGCCACACTAGAGGGTTCAATTTCCTGATTACGGGTTCCTAAAAGCTTGAATAGGATTCACTTTTTGAATTTTGGTTTTCAATTTCTGATTGTTGTACATCCATTTGAGATAAAATATTTAAATTGCAGGATCCATGGTTCTTGTTGGAATTTTAATTTACCAGACATGAATCAGAATTGCAAATCCATGGTTCTTGTTGAAACGTCAGACCAATGTTTTTTATTTTTTATTTTATGATTATAACAAGCAGATGAATAAAATGTTCTTCTTATTGAATATAAATTGATGGTGTGAAGAACTTGCAAACAGCCCCTCTTCAGCATCTTCGATAGCTTGAAGAAGCTCTGCATGAACCTAATTAACAAAATAATAAGGATTATCTTAATATCTTCATGACTTATCCAACCGTGAAATGATACAAGTGGTAATTGCTCATAAATAGGTGTTATTCGTTGCTACTTTAAGATGTTCATATCATACATACTTATAAAGCTAGCATTTTTTCTTGAATCTCATGCATTTGAAACCCCCATTCATTTTTCCTTTCACCACATTCATTTGAAACTTCCATGACTTTTCAATTTCTTTCTAATAATGATTATAAATTGGTTAATAAGGTTAAATAAATATAAAACCTAAAGTTTAATCATATATATATATATATATATATATATATATATATATTAAATTTCAATATTAAAAGAATATATTTTTTTTACTTATAAAGTTATGTTTTTAACTTTTAACATATTATACTTTATTTATTAGGTCTAATATGTTGTTAGATGTAAACCATTATCATTTTAAAGCTATAAAATACTTAAATTATTAATTTAAATATAACCTTACAGGATCAACTTAAATATAAAATTTAGTTCAACTTAAACAATCTATAAAATATTTTGTAGAAAGTTAAAAGTGATAAATTTTAGTGTATTTTTAATAATGATTATAAGTTGGTTAATAAGGTTAAATAAGTATCAAACCCTAAGTGTAATCATAAATAAACTAAATTTCAATATTAAAATAATATTTTTACTTTTACTTATAAAGTTATGTCTGTAACTTTTAACATATTATACTAAATTTATTAGATTTAATATGTTGTTGTATGTAAACCATTATCAGTTTAAAGCTATAACTTTTGAACAGTTTGAACAAAATACTTAATTTGTTAATTTAAATATAACATTACAGGGTTAACTTCAATATAAATTTCAGTTTCACTTAAAAAAACCAAAGAATATTTTGTTAATTGTTAAAAGTGATAAATTATATGATAAATGCAAAAACTAAATTGTAATATAAATTTAACTAAAATATTTTCTAAATATATTTTTATAATCGTTAAAAGTTTTTAAATAAGTAACTTAAAATAACTTACAATAACAATAGTTAAAAATAACTCTATATAATGATTATATTGTTATCTTTAAAATAAAAAAAAAATTGTTTGATGTTTTAAATAATTACAATGATAAAAATTGAAATGTTAAACAAATAAATTTTAAAAAATTAATTAAGAATAACAACAACTATAAATAACATTAAACCATATATTATATTTAATTTTATTAATTAGTAACCCATGGGTAGAGGTAGTTCAAAAAATTGAGATTATGCAGTTTTAATAGATGTATATATTATCATATAATTCAAAATAATCAATATATTATATCAATTTAGTATACAAATTATTATATCAAATTCAATAACAACAATATTGTTATATTAAAAAAACATATATTTGTAAAGATTTCAGCTATATAGATGCTTATGCGCAACGCGCGAGCATTCGCCTAATCATATAATGTTTTTGGATAGATTTTCCCTGTGTTGTTGGTGGGTAGGCTATTGCTTTGGGGTACTGAAAGTTGAAGATACTTTTGGAGTTTACTATTTACCCGGGTGCATCTTATTTCATGTTTGAGGTTATTTGAAGATAGTCTGGAACTTAATTGCACTACATAAAATAAAATCATTTGTTTAACGGTTTAGACGGATTTGCCCCTCCTGTTTTCATTTGGACTAAGGTGTATTGTTTTGGCTTTTTCCTTTTAGATTGATGATTCAAGTTATAGTGTGATTTGTTTCTATCTTTTCTTTGTTTTTGCAAACTGGTTTGTATATTTCGAACTTCCTAATATTGTCCTCTCTTTTTTTATATAATCTTTTGTTGTTAAAAATAATTGTAAACATGTCATCATATTCCCTTTGGAGTTTGGAGTTAATTCATAAGTTGTGAGCTCCTATCTTTATAACAATACCGATTGCATTACCAATTTATAGTGACCTTAGATAATTTGCTAGAATCATCAATAGTAATAAACGGCTCTGAAACAAAAACATCACACGACTTAAAATAAACATACATATATTTATGAATTAAAATATCGATCACAAATTAAACAATTCAACAAAAACTCACACAAAATAAACATACATTTGTAACTGATGGTTAAAAAAAGATTAAAATTACACCTATTCGGTAAATATTTTTAAAATTATACCTATTTATTAAATAAAATTTTCCAAAACACCATTCTTGTCAAAAACCCATCAAAAGAGAGATCAGGACCTTTGTTTTGAGAACTTCACCCAAGCACAGATTATTTTACAGACCATTCCCTCTCCGACTACTATAGATAGAAAAAAAGTCATTTTCTTTTTTGTTTTTTTATCCCAAATTCTCAATCCTCTTTAAACCTGCAAAGATGACCGGGTCAAACTAGGGTGGGACGTAGGCCTTTTAGCAAATACATCATCTGAATTTGTTATTAAAGAGGTTGTCGTTAGTTTATATCCATTCACCCTACTACAAAATAAAAGCAGAAATAGGAAGTAGCAAATATATATGAATCTAGAAGATAAATAAAGTTTATGGCTGGATATTTTATGGTTTACTGCTTGGTTTTAAAAAGCGGCGATTTGGACCGCTTAAAGCGCTAGGCGCTCATATGAAAATAAAAATCGCTTTTGAATTAGTAATGTGCTCAGATTCCTTTACTCACCGCTTAAGTCGGCGCTTTTGCCGTTTTTTCCGATTTGGTAAAGCGGCGCTTAATAGCGCTTTTGGTATACTGGGCTTATTTAATTAGCTAGGCCAGGTTTATTGTATTTTTTAATTAGATACGTAGGATGTAGGGTTATTAAAATGAGAATTTATACGTCGCAACACAAAGACAACATGAGTAGGCTGGAAAACGTTTCTTCTTCTCCATATTCATCTTCGGCCTTCTGCCCTCCTCTCTCCTCTGAAGAGGTGGAAGAGGATATTGGAAGTGATTGTGGAGCCTTTTTTTTATCACCATGCCTGATGCTACTTTTAACTTTTGAAATCGATTTTTGACTTGTGAAATTGATGCCTTATGCAATATGTAGGATATGTTTTTTTAAGTATTTATATATAATTTCTATATTTTAGTTTTTTTAATAACTAGCGCTTCGTGTGCTCTAAGCGGGTGCTTTCGCTTAGCGCTTTTACTCCCAAAGCCCAAAGCGCTTTGAGGCGCATTACGCTATTTAAAACCTAGGTTTAGTGATATGTTCTTTTTTGTTTCCTGTTCTTAGCTGATTCATATATTCTTTTTTTTCATTTCTGTATATTGCAAATATTTTTCATAACTCAAAAAAATGTTAACTTATTATCGTTAAATAGTGTTTTTCAAAACTTGTATCTGTCAACTTTAAATGAAAACACACATATTAATGGACGCATCAGACACCATAAATAATAGGTACGTGTTCAAATATTTCAGTTTTTAGATGAAAATAGGGGGGTAGGGGGGGGGGGGGGGGCAAATATCTGCTACACTTTCAATTATAGTAGGGTCTTATGATATAACTGAAATAAATATCCATTAATGGACACACGATATATATGACACTCAACGCCCTACATCCTCTCACTCTTCTTCATCACTTCATCTAATGAACAGTCACCTCTTCGCCGGAATGCCGGATTTTGGCAACAACAAAAAGTTCTTTTTCAGGGTTTTTGCTTCAATCCTACTTTTCTCTGCTGTTAATGGCATTGTAGTCGGAGTTAACTCTCAATCCCCTAACATCAACATCGAGTCCTCCACAGCTCACGTCATCGTCAAATCATCCTGTAGTGCCACCCTACACCCGGATCTATGCTACTCCACACTTTCCGGTATCCCTGAAATCACCGAAAAAATCACAACTCCAAAAGACGTCATCGAACTCGCTGTCAATAAAACCAAAGAGATAGTCCAAAGAAACTACTTCACCATAAAGAAGCTTACAGTTAAGACTGATCTCACGAAACGTCAGAAAATCGCTCTCCATGACTGTCTGGAGATGGTCGCCGAGACACTTCAAGAACTCAACCAGGTCATCGCTATCCTGAGTGCTTATCCGATGAAGAAAGGGAGTCGCCGACATGTTGATGGCTTGATGACACTTATGAGCACCACATTGACCAACCAGGAAACATGCATCGACGGATTCTCACACGACAAACATGATAGGAAGCTTCGTGAATCGCTTATCGCTGGAGAGATCCACGCCGAGAAGTTGTGTAGTATATCATTAGCAATGATCAAGAACATGACCGACACAGATATGGCCAACCAAGTCGAGATAAGTGGGCGGAAGTTAAAGGAGGAGGAGGATGACGAGTGGCCGGAGTGGTTGTCCATTGGTGACAGAAAGCTGTTGCAGTTAGGGACAGTGACGCCTAACGTGACTGTAGCCGCGAATGGAAGTGGTAACTTTACAACGATTTCTGCTGCCGTGGCTGCTGCTCCGGCTTCAAGCGCAACCAGGTATGTGATTAGGATAGCAGCAGGGGTGTACAGGGAAAATGTCAACATTCCTAGTAATAAAAGGAACTTGATGTTTCTGGGTTCCGGAAGAACTTCCACAATAATCACCGGAAGCAGAAGTGTTGCCGGCGGCAGCACCACATTCAATTCTGCAACTGTCGGTATATATATATCTATATCCTAATCTTTATTAGGGTTGTCGATACATATAGTCCGCATTATCAATCTATAAAACTTGACTTTATTCATTATTTTCCAACTGATTTATGCAGCGGCTGTGGGTGCTGGATTTCTAGCGCGGGACATAACGTTTCAAAACACCGCTGGTCCGTCAGGGAACCAAGCGGTGGCGCTACGAGTCGGATCCGATCTCTCTGCATTCTACCTATGTGACATGATAGCATACCAAGACACCCTTTACGTCCATTCCAATCGTCAATTCTATATCAACTGCTTCATAGCAGGCACAGTCGACTTCATATTTGGCAATGCTGCAGCCGTTTTTCAAAATTGTGATATACACGCTCGTCGTCCTAACCCAAACCAAAGGAACATGGTTACAGCTCAAGGCCGAAGCGACCCTAACCAGAATACAGGAATTGTGATACAAAAATCAAGGATAGGAGCTACATCAGACCTTCTACCGGTGCAAGGAAGCTTTCCGACATACCTAGGGAGGCCTTGGAGGGAATACTCGAGGACAGTGGTGATGCAATCAACGATAAGCAACGTGATAAATCCGGCAGGATGGTTTCCTTGGAACGGGGATTTTGCACTTAATACGTTGTATTACGGAGAGTACCAAAACACAGGGGCTGGAGCTGCTACGGCGAATAGAGTGACATGGAGAGGGTACAGGGTGATTAGGGATGCTACGGAAGCTGGAGGTTTTACTGCCGGAAACTTTATCGATGGTGGTAGTTGGTTAAGAGCCACCGGCTTCCCTTTCTCTCTTGGGCTGTGATTTTGTTTGTGTGATCTGGAATAAGTTTTTTGAATCCTAATAACTGAATAAGAAAAGGATCCACACTTTTGTATCGGCTACTTGTTAATCCTCTCCAGATTAAATATGTTTTATAGATTCCAATACCAGATTAAAACTTGTGTAATATATGGATTGAAACTCAAAATAATAAAAGTAATACATAGCAAGTTAGTTACTATAAAAGAACAGGATTTAGACGCTTGATCGATTTTGCGTTTGTTGGAACATATTTTAAAATGTTTGTTACCAATAGGTGTTTATAAATTAACTAAACCTTAAATGTTTTTTTCAAGAGATTCGAACTTGTTTTCCACCAAAAAAAAAACTTCTGTATTTTCATTAGACCTTAAATTTTTATTAGTAATCACGAAATTGTTTATATAAGTTGGGAAGTTATTTTTAAAATTCCAAAATAACACAAAAAATGATTTTTTTTAGATTAAGGTCAGTAAAGATATTTTTTTTCCCGAAACTCATAGATTACTTCACAACTCATAAGTTTCGATGTATGCATTTTAGAAAAATGTAATTTTCCACTTTAAAAACTTGTAGTCATTATCGTTTTTTCCAAAAAAGTTGTTAAAATGTTAAATATGATTAAATAAAGTGGTTATTTTAGTAAATATCCTAAAATGGTTAAATGCCAAACTTATTAATTACTTACTTTATATGACATTGATGCTCCATAATCTTCTTTCATTTTTATTGATATTCTAAAAAAAATACATGCTGTAATCATATACGTATATTAAGTTTGTTTTTTAGTTGGTCCGCCGTTTCAACCCAACTGCTCTAGAGCACCGATGTAACATCTCGACTCCCAGGTATAAATTTCAAGTGTTTTATATTCATTTTGACAGGACAACTCGACGAGTTGAAGCTGAGTGTGAAAACCCTAATTTTCAAGGTTGACACCCTATTTAAAGGACCTTAAGTCCTTTAACCTGCCTCCTTCATCACCTTATCACACTGATACAAACCCTAATCGACTTATCTTCCATTTTGAGAGTGTGTAAGGCTAAGAGTATATGTTTTGGTGCATTCCTTGAAGAAACTTGAAGAGTAAAGGGGCTTGGAACAAGAAGGGTCTTTGGATCTGGTATCCATTCAGTTGTCAACTTTATGGAGTCCCAACACTATAACTCTTAAACCATGGCTAAACATCCATAAAACCTTAGATCTAGCAACAAGGAAACATAAAGTTTGAATCTTGGTTACTCACAATGGTCCAGAAGTGTAGCTAAAGGTTGCAAATGGAACTCCCAAGCTAAAACTATGCTTCAATGGTGATCTCTTCTTCTTCAAACCACCAAAACTCCACCAAAAGCTCAAGAATCACAATAAGAGGCTAGGGTTAGGGTTTTACTGAGCTTAGGGACGAAGGAGGCTATTTTGGAACCCTAAAATGAAGTTTATGGGGTTTAAATACGAAGGAAACCCTAAAAGATCATGAGCTTGGGTTGCAACGTATCTTATGTTGTGAGCTCTTATTGCTCATGTCGTAAGCTCAGTTTAAATCAAAATCTTCATTTAATCACTCCTCATGTCGTGACTCTTCTATGGTCACGTCGCGAGCCTTGGTTTTACCCCAAAACCATGCCTTTAACTCCATGAAGCCCTAAGTTGATCCGATCTAGAAACAAGGTGTTACATAAATGGTCAACTAATTAATGGAAATTGCACTTACCCCACTATAATCAACTCAAAAGCTTTTAGATTTTTCCAATATAAGCTTCAAGAACCGTGGCCAAGTAGACCTACCTTTAACATTAACTTGTTTCAAAAAATCACATGACATGACAAAGTGGCCTTAGAAGCTCCTATTACACTCTAAGAAATTAAAAATCCAGTGTGGGCATGTGGGAATGATAAATATGTGGGTCCTGACGGGCTCACTTTCAAATACATAAAAAGTACTGGGATGTTCTATTGGGGGATATCGCAGCTGTGGTAAAGTACTTTGAAAGATAAGGTAAGATTAATCCATCCTACAACTCATCCTTCATATGTCTTATCCCAAAAATCAAATACCGACAACGATTAAACGATTACCGTCTTATAAGTTTGATCGGATGCATTTACAAGATAATTGCAAAGATTCTGGCGATAAGAATCAAACACGTTATGGGACAATGCATTGACGAGGTACAAACAACCTTCGTACCTGGGCAAAACATCATAGATGGACCCCTTCTCTTAAACGAAATTTGTGCATGGTCAAAAAAAGCACAAAATAAGATTCTACTATTTAAAGTAGACTTCAATAAAGCATTCGATTCCGTTAATTGGGGATATTTAGACAATAGCCTGATTCAAATGGGTTTCAGAGAGAAATGGAAAGGATAGAGTAAAGCAGTGGCGGACCGTAATAGGGGCCGGGGGGGCCATGGCCTCCCCGGTTTTGAAGTTTCTAATACCTTACATATATATTGTTTTTATATAAAATAAGTTTAATGATCATTCAATTTGTTAATTAGGCCCCCCTGCTTTGAGTTTGCTTTTACATGTAATGTAACTAAACAAATGCAGTTAAGTATTCTTAACTGAAGATTTGAGTTCAAAAACCAATAATCTGAACAAAAAATCGAGTCAAACCAACATCCGAAAATTTCTGATAAAATCAAAAGAAACCGCGTGGTATTAGGAACCTAATTAATCCACGAAACTTGGAAAGTATCTCTCAAAATCTATAAATAAAAAAAAGTCTAATAAATGTATTCTTAGCTGAAGATTTGAGTTTAAAAACCACCAAGACCCAGAAAGTTCTTCGCCGGAAAAGAGAAAACGTCTAAATCTCACCGGAAATAACATCGACGTCCAACTACATCTCTTCGACCGGTCTCTGTCGCCACACGAGGGACTCTTGCGTCTCTGACGGCGACCTCTCGCTTCGCTGTCGCCAGCTTTTTTTCTCCACCGGCTACGGGTCTCCGCCTCTCCCACTCCGATCTCCTCTCACAAGAGCAATATCTACTACTGGTATTTTTTTCTCTCTCTATCGCTTACTCTCTTTCTCTTTCTTACGTTCTATCACAAAAATATGATGATGGAGTATGTAGAGTGTGAACATAGATAAATACATGGTGGAGTCTGAACATAGGTATAATAGGTATAATGATACATGCTAGCTATAAAATGGTGACAACTCTTACATACACATTTTAGTTTTAATTTATTATATTATCTTTTTGTTATACTCTAATTATTGATACCCAAAAACAATAAACACATTAAGAAATATCTATTCGTCGATAACATATAATAAAAATATTTGAAATTATAATATATTATTTATTTATGAGAGTAACTTTATAGAAAACGTTACATGTTTGTTAGAATGTATAATTTTTTTGTTATTTTATTTTATTATTTAGTTATTTAATAATTGCTAGTTAAATTCGTTATGTAGTATATATTATCAGGAAAAAACAACTAGAAACAATTATGTAAGACTTGACAAATGCAAAATATCAAAAAGTTCCATTTAAAGTGCAATTTAACATTATTCTTTATTTGTTTTCTCGTTTGAACTTTGATATGTTATAATTTTGAATACTTATTTATTTATTTATCTATATGGTTTTGGTTTGAAGTTTTAATTCCGGCCCCTCCGGTTACATTGCTTGTGTTCCGCCCCTGGAGTAAAGGTGGCTTAACTTTGTCAAAAGTTTTAGTATTGATCAATGGAACTCCAATGGAAGAATTCACAACCTCAAGGGGTGTTCGTCGAGGGGATCCCTTATTCCCATTTCTCTTTATCACAACAATGGAAGGTTTGAGTGTCGCGATGAAAGAAGCGTACTTTGAAGGTGTGTTTCAAGGTCTACAATTTCCAAAAAGGGTCCCAATCATCTCACACTTGTTTTATGCCGACGACGCCTTCTTTATTGGTGAATGGATAGAACACAATGTAAAGCATCTTGCCAAAATCTTAAGGTGCTTTCATGCATCTTCGGGGTTAAAATTCAACTTCCATAAATCTAGGGTATTCGGCGTGGGATCGAATCCGGATGAAGTGGCCCGCTGGGCTAGTCCTCTTAGTTGTGAACCTGCAAGTCTACCATTTAACTACCTTGGGGTACCTGTAGGTGCTAACATCCGCCTAAAAAAACACTGACAACCGGTGATCGAAAGGTTTAAAAAAATTCACTCTTTGGAAAGCAAATACTTTATCCTTCGGAGGAAGACTACTCATAAAATCGGTCCTTGGAAACCTCCCTACGTACTTCATGTCTCTCTTCGTGGCACCAACTGGTATATTTGAAAAACTAGAAAAGCTTAGACGCCAATTCCTATGGGGTGGATCAAAAGACAAAGTACAAGATACACTATGTATCTTGGGACAAGATTATTGCGAGCAAGACGGTATGGGGAACCAGTGTTGGTTCGATAAAAGCTTTTAACACAACTCTAATTGTTAAGTGGTGGTGGAAGTTTAGACCAGTGCCCGAGTCTATATGGGCAAAAGCCATCTCTTCTATGCATAAACTTGCAAGTAAACCAGATCATGTATTTTCATAAAATCTCTTGCATACATTTGGAATAATACTGCATGCTCTCAAAAAGAGTTGGTGAAATTTGGAATAACAAATGAGATGGTATTGGAAAAACAATTGTCTAATGGAGATCTGGGTTGGTTTTGTCCCGTCACTAGTAGTGGGGATTATCAAGTCATTGCATTAAGAAAGAAATTAGACAACTATAATCTGGTTGATATTGGAAGATTTGGGTGAAAGAGATTCCAATCAAGGTATCGAAATTCATTTAGTAGGCAAAATAAGGTCGTATACCAACCTCAATCAACCTATCAAAACGCGATGTTAATATGCAATCAACAATATGATACCAATGGGGAGAAGATGAGGAAACAACGGACCATGTACTGATACAATGTGGTAATGAAGTGGATATTAAAATGGTGCAATATTCAACATGTAAACTTTTCCTAAATGCATGATGTAATTGATTTGCATCAAAATGGGGTAGTTGTCCGAAAAAAAAGAGGCCGATGGGTATTTGCTACGGGGCTGTATGTAGTATTTGGAAATCACGAAATGACATATTGTTCAACAACAAAAGGATGCAACCTACTAAAGTGGCAGATATTATAATGTCTTTTCTATTTATATGGGTGACATGTAGGGGAAAATCAGAAGCGATTTGCTGGTTAGAGTGGTGCATAAATCACTTTATTGGATTGTAATTTCCTTACCTTTTTGTTTCTGTCTGCCTTTGTTGTACTCAACTCCTAGCATCTTGTTGGGGTTTCTCATTTTATTTTTAATATATACCCCATTCGTCGGTTCAATGTTTTTTTAAACAAAAACAAAAGCATTAAATTTGTATAGTAATTAAGTTCACAATTATTTTTTAGAAGTTCAATTATTAATGATTTAAATTTAGATGAAAGCTGCAAGTCCATAATATGCTCAGAATGCAAATTAGAAATTTGTTGATTTACTGTTTTATATATCAATGAAGATTTTGAGAATTATTAAATGACCCTAACTTTTAACCTTACATCTATAGTTAGCCCTCTCACGCTCTCTTGTGTACATAATTATTTAGATTAAGACCCTTTCGGTTTATGTTTCTTTTTTCTTTTATGAGTTTAATGTTGGAAATTTAGGCATATACATCTAAGTTTTTGATAAACAATCCCAACATTACACATTTGTTCAACATCAAGGAGATGTATGTCAAGGTTAAGGCAATGTACTTTGCAAAGTCGTCCCAAATGAGTAAAAATTTCAAAGTACAATGTTAAAATCGGAAGAAATGAGGATAAGATGTTATAGTCGACAAATAAATGAATGTAGGTTCTAGAGACCAAAACTGATATGAAACTTTGTAATAAGTATGTTACTATTTAACTTTTAGTTGATTTAGCCCCTCAGCTATTTTATGTAGTGTGTAACCCCCGTCCCGTTTGGCCCCATTGACATCCATAATAGTTAGTCAAATGCGAAGACATCATAATCATTAAAGTCTTATCGAAAGAGATTATTACAAATCCATTCACTAAGCCACTGTCATTTACCAAGAATGATTGTCACACAAGGTCAAAAGGCTTTAGATTTGAAAATGAATTGACTTAAACAAATTTAATTTAGTTGGTTTTAATTTGGGAACTCAAACAATATAAATATTTATCTAAGTTGACGATTTTTAAGTGGAGATCTTAATATTTGTTGGAGAACAATCATTTCATTAGTTTATCACTGTGTTCTTCTTTTTTTGTTTTGAGAATTTAGGACCAATTCCACAAAAAAATATTTTATTTGTTTTAAAAGTGTTTAAATTGGTTTTAAATCATTAAAACAAAAGATTGGTGTTTGAAGGATCAATTTTGTAGAAATGAACCCGT
Source organism: Lactuca serriola (assembly GCF_051521515.1). Classification (NCBI taxonomy): domain Eukaryota; kingdom Viridiplantae; phylum Streptophyta; class Magnoliopsida; order Asterales; family Asteraceae; genus Lactuca; species Lactuca serriola. Next base: position 286,163,915 of record NC_136412.1, on the reverse strand, counting down.
CGAACCTCGACAACTTTGACAACGAACTAAAATCCTCACCTTCTTTTTTATCCATTTGATTTTTAAAAGAAACATCTTTCTGCATTGTTTTAGCAGGATCCACATTGCTTACATGATTAATTTCCTTCAAAGGAGAACCGTCATGCTCATCATGTTCAATTGAACCATCCACATTGCATCTACCCATTAATGAGTATTTGGAATAAGAACGTCTTCCACATGGTTTGTAATAACCCGCTACTTTTCAAGTCTGTCACACCCCAAAACCGGAATGACGGAAATGTTCTAGGGTGGATGACGTCATGTCAAGTATCACAACATATGCAGTATAGTAATCAAAGTACAACAACCATTGCATTAATAGTACTAGTTTTACATCGGTTACATGTTATAGTAATATCAAAGTAATTACAGAACATAGCATAAATGCAGCTCGGTACTAGACTATCTTCGCAAAAGCTCCTGGGATGTACCTGTCTATCGCTGACTTGAGAATTCAAGTTATTTTGAAAGCAAGTATCAACATTTTATAATGCTGGTGAGTCCATAAGTATTTAGTGTCATTTGTATAAATACGCATTTTCATTCAAATAACTTTATGAAAAGTAGTAGTTTAGAATCTATGGTATATTAGCGTCCTTTCTAGAAAATCCTATATTTTCTAAATAAAAGCAGTCTTCTACCAAGACTCGACAGAGTTATGTTTTAAAGAGTAATTTTCCCTTACATACTATCATTACCAAAATACGGTATTTGACTTTAAAGAAAGTAGAAGAATATCACTAGTAAAAATACTAGGGGAAAATAACATATGCCTCAGCAGAAATACTGCTGACTAAGGCAAAGGAAATCTTAGAATCCAGGGAAGTATCGAATGAATGATACGCCTGGCTCAGTCTAACAAAAGGAAACACAGACCCCAGACGGTATCAAGTGAACAATACGGCTAGCAAGGTCTAAAACAAGGAATATAGAGACCCCAGACAGTATCAAATGAACGATACAACTAGCAAGGTCTAAAACAAAGAAACACAGACCCCAGACAGTATCAAATGAACGATACAGCTAACAAGGTCTAAAACAAGGAAATACAGACTCCAGATAGCATCGAATGAACTAAACAGCTAGTAAAGTCTAAAACATCCGTTAATCCTAAGTGGGTTGTCTCGAAGTACAGTGTTGATTCTTGTTACCTTAAGGCCATGAATTATAAGGTAAACATGGAGATACTCATAACAATATTGATTGACACTAGAGTACTTGACGTCCTGCAAGCGTTGGAATAAATGTGACATTTGTCACCCCTTGGCTTGGTAGGCCGATGACTGTAGCTAGCAGTCAGGGTGCGGGAGTGTCCGTCCCGTATAGATCTATACACACAATGCCCACTCTCCCTCCAGGAGACTCTGGTTACCAACTTGACAACGGGGAAATCCGTATCCTGAAGATGTATCTCGTATTCTAAATTCTGTTAGAGGCACTGGAATAATGATATAGACTCACAAATGAACTGACTCCTTTGGGATTCTCGTACTAGAAAGAGTAAATAGAACCTCCTAACTATTCCTATAATAGTTACTAGTGTCTATGGTCTATGAACGTTGACTAGAAGGATGTGACAACCGTCAAAATTCGAGTCGGTTCTAGATTTGACTAGACTTAGTTGCACATATAGGCACTACACACACTAGACTTAGTAACTGGAAGCTAAGTTATAACCTACTAGAAATCTGGAAACAATTAGAATCAATGGATACTGTACTTAGATTTCACATTGATATGTGAATTCTACATCTACTGAGCTGTAGTGACTATCCATATTTGGGTCACTCTTTGACTCGAACAACCATTCATGCACAACATGCCATGGCCTAGTAGTATAGATTAGGTCAAAATCTTGCATAAACTAGGATCCAACTAAGATCTAGGACTAATATACTTGACACTTACGATTCTAGTAAGTTGCTTAACTACAATAGGAAATGCTAATACGATAATTTGAATGAAACTTTCAAGCTTTGTTATAATTGAAAAAGGGTATAAAACCCTAAAAATAAATTAAAATATTCTAATTATACTTCATTATGATGATGAATATCAAACAATATTCCAAAAACCTTAAAGAGCCAAAAATCCAAATTTATAAATCATAAAGCTTAAAAACTTTATAAAATTTGGCTATAAACTTCCTAATATCAAATTTTTATTAATCAAATTATGGATTATATCAATGAAATAAAATTTTAAACTATTATACATTAATCATATTTTGTTTAAGTTAAAAACAAGGATTTTTAAATAAATCAAGAACTACATAAAGAAGAATTTTTATAAAAATTCTTGGGTTTTATAAAAATGAAGAGGGAATTTATAAATTTGAATTTTTGGAGAGAGAGGGCTATTATTCCACTCAAAAACCGGCCATCTCCCCTCTCCCCATGCTCCCTCTTCCCAAAACTCAATCATTAGAACTTCTCCCTCACACTACCTCTTCTCTCTTCACTCTCTCACACTCTACCCTCCTAACACACAAACTCTCTTCCTCTCTCTCTCTCTAACTCACGAAATTCCCCCCATTCCTCTGCCAAATTTCGAGATTTAGAAGACCTTGAAGTGTTCTTACTTCTCTCAAGATCAAAACCAAGGTAAACAACATCTTCTCTCATAGTTCATGATTTTTACTTCCTCTTCTTCTTAGTTTTCTCTTCTTTTCGGATTCTATGCCTTTCCATGGCTAGAAATCCTTATTTTCCCTTGTGGTTTGTAGATTCTCACCATAACACAATTCATGTGTTTGAAATGGTGAAAATCCGGGATCAAACCCATGCAAGGAGTGAAAATGATGCACATATGTTCATGTGACTTCAAAACCAAGTATTACATCTTCTTCTCCATTTCTTTTGTGTTCTTACATGATCAAAAGCATTTAAACCATTTCTAGTACATCTTGGATGCTCATTCACTCCATGCATGTGCTAGAAATCAGACCTTAACAAAGGCATGCATGATGTTCTTGTCTAAATATCCTAAGAATGCACTCAAAGCAAACATGCAATCTGCCAGATTACTTTGTTCAACTTTGAACGACCATAACTCAGTCATTACTTAACCAAATCATGATATTATTTTTGTATTGGATAGTTCCATGAGTTAACTTTCAAACCCAACTGGTCTCACTGTAAAATATTAAATATACGATGTTTGGCAATTTTTACAAAATGGTTGCGCAAACAGCTCTTTTTCTATGAGCACCATTTTTGCCTTGCATGATCAATGGCCTTAAACCCAACCATAAATCTGAGGAAAAATACTTTAGAAACTTAAAATATCCAGTGAATGATGGCTGAAATTTCGTGGCTTAAAACCCCACTGAATGGGCTACACAAATTCATGAACTTCAGCCACATTTACATCTCATGCACCATTGCATGCAACATTTCTTAACTTGTTTGGGTTCAATACCCCTATTTCCCTTCTAAATAAATTTTGAAATTTTTTCCATTTGAAAGCCCTCACATGAATGTGATAATCTGTAAAATACCAAAAGCTTTTATTATTTCTTTGATTTATTAAAATTATTGCTAGAAACCAAGGGCATAAATCAAATAAAATACTTCCAGAGGTCAATAAATCCGGAACAAATTCATGGATGACCCTTATGATGGATAATGACCCCTCACTAAATTTCATCAATTTTTGTTGCTGTTTGGTATGATTTCCGATTTTCTTTTTGTTAGGATATAATAAATCACAAAACCACTTTAGAGAGTGTGAAAATTTTATCTAACAATTTTCTCATACCTTACCTGTGATGGTTGACTCAGAAAAATAATTTCAACATTTTTCATCATGCCTTTCTATTTTTCCTGATTTTTGGTAATCATAATGGTTTTAAAATGGGAAAAATAGTTCTGATTATCAAAAATTCATGAAAATTTACCAGAACATCTTGTTGTACAGTAGGAGGTGGCATAAAAATTTTGATGATTTTTCTCCACTTTAAACTATTTTTATCTTAATTTATAAAGTTAATTACACTTAAATACACATAAATACTCAAAACCGGATTATACAATATGAAAACCACTTTTGATATTTTTTCAGGTTATTTATACTGTAAATGATGTTACAAAAATTTTTGGTAATTTATTTTAACAGTTTAATATTATTTCTTCTATTAATGATTATTTAAAGGAATAAAACAAGGAAAAATAGAAATACCCACTGAAAAATATCTTTTATATTTTTCCAGTCTAGTTATGTATAATATCAGTTAAATAAAAAGCTTGGGTAATTTTCGAAACTGTTTTATATTTATTTCAATTTTTATTGGAATAAATGCTCAAAAATCATAAAATATAATTAAACAGCTTGGGAATCCATTTTTATATCTTTCCCAGCTTAGTATTGTGTAATATCAGATAAATAAAAAGTTTGAGAACTTTTATCCTTTGAATGCTATTTTTCGTGAATTTATGTTATAAAGACTTAAAAATTTGGAAAATTTATATTCCAAAGTTGTAATTAATCGCACGACTTGTAGAATTTCGTTATTTTAGAAAAAGTGTAACCAATTAATATAAAATCAAATACTAAAACATAAATTGGCATTTCACTATATGTAGAATTTAGTATATTAGCATTAGATTTCGACATGGAAACTCACTAGTGTGTGTTTGATGTCGTAGGATCCCGGTAGTAAGACGTTGGTGCATTCCGAAGTACCACTTGTGCCTACAAGAAATATTGTGAGTATTCACCACTCCCCTATTTTCGGTTTTTAAATGTTTTGGGGTGGAAAAGCATGTCCTAAACTATTTATATTCGTTGTTTTTATTTGACTCGTATAAACTTGGTTGCTATATTTTGCATATTGTGAGTATTCACGCACTCCCCTATTTTCGGTTTTTAAATGTTTTGGGTTGGAAAAGCATGCCCTAAACTATTTTTATGTTCGTTGTATTTATTTTGACTTCTATGAAACTTGGTTGCTATATTTCGTATGTATATGTATGTTACTTTAATTCATGAGGACTGTATCGCGGTTAAGTCCTTGGAATCTCTAGACACAACTCATTAACTCTTTTGAGCCTATGGTTATTATGGATAACGCTATCAGGAGGTAGACAACTCCTCACTCGCACGATTCGCTTGAGTGCATTTTACCATTTTCTACACTATGTTTGCGATACACATAGTAGTCAGTAGGGCACGATTCGGTCATTAGGCTTGGGTTGTGAACTCATGAATGGAAACTTGAGGCACATACGAATCTTTATGCACATACAAAACTTGTATTCCCATGTTAGCAACGACACTTGTATACTTATTTAGCAATGAAACTTGAATACTTATTTTAGCAACGAAACTCGTTACTCATTATAGCAATAAACTTGTTTATTAATTATAGCAATGAACTTTGTTTCTCATTACAACAATGAACTTTTATTACTAAAAACTTATATACATGCTTTAGCAATGAAATTGTTTGCTCATTGTAGCAACGAAACTGATTGCTCATTTTAGCAATGAAACTTGTTTACTCGTTTGAGTAACGAACTTTATCTTCCATGAGAATATGAATGTTGTATCTTATTCGGGCAACATACTTTATCTCTCATGATGACAAAGAACTTTGTGTTTACAAACTTATTTACTCATTTTAACAATATACTTTTGTTATTGGAAACTCTTATCAAAACTTTGATTTCGATTCATGAAACCAATATTATTTTCAAACTTGTGAGTACTCACCAACTATTTTCATAGTTGACGCTCGTTTTACATGCTTTTTCAGGAATAATCGAGTAAATGGCACTTAGGGACACTTCACTTTTAGGAGCATTCGCATGTGTTGTATTTCTATTTTCATTGTAATTTCTTGTAAAAGTTGTTCAAACCCATTGTAAATTTGTAATGATTTTTAATACTATGGTTGGTGTTGTCTTTTAACTTTTGTTATGAAACCCTTTATACTGCCACGCCTCGTGTTTCTGCTTTAGTGGGGTGTGACAGGAAATGGTATCAGAGCCGAAGGTTATAGAGAATACTGGTTTTCCTTCGGAAAACCACAACTATAGCCAAAAAAAAATTTCTAAACGTTTTTAAAGTACTGAACATACTGCTGGTATAACTAATTCGAGTACGCATTATTGGACTCTAATTAAGTATATCCTGGCCAACTATGCTTAATTAAGGAAACTTAATGCGAGGCTTGAAACGGTTATAGTAGAATTATGTTCAAAACAATTTTCAACTTAAACTTTTGAAAAACAAAAATTTTCGGTGTGCGTACGGGCATTGCATATTATAGGCATTCATCTAGGTACACTTAGAAACTAAGTGCACTTTCACCACAATGCCTTTATTTAGAAATATTCTTACCCGTTATCAAGTGCTAGGTTAACCACTTAGGTTATATCACTAGCCACTCTAGGAGCAATGCACTTAGTGTTGAGAATGGGTATTCCTTGGTGGTTATTGACTTTAGATGTAAGGTTAGTAGCTAGATATACACTAGTAATAATCATAAGTTGAAACCTATACCAATTATTCCTCAATACCTCTTCATCGTCTTCGTACTAGAGTACAACTAGGAAAAAGCGTTTCGATATCGACACAAATGATAATTGGAGCATCGCGTAAGGAGGTAGATGAGTCGCCACTAAGTAATCACTTGGATACCAATGGCGGGCATTCCGGATTCAGCTCACGAGGAGACACGGAGGTTTAACCCATACGTGAGACCTTATTACTACGCTATGATTTAGCTATAGGTTGTTTCCCACACTGAGCTTAAAACTTAATATAGGATATCCCTTTGACCTCTATAAAAGGTCGGAAATTGCATTGACACCATAAAACGTTTTACTAACAATTTTTCTTGTCCTTTATCTTGGGAAAAAGAAATTGGTACTTGTCTTATACTCGCCTTCTACTCGCCTTAGTATTTAGGTACAATCAGCTACACTAACATACTTATTCCTTACTTCTTAATCTTCCATCGAAAAGTTATTTCACTTCATCGGTTTTATTTATCATCGATAAAATACGTTATAACCACTTCATTCAACTTAGTATACATTTCCTAACAATTTAAGACATATTCTTGCTAAAACTCTTTTGACAACTTGCTTTAACTTAACGCTTTTCTTCAAAACTCAATTTAACCAATATTGGTTTTTAACATTGCTATTTCAATTTCATTTCAAATCCATTTCAATGGATATATGTGCTTTTGAGGGCACATAAACCATTTTAAACATTGCTTACCATTTTGTTACGTCTTCGAAAAAAACTAGAAACATTTTCTTTTATAATCGTGTTTAAACTCTTTGCTACAAAACATGGACCTACGACGTTGAAGTTCATTTTATGTGTAAAAGCTTCATTGAATCTTCAAAACACTTTTGCTTTGACACATTTAACCGCTTTCTCATTTAGACATTTTAATTTACTTTAATGTGTTTTCTCAAAAACACAACATGATATTTATGCAAATGTCTACTTCAAACATGTTTATAAGACATATCTAACGCTTGTATTCAAAACATACCTTATTTGTGTACTTTGCTTCAATATAGTTTTATAATCTATAAAGATTCTAAAATATAAAGCATTGCAAAACCTAGTGTTCACTTTTAAATTTCCATTGGCGCACTTTTGACAATGCACAATTATTCATCTAAATATGTTAATTCTTTACCTTATCCGTTTTAACCATTGTTGGACTCCAGTAAAAAGGGTCAAAATTGTCAGATTTTGAATTACAAGTTTTACTATTTCTTCTTTTTCACAAATGGAGTTTAACTTAGTAGATAACTTATGAATTTTTAGCAAAACTTAGAAAACACTTTAGAACTTCTACATATCTATTTAATCATCAACATACATCGAATATTTAAGTCTGAATTATATCTCAACCTGTTTTTTTTTTAAATCTACATATAGGTATTGTTCTTTGAATTTTAACAATAGCAATAATTGCTATAATCTTCCTTTTCTTTCCCCCGAACTTTATTTCTCGCTCTCCTTCTGATTTTAGATCTCGCATGCCATAATGTTAACATAATACATTGTCTAACTTTGATTCTGTCTATTTTGCTTCTCCTGGTATCATATTCGTATACATAAAGACTAGAAGTCTACCCTTTCGTTTTGAGCGATTAATATGTGTATAGTCATGAGGCATACTTTAATTTTAGTCAACTTTGATATATTCAATTACGCCTTTTACCATATACATCTTGTTTTTATTTTGAAATCTACTCTTAAACAAGTAATCCTTATTTACATTTGCTCTTTCGTTTTAAAGTCGGAAACTTGATTTAAAATGCAATTTTCATTGAATTTTTCATTATAATTAATGCACAAGATGAATACTCTTATGCTTATCATTTTTCTATATTCGGAAATTATATGTGAAGGATATGTTTCCTTATGATTTTCTTTTCTTTCAATATATCAAAAGTTTTGAATTTTACGATTATCTATTCTCTAAATAATTGTTTTTGTAGAACCACTAAACTAAGAATGCACTATTTCCAAAGATCAACATTTTTACACATTTCTTAAAATAGCATTCTACTTTGTACTTTTCAGTGAGTTCCTAAACTCTCAAACTTGTTTTCATAAGTATTCGGACTCCTCGTAAACTTGAATTTGTCCTGACTTAGACAATTGGATAATTTCTCAAAAGTTTAATATGAATATTTCTATATAAATTCCCTCATTGACGACTTAAACATTTAACTTTAATTAAACTTTATATTATTTTACTACTTCGTTTGATCGCCACACATGTATTTTCATTATCTTGGAATTATTACATATTTTGATAATAGTGAGATTAATTATCATTTCTAAACATACATTTTGATAACAGTGAGATTTTTATCACTTCTAAGCACTTAAAGTGCTATCTACACAATGTGATTTAATTTATCATAAACTTTCACCGCCTTCATTAGAAACAATGACTCTCTAATTATATATACTCTTCGAATATAGTTCTATTATTGTAAGAGTAACCGTAGTAGTAATTATAGCCTCGGAGATCCTCAATCATTTCGTAATTTATTTTGTAGATGACACTTAAATAGCCTTTACATTCGAGAGGTACCAAAACTTCGTTGCCTACCCTTAGTACGTATCTTTAGGAACTTACCCTTGATCATTTATTTTCTTTCGTGCTACCCCCTTCTTATTTCAAAATATATCTTTTCCAGATGTAGTAGCCAACCCGGAAGTGAACAAATTGTCCCTAATCTCTTCTTTATTAAGCGGCGAAGTTACACTTAGTGCAAATTTAGAATGCAACTTAAAGATCAATGCGGATTTAATGCTCAGTACAGTTGGTGCATCATCGAAACTTATACCGCTCTCTTAATTCAGATAATATCTAACTAGATAATCTTTTCAACTAGGTCGCCATGGTCGGATCATGATTTCCATGATCAAAATTTCTTGCAATCTAGACTGTAGAACTCGAATTAAGGAAACATTAATTTAATTATAGCTAAAGATTTGGGCTCTTCCCTTGAGGAATTAACCCAAAATAATCAAAGAGCTCTTCAAGTCACCACCTCTCAAATTATACAATTTTATCCGGCTGAGTTCTAATAGAATGTGTCACGAATTGAATTTCGGGACGAAATTCTTTCAACCGGGGGAGACTGTGACAACCGTCAAAATTCGAGTCGGTTCTAGATTTGACTAGACTTAGTTGCACATATAGGCACTACACACACTAGACTTAGTAACTGGAAGCTAAGTTATAACATACTAGAAACCTGGAAACAATTAGAATCAATGGATAGTGTACTTAGATTTCATATTGATATGTGAATTCTACATCTACTGAGCTGTAGTGACTATCCATATTTGGGTCACTCTTTGACTCGAACAACCATTCATGCACAACATGCCATGGCCTAGTAGTATAGATTAGGTCAAAATCTTGCATAAACTAGGATCCAACTAAGATCTAGGACTAATATACTTGACACTTACGATTCTAGTAAGTTGCTTAACTACAATAGGAAATGCCAATACGATAATTTGAATGAAACTTTCAAGCTTTGTTATAATTGAAAAAGGGTATAAAACCCTAAAAATAAATTAAAATATTCTAATTATACTTCATTATGATGATGAATATCAAACAATATTCCAAAAACCTTAAAGAGCCAAAAATCCAAATTTATAAATCATAAAGCTTAAAAACTTTATAAAATTTGGCTATAAACTTCCTAATATCAAATTTTTATTAATCAAATTATGGATTATATCAATGAAATAAAATTTTAAACTATTATACATTAATCATATTTTGTTTAAGTTAAAAACAAGGATTTTTAAATAAATCAAGAACTACATAAAGAAGAATTTTTATAAAAATTCTTGGGTTTTATAAAAATGAAGAGGGAATTTATAAATTTGAATTTTTGGAGAGAGAGGGCTATTATTCCACTCAAAAACCGGCCATCTCCCCTCTCCCCATGCTCCCTCTTCCCAAAACTCAATCATTAGAACTTCTCCCTCACACTACCTCTTCTCTCTTCACTCTCTCACACTCCACCCTCCTAACACACAAACTCTCTTCCTCTCTCTCTCTCTCTCTCTCTCTCTCTAACTCACGAAATTCCCCCCATTCCTCTGCCAAATTTCGAGATTTAGAAGACCTTGAAGTTAGGGTAGATTACTTACTAGTTTGGGGCTTGAAAGAGGCGATTTTTGGACCAAACCCAATTTGTAGAGAGAGAAAGTAGAGAGAGAGAGACTCCTAAAGTGTGAAAAGGGTTGGAATGAAACCCACCCAACCCTTATATAGGGTGGAGTTTATGGCCTGGTTGGGGGTCCACCCGACACCAACCGCGAACGGAGTTTTTCACGACTACCGTTAAACACGACAATTTTTAAATTTAGACAGCCTTATTTTCGGTTCGTTTGACGAATATTATTTAAAATATTCCAACAGGTTTAATTCTGGTCAAAAATATTTTTGGGATAAATTTGGCTAATTTTTGACGTACTAAATTTCGACGTTAAAACTAACGGAAATTTTTGGGTTGTCACAAAGTCAAATCCGACAAATAAAATTTCGAGTTTTATTTATTTCGATAAGTCCGTGAGTGTTAGAAAATAATTTAAATTATATAAATAATGTTTATATAAGTTTTTGGAATAAAAAACACTCGAAAATCAACATCTTTTCCATCGAAACCGAAAACCCTCGCACCAGAACCCTTTTCGGCCGAAAACTGATTTCGGGCGAAATCTCTTTTCCGGCCGAAAACCCAACAGTATATTAGTTTTTCCTTCAAAAACTTAACCATGTCTCACTGTTTACACTCGAAAACACTCTCATTTTACTCCCAAGGATCATCCAAGAACGTTCATACCTTCAAGTGAAAATTTTCAAATCTTTATATCTTCATCAAGAACACCAAGAAACATCCTTCAAACCTTCAAGTGACCGAAACCACCCAGGACCGAGAACCTGTGTTCGGCCGAGAACCCTTTGGAACCGAAAACTCTCTTCAACACTTATACAATTCTCGGATGTTGTTAATTCTGCGCACCTAAATCCGGGGATCATCTCTACAACACCGTTATCATTACACAAACACTTACCAGAGGTGAGTTCATATCCCTACCTTTTCAAAATTTTTAATGTTTTTAAGGGGAGAATACAAGTAAAACACAAGGACTTGGTGTTTATACAAACCTTTTTAACAGTTCTAAAACCTTTGCAATCAATTCAAACCGAGTATTCTCTACATTTCATAAAAATATTCTTACATTTTAACCTTTTTGTAACATGTCGAACATAAGGGTGTTATAATTTCATACAATTAAATTGCAAAGGTTTTCAGTACACTATAGAACATTACAGTTAAATTATAATCGGTATAGTTTGGAAATCACTACACTATTTTGCTAAATACAATACACAGAACAAGAACATTTATTCAAACTATAATAGGTATAGTTTGGGAAGCACTACTCTAATACATTGATACAAATATACAATACTAAAATAATTATTTCAGTATAATTATGTTACCTTATAAAGTACATTATTACAAGGCAACACATACAGTTTCTAGTACAAGAGAACACTACAACACTACACGTAAACTAGTTAATACAGGGTTGTGAGGCACTACTTCAATTGTACCCCTTGGGGTATGAAACTAAATCCTATACAGTATAACCAGAGTCTCCTGGAGTGAGAGCGTGAGATTTTTGTATAGATCTATACGGGATTGACAATCCTACACCTGAACTGGTAGCTATAGTTAGGCCGGCAGGCCTAGGGTGACAAATATCATAACTTTCAGACGCCTGAAGAAAGTTGTAGAGGTCACTAGGTCATATCAAACATGGTTATATGAAACTCAAAAAAGTATAACTAAAACATATGTTTACGGTATTTACATTACTTCAATGGTTTTATTGTAATTAATAAAACTACTATGATACACTATTTTGCACTACAACTGGTGGTATCCATGCATACATACAAAGATTTCATACAAATATGGATACAATACACTATTTTCTAGTACAGGGTACTCTAATACATCATACAATTATAAGGAACACACATGAAATAGTTTATCTATTTACAATACTACATTACATTCGCTATAGAAAATATTGGATTTTCTGGAGAAACATACTAGCATTTTCAAAGTACAAAGACAAGTTTCTTATCACTAAAGCATACTTATGAACTCATCAACTTAAATGTTGATACACTTTCAAAATCACACATATTCCCAGGAAACCAGTAGATAGGTACACCCGCAGGATTTTGAGAAGATGGAGCTTTATAGAGTCTCGTCTTTTATACTTTTGTTATATACTTTTGATGTCATACAAACTATGTTATGAACAGATGTAAATACAATATTTTATTAATGTAATGGTTGTGTTTGTTTTGATTACCATTATATAATTGTTGTGATACTGTACATGATGTCCTCCGCCCCCGAACGTTTCCACCGTTCCGATTTGGGGGTGTGACATGGTTTTTCTTGGATTTTTATTAGAATATGCAGAATACTTGTAAATATCAATGATGTTATAGTCGAGCGTTACTAGTAGTGATGGTGTTCGGGCGATTATATATGGACTTGTGTCAGATTTCCTTTAGTTCCTACTTATATATACTTAGAGCATTGGGTGTTGTCAACATGTAACACCAAATTGGTGCCACCTCACATGCCACATCACCAATGATGTTATACACCAAGTGGGGAAATGATTTTCATGTTATAACAAGATGTAACACCAACTTTTTTCTATGTCATATTATTTATTTTTATTTTTTTTCGAGTTTTTTTTTTCTTTTTTGTTTTGTTACACTTTTTTTGTTTGTCTTTTTTTAATTAATAAAAGAAATACATTTTTATAAAATATAATATTTAAAAAACAAAAAAAGACATAGCATTTAAAAACAAAAACTAAGATTACAATTAAAAAAAGACATAATTTCAATTTTTCCAAGTCCTAATTAACCCAAATAACATGTAAATTAAACCTAAAACCATAACATTTTACTACTAATCATAATTAACCCAAATACTTCTTCCTAATTTGATCATTCATTGCTTGTAGCACCGCTAAATCTTCAGACCTCAAACCCTCCTCGCTAGTCCGAAGAATTGCAAACTGGTGTGTCATTAGCTCTCTCTCTTTTTGCTCCTGCTTCTCCTGTGCTTGCCTTTCTAGGAACTCTAAGTGACGGCGTTTCAATTCATTTTTTTATTTTATTAATGAATCGTGCTCATCGAATTTCGCTCTCATTTCCGCCGCATCTTTTGCTTTTGCCTCAACCTCCTCCGTATGCCTTGCAGCGCGACTCACTTTGTCGCGTCCGGACGGTCGTCGTGGTGGGGATATCTCTTTGATATCAGCTAGGATGTCATCGATGTTGGCGCTTAGGTCGATGTGAGTCCATGCGTCCGACATGTCGACAGAGCTCGAATTGCGAGACCTTTTGGATTGAGCCTCCGACGATGTAGGAATTTTATTCCAGTTTGGATCCGCTCTCAACAACTCCCATGATTTCTAAAATTCGAAAACATGTCCCATTCGACCCGATATTGTTCTTTTGCAGATTTGAACAAATCAAAGTCATTGGTTCCACTTTGATGTTGCGCCTCAAGCCGGTTGTAAATACCGTTGAATTTGCTGCACCACTTAGTTTTTTGACTCAATCTGCTGCTTAACATGTCATTATTGCGATACCGTTTTTTCTTCAAAATAGCGTGAAATTTTTCGCGCATCGCCCCCCAATAAACACATTTCTTCATTCCATTTCTGTGGAGTTCGTCTTTTGAAGTAGTACACCATGCTGACGTCAAAGCATATTCTTCTTTCGGTGTCCACCATTGTGGAATGTCTGTATTTTCTGTTTCAACCGCAATCGATTTCCCTTTCGTTTTTCCTTTCCCTTTCCCTCTCCTACTATCTCCCACTTCCACTTCAACCAATGGTTATGTTGTAGGTGGTGGTTGGGTGATTGTTTGTTGCATCAAACCAAAAGTGGGGAAAAGATTTTGTTGTAAATTTGGGTTTTGACCAAATAGATTTTGTTGAAGGTAAGGTGAGTTGGAAAATTACAGTGGTGGTGATGCGGGATTGAAAGCAGCGCCTTGGTATGAGATTTGTGGTGATCCTTGAGACGATAAAATGTTGAAATAATTTTCATAACCTGCGAATCCGAGAGACGAGGCTGTGTGTTCGGGTTTGATGAGGGGGGGGGGGGGGGGGGGTTGGGTTTTGATCCATCTTTTTGATTTAGAAAATATAAAATATAGAGATAATGAGAGAAATATGAAAAAAAAGTTGAATTAAAATAAGTATTTATATAAAGTTAAAAGAGTCATTTTTTTTTACAATTTTGACTGTTTGCAACGGTCATTACCCCCAACGTATATGTTTTTCGCTGTTTCAATATGTTGTAACGGGCACGAAAATTGCCTTAATGAAAAGAAGCGAGAAAAGAGAAGCGAGGGGGGGGGGGGATGTTCTCCGTTACAACGCGGTTATGGCGGTCCATGTCAGCCTATAACAAGCAAATTGAGACACATACCACATCGTCTTATATATGGTGTTTGTTCTTTTCTTTAGGGTCAATTTTGGTTAAATCAAAAAATCTTTTTATTGTTCGTAAGTGTTTTCATCAGATATATTCATTTTGTGATGGCTTTTCGTTTAATTTGTTGATTTTAAGTTATTACATAACCCAATTTTTTCATATTAACTCAATATGAAGTAATATTCCGGGAAAATGACTTGAGAGGGTAAGTTACTTTTTGAAATGTATACATTTAGTCCTTTTTTTGTAAATTAAACCCTTATACTTTATTAATATGTACACATTAGGTCCTTTCGACCAGATTCTATAGGTTTTGCTGATGTGGAAGCACACGGGGCACTAAAAACAACTGCATAACAATTAAATCATGGTTTTGTCGTAGAAGAAGAAAGAAGATGTCGAGTGGCTCAAGAATCTCCACAGGTTCAAGCAATCACAGAGTAGATCAGGAAGTCCTCTGTGATTGTAAACTCCCTACAAGAATTCGTATCTCCAAGACCAAATATAATCTTGGAAAGAAATTCTGAGTGTGCCCTAACTCATTGGTAAATACCTAAATTGATTTTATTTTTCAAATCACATCAATTTTCTTAATTCTTCTTACCTTCTATGTTGTTGATTTTATTACTACAGAAACCAGGGAAAAAGTGTAAAGTTTGGCAATAGATTGATGAAGAACCTGAGAATATGAAGCCCATTGCAGAAGATACTCTTTCAGATGTTGCAGATTATCTTATACAAATTTTAGAGGATTTGGCATCTATTAGAGAAGAAGTGAAACAGTTGAAGGTTATGGTTTGTGTACTGATTATGCTGGACATTGTTAAGGTTATGTTTTGGGGTTGAAGATATGCTTCTGGAGGTTTTAGGGGATGTTGATGTAATAGACTTGTTGTGTAATTCTTGTTTATGTAATGGATGTTGATGTACTTTATGTTTATGTAATGGTAAAGTTTATTGCTATTATGTATGGATGTTGATGTAATTAAGTTAGTCAAATGGAGGTAAAACCAAGATAAATTACAGAAAATATTCTTTCATAGACAATTGGATGTAAAGACAAATAAAAGTGGCTGACAAAAGGCATCAAGCCACTTAATAATTACAAAAGATAAGCCCACCGGTAGGGGTAATTGTTGGATATAGTGTCTAAGTCCATAACTTTATTTGGTATGTACTTGACCCGACCCGACATGGACCATTTGGGTTGCATGGCATTGCAATACTTGGATAGACAAAATGATAGAAAGTACACTTGTGATTATTAATATATTATAAGTCCTAATATATTAATAATAGTATTATTTAATTAGTATTGATCAAGTATTAATCTAGTATTAATTTGGTGATCAAAGTGAGACTAATTAAATATATAGGGTTGATTATGACAATTATCAATTCTTTTATGGTGGATTAATGATCCATGATTTATGGGTTTGTTTATAACCATATGGAGCTCCATGGATAGTCCATAGGAGTTACAAACCCATGGGTCATGAGAAATGAAGAGTCATGACAATTAGGGTTTGCATTTGTAACTCCTAATTATGAGACACTATAAAAGAAACCCTATAGCATGCAAAATCGGACTAGCGTATTCATAAGAAGGGCATAACCGATTTTTGAGGCTAAGTGACATTCTCTCAAGTTATTCCAAGTTTGTAGTGTTGTGTGAAGCATTTGAGGCACACCATTTGGGGTGCTAGGCTTACAAAGTCTTGAAGGAATCCAACCAACAACAAGGTATGTATTTCTACTAGTTTTATGTTTTATATATTCCCCATGTCATGCTAGTTAGCAAATAACCTTGAAAAAGAAATTTGCATGTATATAGAGAAAACATAGATTCAAGGTTATTAGGGTTGCATGTACACTTAGGAAGTGTTAGAATGCTCAAAACCCATTAGTGGTATCAGAGCCTAGGATTGTTTTCTGTATACTTGATGCAATTTGCAAGATAAATCGTTTTTTTTTTGGAATCTGTCAGTTTAACACGAGGTGGTAAATTTTACCACGAGGTGGTGACTGTTCAGTGAAAAAAAATTGTTTTTGGCCTGTTTTGGATTAGAATCATTACCACAAAGTGTTTTTGTTCTTAAAACTTGATTTTGATGTTATGGTAATGTTTATTCTCATCCAAATAAATGGTTATTATCAAAATTTAGTTTTATATGGTTTATTTATGATTCTTGAAATTGTTGATATGAATATTTGTTCTTATGAGTTTTAGAAGATCATAGGAATTGTTTGTAACTTGCATGGTTGATTAATTCATGATCTTAATGGCAATGATGGTGTCCATAACTTGTCCTCAAGTTATGGATAACCAAAAGTCACTTCTTTAAATTGTGATTAAAGAACTAAAGAGGTTTCTTAAAATGAAGAGTCTTCATTTTTATGAACCATTAAAACTCATAACTTACAAATTGAAGAGACTTGGAATAGTTTCAAATCTTGCCCTCAAGTTTTGGAATTTGTAAAGTCTTACACTTTAATTCCAAATTAAATCTTTTTTTTTAAGTTAAAAAAGTTTCAAACTTTATGGACTTCATTAAATTAATTAAAGTGTTTAATTAAAAGAGTTAATAATTCCATAAAGACATGGTTTAAGTTTAATTAAATTAAGAGTATAGTTTAATTAATAGATTAAACCACCAAGTATTTTAAATGTTTAAAATACACCCTTATACTATTATTATAATTTTAATTATATAGATATGTATAAGAATATGTCACACCCCAGAACCGAGAACGGTGGAAACGTTCTGGGGCGGAGGACGTCATGTACAGTATCACAACAATGAAAAGTAGTAAACAAGCAACAACATCATCCATTGCATTAATAATATAATTTTAATACAAGTGTGTTCTGTCAAATTGTAATAGACACTAAAGTATAAAACAAAATGAAAGATGAGTCTTGAACGAGCTCCATCTTCTCTAAACCTTGCATCGATACCTGTCTACTGTTGACCTGAGGATACAAGTTATTTTGAAAGAGAGTATCAGCTTTAAAGCTAGTGAGATCATAAGTATTTTAGTGTCTTAATTTGTATGTAAGTATTTGTACGTATATGAAATGTAAGTATTTGTATGTATATGAACTGTAAGTATTTGTAAGACTGTAATTGTAAGTATGAGTATGTAAAAGTTTTGAATAACCTAGAAAACCCTATGCTTCCTACTGAAAGTAGCCTTCTACCAAGGCATCTAGTATCTAACTGTGTCTATTGTAAGAGTGTGTATTTTCCCAAATCTAACTATCATTAACCAAAATATAGTATTTACATTACCGTGCATCGTGTGAATGTTCACGAAGTGAATGTAATGGGGAAATAATAATGTACTGTAGTTTTATAATAAGTTACTACTGTTGTACTAACTACCTTAAACCAAATGAAAGTTAAAGTAACATGTGATCGACTTGTATCCTGCTACCGACTCAATAGTAAAACGACGATGTAAGACGCCGTAAGAAATGACATTTGGCACCTGTAGACTTGCAAGTCCCACTGTAGCGAGCAACAAGGTGTAGGATAGTCAATCCAGTATAGATCTATACGCAAACTCATACGCTCCCCAATTAAGGAGATTCTAGACACAAAAACGGTCATGGCAGGTAGTGCCATGACCCGTTTAATGGCTCACATAACTGAATGTAATGTATATGTAATGTATGTGCTAGTTGTATTGTGTGTTCTTCCTATGTCTAGCCTGTATGTTTGTTTCTCATCACTATGTATTATGTTTATTTCTCATCACTCTGTATTATGTTTGTTTGTCATCACTATGTATTATGTTTGTTTCTCATCACTATGTATTATGTTTTTTTCTCTATCTAGCATGTATAGACTCATGAATGAACTGAATCGTGGTATGATTCCGCATTCTAGTAGACGTATTAGTATATTCCTAAACTACCCATATGGTAGCTTACTAGTAATATAACTGGTACGTATGAACATGGAAGTATACCCTTGCTACCCAAGGGTATTGAACTGACTCACTACTAGAAAAACAGCCTTTTACGACGCTCATTGCGCGTCGTAAAAGGATCAGACGACGCGCAAATGCGCGTCAAGGAAGGCCCTGTCATAAAGAGAGACGACGTGTATTTACGACGCGCGTTTACGACAAACAATGCGTATCAAGAAAGGCCCTGTCATAAAGGAAGACGACACTTATTCGCGTGTCGTAACCTTACGACGCTCGTGTTAATGACTCGCAATGCATATCAAGAAAGCCCCTGTCAAGAAAGGCCATGTCATAAATGAAGATGACACACATTTTTGCGTATCATAATTTTAAATGTTTAAAAAAATATTATTTATTGATTTACTAATTTTCAAATTAAATTTGCATTTAATGTCTCATAATCACAAAAGAGCATGAAAGAACATTATTACACGAAGGGGAGAGAAGAAAAATTGTAAAACACAAAACCAAAATTTTATTATAGACTTCAAGGAAGATCAGTTACAAAGTTACATAAGACATACAAATACAAGTCAAACCATTGTGACTTTTATTCCTAACATTGCAACTCTTCAATGACCACAGTTCAATCATTGACTTCCTAAAACCTTAACTTCTATAATAGTTGCTTATATCTAATCGCTAACTTATTAAATTGTTATATAATTTCCAGAATTCTAACATAATTACCAAAATACCCTTAAGTCTAGATTATATTCCAACAGTAATAACAAATGGAATTGTATTGGAAGCTTCATCTCACCAGCATTGCGAAGAGCTTATTGGTTCATCAGAGACGTCTTCCTAACCCTAGAACAGATTCATATAAACTACAAACATGTTGAAAAACTAACACATATGTTGTTTAACTAGAATGAAATTGGTATTTGACAAAGACCAACAAAATTAAAGAGAAAGAAGCCCACACCTACCTGCTACTATATGTACTAGAGGCGATGAAGTTTACCCTCGATTATTAACAACTATTCTTCAATAACGAGTTTATAAGGAGTTTCAAGATTTTATGACTCTTTTCAACATCTGTAAAAAGTTTCTCAATTGTAATAGCAGTACTTTTGTTGAATATGTAATCACTGATATTCGCAGTTGTACCTGTACCTTGTTCACCAAGGAAAAACAGAAGAACTAGGGAGAAGAAAAGAGGAATTAGAACAGCGGAAACAAGAAAAAACAGAGGAACAATATTGGTTGGTGCTATAGATAACTTAATTGAATAAAACTTGGTTCTTAACACATTAAAAGGACAACAGTTACATCTATATATGCTAAATAAGATAGCATCCAAGTATAACTTGAGGGGCAGACACAAGAATTTTCAAAAATAGTGGCACCAAAGCTTGTAACAACAAAAAAGATAACATCAAAGCGTATCTAAAGAAGTGCACACTAGATAAAATAGCAATGTACATTAATTCAAGACATTATAATTTGAAAAGTATAGAAAAATATAGTGGTTTTGTATGAGAAAGAAATAGAAATTATATGCCTGGAAAGAACATTTTGTGCCATCAGTTAGTTTGTCATCATTTTTCAATGTTACCATTAGAGATTTGTCACAATCAACCTGAAAAATAACAATTTTCATTTAAAAATTTAATAAAAAATGAAAAACATATATATATATATATATATATATATATATATATATATATATAATATGTATGTAGGTTTATATTTAGAGATTAGTATAAAATCCCAGGAAAGTCAACATCTATAGGAATACATTTACAGAAGTTTCTTAAGTATTCTTGTACTTAAAGTCCATACTTAAATTAAAATAATAACAAATAAACAAAGCAAAAAGACGTAAATGCCCTCCAGTAAGCTTAGGCTCTTACCTGACTGCATCTAACACACATCACAACTTTAAAACCTTATAGCCTTGTGACATTCCATCGAAGGTCATTTTAGAGTTTTGCCGGATCAGAAAGGGCAGAAAATAGATGATAATAATATAACTGAAATAAGGCATGAAATTTGTAAATATAAAATTTCAAAACATCAAGAAAAGTGACACAAAGTCTTTGATGATTGATTAACTACCTAGCCTCCTGTTGTCTTTTGGATAACAAAGATTAAATCACTGTCAAAAAAATAAAAATAAAGAGTTACAACCTGTTTTAAGTTTGAAAATGTATGTAGTCTTTTTGTTTGTTTAAAATCTGGTTGAAACTTGCAAAACCAAAACCAAACCCATGGTTACTTTGTTCTTCAAAAGAACCCTTTGAAAATGACTTTTTCTTAAATTCATTTGTACACCTATACAGTCCATCCATAACAATTTTTACTATTATCCTTAGGTAGATTATTTAAAGAATTATGTCTTGATGAGAAAAATTAAAGGTAGAATGCTATATTTGGGTAAGTGTTGTGACTGAATTTTACTTTGTTTTGTTGGCTAAGCAGGGGTTCCTTTCATTTTCACATCCCAGATTAGGACTGAAAAGTGCATCTTTTCAGATTCAAAAGAAGAGAATTGTAATAAAGGCCTCATTATCTTCTGATTCTGCTGGATCTGATGCGCCAATTGCCCCACTTGAGCTGGAATCCCCAATCGGACAATTCCTGTCACAAATTCTCATCAGCCACCCTCACCTCGTTCCTGCAGTAGTTGAACAACATCTTGAAACTGGAGATATATATACCTACCTACGGTAGCACCAATTTTCCATGAACTGGAAAGGTAACTCAACAGCATCCCACTCTATGCCACGAATACCAGCAACAAGCCCTTCCTTTGTACTACAACATATACATATTTTAGACTTTCTTTGGTTGCAGAAACAAGCTTCTTCCTTTGTACTGCATCTCCTGTCGCCACAAATAAGAGGGACATTTTGAACAATCTACATCTACTTCAGTTGTATATTCTTTAAATTCCAATAACATCAAAGATTATCAAGAACTATACATAGATAGATATTTACAATGTCCCAACATAAAGCCACACATAACACAGCACAACAGTTGCCTTGTTAATAATATGCAATGCAATCCTTAGTGGTTTTGTTTTGGTTTTCAAGATAAATTTGGAAGGAGATCTGGACAAGGCAAAATTCCCTTTGTCATCTACTTTCCCATAAGAAGATAGACTAGGGGACATCACTATCCTGCATTTTCTTGATGTATCACACGCCATTTCAACACCAAAGTATGACAAATGGTCTGATATAGTGTTTCCAGGTACTGATCTGAAATATTCCTTTCTTAATCAAAACATATCCACCAAAAAAAAGACAGAATGAGGAGTTATATTACCTGTTACAATCAGGGTCTTCACCAGATCGATCACATATCTTCTCAACTTCATAATTAAGAAATCCAAATCCAAGATTATACAGCCACACCAGCAAGAATCAGAATATGCATTTAATTATTTAGTTATAACACTAGGGAAGGGAACAAGTCAAGAATAAACGTTACCTCTGTTGGAAAGTGATGATAGGTCTTATGTGGTAAGTGCTGATAATAAGGGGCAGATGTGGTACCAAATCATGTTCATGTGTCACTCTAAATGTATTTGGTACAACTTCACTATAATAAGATGCAAATGCAGCATTCCCAATTCGTGGTTGCCCAAATGTCATCACCTCCACATTATTCCCTCCATAAATCAACTGCATTTTTTTTAATATATTCTTCAATTTACCTTCAAAAGATAAAACATATTATATATCACCAACAAAAAAATATTATTATTACTACCGCAAGATCAAGCCCACAAAAAGCAGCCATGGCCCCACCCATTGAATGCTCTGTCACCATAATCTTGAGCTCTCCATACATCTCTTTTGCTCTACTAACACCATCTAGAATTCCTGACCTCACAAAGTGAAATATGGTGAAGTGCATACTTTTTGTAATGTGGAGCATCCCTATCAAGATGAGCAATGGTACCAGACAAAATAGAGACCTGAATTAAATTCAGACTAACAGTAAATAACATCGAATATGAAACAGACAAGGAAGCATATCAAATATTATCAATAATCCTAATCTCCACAAAGATGATTTGTGTATACCTTCTCTCCACTATCATTACCAACAACTCTAACTTTCAATCCTACACAAGCAGCATCTGGAGCAAGGGGAATTTCCTTATAGCTCAGGAGCTGTATTGCAGCAGGAACCTAAATTGACATATCAGAGACCTTGAGGTAATGCTAATTTCTAAACCCCTCCAAATTGAAAATATGTATAACTTATTAAAGCAACTCACCAGGTCCCTGTATATTGGATAGTCTGGAATCTCTTCACGATTTACAAACATAGCTTCAGCTACTACAGGACCTATAGATGAACCCAATCAATTAGAAAATGGTAACACATTCAAAGGAGTTACTTTTCCCTGTAGATGAACACCGAATAGACGACACTGAATTTACCATCTGTTATCACTTTTACGAGTCTATAACTCTATCCTCAATAATCATGAATCTTAGAAACCAACCTTCAGTTGTTGAATAACTGACTGTTGTTTGCTTTTCAAAAAAACAATTCTAAATATTAATAAACCAAACGTATTGAGTGTGAGTAAATGACCAACTTACCCTTCTATCTATCTATATATATTTCAAAAAAATAAATAAATAAACACCATGAGTTAACTTATCCTTCTGTCTATCTCTTCACAATTTACAAACATAGCTTCAACTCGCCCTTCCGTCTATCTATATATATCCAATGGCTAGAGCCATCATAGCCATCACCACAATTTGACTTATGTATGCCTAAATATCAACACCATGAGTTAACCAAAACAATTCGTGTAAAAATTAAATTTGAAAAAAAAATTGAAAAAACATATCCAGTAACACCCTGTCTTGTGAAGAGAACATGTTTCACTAATGATCCTCCCTAAAGTATATCCATTTATTTGCTTTTATGCCAAAAATGCCCCTCAGAAATGCAGCCCATATCCCCATACATATACAAAAAAATGAAATAAATAAAGAGTACAGTTTTTTTAAATACCTGTAATGGAACTATGTTGACAACAGGCTGCAAGCAGTCAACAACAGGCGGAACTTGAATTACTCTACAAGATGGACCACAAAGAGCTGCTGCAATTCCACCCAAAGCATAAACACCATTTGTGCCTTCTCCACCGTTTTTGGCCTCCCTGTAAGGCATTTTGCCACAATTGCATCACAAAATTCCTTGGAATACCTACAAAACCAAATTATAACTACTATGTGTCTTTGAAATGGAAGAAGTTAAACGTATGGAATGAACTAGAATTCACAATCAACCAACAACACCATCTTTTTTAGTCATAAGTGTGTGTATGTGTGTGTATGAGAGAGAGACACACAAATAGAGAGAGAGAAAGAGAGAGAGAGAGAGATGAAGAAATAGAGAAAAACCGTTGTCGTAGACCTTTAATTACGTCACTTAAACTTTGACCGTTTTCTGAGTACATCCACAAGATGACTTTGTGGGCGAGTTTTGACTATCCTCGTAACACTCTATTATCAGGCATGAGGCTTGGAACATCTGGAAAAGATCTAATGACATCATGGAAGAGTGAAAACGATCCAAACCCTGGAGATTTTGTTGTTGGACTTTCTAAAGATCAACCACCACAAGCTTTCATATAGCGTGGTTCAAAGGCATATTGGAGAGGTGGGCCATGGGATGGAGGGAAGTTTATAAGTATACCAGAGTAGCAGACTATGTACCCAAATCAAATAAGTATCATGCTAGAGAAGTTTTGGAATGAATCACCATAGCGAGACTCCACATCTGTAATAATAATCGATCGATAGAGTTTCTACATAAGTTGCAGGTGATCAAAAATAGCAGAAATCAGGAAATGTGAATTGTAACTTTAGCGAGATTAGGGTAAAGTTGGCCATCACGAGTTAGAGCCATCATCACCTGTGGGAGACCTAGGGGAAGCTAATCGCCTTTATCCACCTGCCAAAAAAGTGAATCGTCTTCCCGTAAGTTTTTGCCGCTTTTCCCGATCTTGTCGCTCAACCGGACCAGGGACGTTGGGAAGGAAAAGGACGCCGCTCTTCACTTCATACTCGTGGATGTGCCACATCGACTTTTTTGAATCCGGCAAGGTTAAGAAATTTTTTTCTGTTACGATGTATTCAACTCCAATTCACCGGGCATCGACGACTGGACGATCGTAGATCAAGCACTGTCTCATATCCTCGTTTTGACGGAGACGGAGACGGCGGCATAAATGGAAGCGAGATATCATAGCATAAAATAGAGAGACGGGGGAGGGGGGAGAAAAAAGAGTCGAATGAGTGTTTAAAAAAGCCCTAAAAATTATCCCAATGGTTTTGTGATATATGAGTTGTTGAGGTGTACAGCAGAGATGGTATCGTGATTAGGGTTTACAGAGAGAAGGGAAGAAGAGAACAAAGGGGATCTTGAAGCGGGGTATTAAAAAATTTTAGAATTTTGAGGGGATTTCATTTCCCCCTTTAAGGAACGCGCGTTTTAGTAAAAGTCATAATGCGACATTCACAAAGGACGCACATTTTAGATAAAGTGCCCTACGTGTTTTCATTTTTTTTACATGAGATACTAATTTAAGGGCACGCAATAATGCGTGACCTAAATCCTTAAATTTTTTGAAGAGACGACACTTTTTTAATGTCACTCACTTTTGCGTAACATAAATCAACGAGTGTCGTGGTTTGCGCGTCGTAAAAGGGTCTTTTTCTTGTAGTGACTGGAAGAACCTTTATGACTATATATGTACACATGATACATAACTGATATTTAAATGACCTTCGGACGGATACCTGATACCCACCAGACCACATCCCAACGGTGAAAAGGAAATAGAGCGGATAGCCTTCCTAAGTCCTTTAAACATTTCTTATATAACTATACATATATAGGCATGCAATTGACAATATAAAAGCATAAAATAAGTTTTGTAACACCTTTGAACATGATTATTATCTAAGAGAAGGTCAACTTGATGTCAACCTATAAAACAGGTTAGAAGTATTTGTTTGATAAAACAGTTTAAGCATAAAGAAACATTTGTTTGAAACACAATTGTAAATGAGTTTGAAATGAAACATACAGGGTAAAATGAACAGTTTAATAAGGAGTTTTAAACATATAAAACGTTTATGAAAATCATGTGAAGAAAACTGTTTGGTAAAACAGCTAATGAGTAGTAAATCATTTGAATGCTGCTTATTAATCACATGTGATTGATATAATAACTAGCATGATTCTACTTGTATCCCCCTATAAAAACATTTAAAACATTTAAAACATTGATTAAGGGGTATGAACTCACCTGTAGTGAGTGGTACGGACGAAATGAAGATGTAGGATTGCTAGGTGTCAAGTGAAGTCTTGAAGACACTCTATGATCCTAGTTAACATATAATGTCACATATATGTATCAAATTAGTCTACAAACAACTAATAAACAAAGTCAAGACACCCTAGGACATGTTAAACACCTTTAACAAGTGTTATAAGCCTCAAGGATTGCATCTAAGTGTTGTAGGGAAAAGCTAGTGTGTGTAGGGTTCAAGAAAAACTCCCTAATGGAGTTCGCGGCCCTAATGTCACCAACAAATGAGTTTATGGTCGTAAACTCATGGGTTTACGGCCGTAAGCTCATACTTACTTGGTCATTTGATGTTTTGAGGCTTTACAAGACCCTAAGAAGCATTTCTACTTAATGGCAAAGTCCTTGGGAGAGATTAGGGCACCTTTCAACTACTTTGGGGAGTTCACGGCCCTGGAACCACTTCCCTTAGAGATTACAGCCGTAATCTCTCATGGAAAGGGTGTGTTTGGTGTATTCAAGTCCCTAATTTAACTAGGAATGAATCTAGGCTAGTGTCTAAGGCTTAAGGAGAGTTTAAAGCACACTTTGGCCCTTTTGTTTGGAGTTCACGGTCCAAGAACTTCTTGGGCCGTGAACACCTTACTCTTGGTGTTCTTGGGTTATTTTCTAGTCCTACATACATTAGGATACGAGTCTAGTCTAGTTTCATTGCAAGAGGAAGGGACTAGGGCACTCTTTGCCCCTTAAAGAAGGGTTTACGGTCCAAGATGTTCTTGGGCCGTAAACTCTTTAATCTTGTTGGTTTCTTATGATTTCTAGTGTATTAGACACATATTAAGCCTTATAACACACTTAGATAGAAGTACTCACAATTTGGGACGAAAAGCCGAAGATCCGTGAGAGAGAATTTGGCTTTTCTCTAGTTGGAAATGTAACAAATGAATTAATATGGCTAAGAACCATATATATACCCCTAGGGTTTTTGGCAGAAAATATTTTATTAAGGCATTGAATTCTAATATCAACGAGTTTTGGATTAACAAAGTTGCACAATACCCTAGTGCATCCTCTCTCCTGATATCTCTTTAAGTGTAAATCCTGAAATACTCAAACTTATACTAAAAGTATGAAAATTTACTGCTACTGTTCTAACTTCTATTGACTTGATATGGTTTGTACAAAATGGAAATTTTGGGTTGTCACATCATCCCCCTGTTAGAGGGAATTTCGTCCCGAAATTAGAATTTAGGTAAGGAAGTAGGTATGAATGATCGAGTCATGAGGTGAGAACTTCCTAATCGATTGGTTCTCGTGCTCATAAGTGAATTCGGGTCCTTGTTTGGTATCCCAACGAACCTTCACTAAAGGGAGGCGGCGCTGGTTCGTCCGCTTGACCTCTCGGTCGAGGGTCACTACGGTTCTTCTACGAAGGTGAGGATCTCGTTAATCTCGATCTCGTCGAGTGGACTTACGAGAGTCCTAACGGAGAGGTACGGTTTCAAGATCGAGACGCGAAGGGTAAAATATACGTTACTACACTCGCAGAGTAGGTCTAGTTTGTGAGATACAGGACCGATTCTGGTAAGAATCCCGGAGGTACTAACTATCTTGGATTTAGCTTTCCACGTGTTACGAAGCGTATTAAGCCATTCCCAGAGTGATTTTTCCTAAAGAACTTGGTCTCTCACTTGGAATTCCAAGGTTTCTTTCTCTTGCTTAACTTCCCAGTCAAGGGCCACCCCCTGTTGGGTCAAAGTCGTAAGGGTTTCTGTAATTTGCGAGGAGTTCTGAATGGACTACGATAGTAGGTCTGCAAGACCTAGAATTTGGTGAATTTCTGTCGGCGTCTTCGCTGTCGACAAATTCCCAACGGTTTTGGATAAATTGACAGAGTACTCAAGAATTTCCACATCACTAATAGTGTGTCTTAGGAATTTGACTCTTCAATTCCAAAACTCGTGTTCAGAGAACTTTGCGAAAAGTTCCTCCGAGGGTAATGTTTCCATGGGTTCCTTCTTACTACGAGGGTAGATAAGTAAGTCATTACAAGGAGAATGATGAACTAATCTATGTAAGAATGGCATACCCTACTCATTAAGCTCATGCATATTATGGGCGTATTGGTCCTATTCGAGGGGTATCACTACGGACTCGAAGTGTCTGCATCGAGTTCGGAATGTTAGTCTTTAGGACACCCTTCCTTAACACTCGAACTGGTGATATTCGGATCTCAGGTCCATTTCTGAAAGTAATTCTTTCCTTGCGTTTGCTCAACCAATTCATCTATGCGAGGCGGAGATAACGATTTCTTATGGAAATCTTAACGGAGTCCCCGATCATCGAGGCACATATGATACAATCCGTCTACTCCTGGAAGGATAAGACCGGAGCTCTCCAGGGTAAGAAGCCTGGTCTTCCAATTCTATTGCTGAGTAGTTCGCTAAGTTGTCCGGACTGTTCTTGTATCTTCGTAGGTGTTTAGACTGTAGGGCGATCAGTTTACGGGAGTCATACTGGGTTCTAAGTTTGTTCAATTGACGATGCGATTACTCGTAGTATTGGGCAGTTCTCCGTCCTGAAGTTCATATTAGAATTCATACTTGGTTCATCGATCACAATCTCGTGTATACGAGTCGTATATAATTAAGATTGAAAAGATAGTCGAATAACTGATTCTTCTTTAAGCTCACATCCCATCGAGGAAAAAGAAGTTAAAGTGGAATCATCAATTCTAAACCTGTAGAACCTTGATTATATATCACCCATATGTATACATTCTTCAGCGACAGATCAACCGTATGGATCTTTGGATTGAACTTAACGTACTGTACGAGTGGTACTTTGGGGATTTCTTCGGAAAGGAAAAGAACTATGAGGTACTCCATGCATGAGTACTTCATTGTTCTGATATGACGGCTTCGCTGGAAAGGCGATTTCGAAGAAAGAGGTGTACGTATGAAGCTGGTTTTGTGCGGATCAAATTGAGTATAGTCGTATGTTAATGACGGAATAATATGGGAACTAAAGACATTAGATTTGAGCATAAGGCGTTACAGACAAAACACAACCATGCAACCATCAACCGAGTTACAGTACTTTAGACTTACTACAAGACTATTGCTGCGAATAAGGTATACTATAAAAGACGAGTATACGCAGCACAAGCATTCCTATACCGATGGGATCTCGCAAAGGTAAGACTCTAGTTGCACTATTTTTGGATGGTCTATAAGTCTGTTACCACGAAACGCCTTAATTACATTAACGTGGTTCCGGAGCAGGTTCTCCTGCAGCTGTGATCCTGAGAATCTTCCCGTCTACGCCAGAGTTCTTCGCAATCCGGCAATCCTTATTGAGGTGTCCAATTTCACTGCATTGGTGACATATCTGGACAGCACCAACATTGGTGGTGGAAGTGAAGTGTTGAGTAGGAGTTATGGGGATACGGTTGCTTTCGTTGATATTCTCTCTTGGACAATTTCTGTAATAGTGCCCTGCCTCACCACAACTATAGCAAACTAGGCTTGCTCTACTGGTGCAGGTAGTTCTACAGAAGCGAGCAATGTGTCCCATCTTGTTGCAATTGTTGCATTGCCTTGCTCGGCAAATTCCTGCATGGTGATAGTTGCACCTGTCACACTTCGGGAGTGTTCCCTCGTATCGTTTGACCGGTGTTGTGATGGCAGGGTTTGCCACTGGTTGCTGTTGCATGGCCATCCTCTGAAATCGTTTGCGTTCCACTTTGGCTTGACGTTTTCTTTTCTTGAACTCTGAGTTGTTGTTTTTGGCGGTGGCGACTGTTACTATTTATTGATTTCTCGGATCGTTAACACGATTGGGACTGTCAACTCCTTTTTCAATCTTGTTTGCGTTGACAGTGATGCGGTTTGCAAGGACAACTATCACGGCAGCCATCACGACAGTTGTAACTGCGGCTTGGAAAGTAGCGGCGTCCATAGGAAAGGAAGGGGTTTCGCTGCTCGGCTGATTGTTTCCGAATGATGACATGATTATCCCTATGATGCAGTCCTAGTACGGATTGGAAGTATGTTCGCGAAGGTTTGACCTACATCCCCATGATGCAGTCCTAGTACTGAGTGGAAGTGTGTTCGTAGAATGGTCTCAAGACGCTTGTCGTTCAAGTCGAGGTATCGTTGGTTGGTGAATAACATGATCCAACCACTAAAAGAGACTTGGAAATGTCTCCGGAGTTAAATTTCTATAGTCCAATGTCTTGACTAAAGCATGTTTCAGATATACTCAAATGAAAGTATGATGAGAGTATTTGAATAAAGAAAATGACACAGAAGTTAGCTGACTGTCAATATCTTTGATATTCATGATGTAAAAGTTCGGGAAAATGACCTTGTAAAAGGTCTTACATCATATCCAGAGAAGATAGTCCTTGACAGCATAAAGACCTAACCAAATGTACTTACAGTACAAGATAGTTTCATAGAAAATGCCACATCGGGCATAGACAGAAAACAATTCCTTTTAACAAGGAAAATAAAGTAAAGCATCTACTACTGGCGACGGTCATCCCTCTGGTGAACTCTCAGTTCAGCCAGTTGGCATTCCACATCAAGTAGATGTCTTTCGTACACCCTTTGGCGTACTCGAAGTTCTATGACTTCGGCTCGTGATTCAGCCAGTGCTTGCAGCAGGGTTTCATGGTCTCTCTCAGATCTCTCACGAGCATCTTCAAGACGAATGGTGCGGAGGGTATGCATTTTCGCATTGGCGACAACTTCTGTGATCTGATGTAGGGCTGTCCTGCCTTGAAGCTCATTTCGAGCCACTCTGCGGACCAGGATTGGCAAGATTCTGTCTGCTGAGCCCCCATTGCTCAGGTCATAAAAGCTTTGGTCACCATTAAATGGCATGGGTTGATCTTGTCCTTGGCTCCATGTTTCTAAGCATTCCACACACGGAGGCGTCGGGCCATGAAAAGCCGGACAAGGGTTAGGATTTGGAAAGGGAGCTGCCTGGGGTAGGTTCTCAACCTCGGGTTCGGAGTTAGCACCGTCCGAAAGGTCTTCATCATGGTGATCATTCACAGGGATAGGATGATCATTCTCTGGTTCTTCTTCAAACCATCCATCAATGACCTCATTCGGAAGGTACAAATTGTCGTGGGGATGGAGTCCAGCCATGTTATCTACGCATGAATTAGTGTAAGAAAATAATTATTAGACGAACTATCTAAATAATTATTTAGGAAATCTTCATTAGTTACATCATTATTTGTGAAGTGCATACCAGTTATATGTAATCGAAACAGGATAGGCCTTCGAATAAGTGACCTTAACTCCAATATTCACACAGAATA
This sequence comes from Lactuca serriola, assembly GCF_051521515.1. Taxonomy (NCBI): domain Eukaryota; kingdom Viridiplantae; phylum Streptophyta; class Magnoliopsida; order Asterales; family Asteraceae; genus Lactuca; species Lactuca serriola. The sequence goes on along the minus strand of NC_136412.1, from coordinate 286,132,193 downwards.
GGGGTAAAGCAAAATTTTCACAGATTTTAAGTCTATAACATCCTAGTTACATATAGCCTTAGTGTATCCACTTAGCAACTATCAACTTAGTAATGAAGATCCCGTTTTAGCTCTCAAGTATAAAGTACTTATAGTAACACCAAATACCCCTATAGTATTTTAAGTTTAATGTTATGTTCTACTGTTCTCCTTGTGGTATTGTTGGTAAGATTTTAGACTTGTTGCAACCACACAACTACACTTAGGCACATGCTAGTCAACCCTCGGATAATATAGTTGATCAGGCTATATCTTCCCAGTTTTGACTATATGTCTCTAAGTCCACCTGTGTTGCCCAACAATCGTAATTCTTTTGTACTGTCCTAGTGACATTGATTTTAGTATGAATGCAGGCACGTATAGTTAATTAAATATTTTATTATTTAAAGTATAAACTCTTGGTCAGAGTATTTTAATCCCATTGTATTTATAGTCTGTATATCTTTTATGGGTTGATATACTTAATTCACTATAAACAATGCTCTGATACCAATCTGTCACACCCCAAAACCGAGAACGACGGACACGTTCTGGGGCGGAGGACGTCATGTACAGTATCACAACAATGAAAGGTAGTAAACAAGAAACAACATCATCCATTGCATTAATAATATAATTTTAATACAAGTGTGTTCTGTCAAATTATAATAGACACTAAAATATAAAACAAAATGAAAGATGAGTCTTGAACGAGCTCCATCTTCTCTAAACCTTGCATCGGTACCTGTCTACTATTGACCTAAGGATACAAGTTATTTTGAAAGAGAGTATCAACTTTAAAGCTGGTGAGATCATAAGTATTTTAGTGTCTTAATTTGTATGTAAGTATTTGTACGTACATGAAATGTAAGTATTTGTATGTATATGAACTGTAAGTATTTGTAAGACTGTAATTGTAAGTATGGGTATGTAAAAGTTTTGAATAACCTAGAAAACCCTATGCTTCCTACTGAAAGTAGCCTTCTACCAAGGCATCTAGTATCTAACTGTGTCTATTGTAAGAGTGTGTATTTTCCCAAATCTAACTATCATTAACCAAAATATAGTATTTACATTACCATGCATCGTGTGAATGTTCACGAAGTGAATGTAATGGGGAAATAATAATGTACTGTAGTTTTATAATAAGTGACTACTACTGTACTAACTACCTTAAACCAAATGAAAGTTAAAGTAACATGTGATCGGCCTGTATCCTGCTACCGACTCAATAGTAAAACGACGATGTAAGACGCCGTAAGAAATGACATTTGGCACCCGTAGACTTGCAAGTCCCACTGTAGCGAGCAACAAGGTGTAGGATAGTCAATCCAGTATAGATCTATACACAAACTCATACGCTCCCCAATTAAGGAGATTCTGGACACAAAAACGGTCATGGCAGGTAGTGCCATGACCCGTTTAATGGCTCACATAACTGAATGTAATGTATGTGCTAGCTGTATTGTGTGTTCTTCCTCTGTCTAGCATGTATGTTTGTTTCTCATCACTATGTATTATGTTTGTTTCTCATCACTATGTATTATTTTTGTTTCTCATCACTATGTATTATGTTTGTTTCTCATCACTATGTATTATGTTTGTTTCTCATCACTATATATTATGTTTGTTTCTCTGTCTAGCATGTATAGACTCGTGAATGAACTGACTCGTGGTATGATTCCACATTCTAGTAGACGTATTAGTATCTTCCTAAACTACCCATATGGTAGCTTACTAGTAATATAACTGGTACGTATGAACATGGAAGTATACCCTTGCTACCCAAGGGTATTGAACTGACTGGAAGAACCTTTGTGACTATATATGTACACATGATACATAACTAATATTTAAACGACCTTCGGACGGATACCTGATACCCACCAGACCACATCCCAACTTTGAAAAGGAAATAGAGCGGATAGCCTTCCTAAGTACTTTAAACATTTCTTATATAACTATACATATATAGGCATGCAATTGACAATATAAAAGCATAAAATAAGTTTTGTAACACCTTTGAACATGATTATTATCTAAGAGAAGGTCGACTTGATGTCAACCTATAAAACGGGTTGGAAGTATTTGTTTGATAAAATAGTTTAAGCATAAAGAAACATTTGTTTGAAACACAATTGTAAATGAGTTTGAAATGAAACATACAGGGTAAAATGAATAGTTTAATAAGGAGTTTTAAACATATAAAACATTTATGAAAATCATGTGAAGAAAACTGTTTGGTAAAACAACTAATGAGTAGTAAATCATTTGAATGCTGCTTATTAATCACATGTGATTGATATAATAACTAGCATGATTCTACTTGTATCCCCCCTATAAAAACATTTAAAACATTGATTAAGGGGTATGAACTCACCTGTAGTGAGTGGTACGGACAAACTGAAGATGTAGGGTTGCTAGGTGTCAAGTGAAGTCTTGAACACACTCTATGATCCTAGTTAACATATAATGTCACATATATGTATCAAATTAGTCTACAAACAACTAATAAACAAAGTCAAGACACCCTAGGACATGTTAAACACCTTTAACAAGTGTTATAAGCCTCAAGGATTGCATCTAAGTGTTGTAGGGTAAAGCTAGTGTGTGTAGGGTTCAAGAAAAACTCCCTAATGGAGTTCACGACCCTAATGCCACCAACAAATGAGTTTACGGTCGTAAACTCATAGGTTTACGTTCGTAAGCTCATACTTACTTGGTCATTTGATGTTTTGAGGCTTTACAAGACCCTAAGAAGCATTTCTACTTAATGGCAAAGTCCTTGGAAGAGATTAGGGCACCTTTCAACTCCTTTGGGGAGTTCACGGCCCTGGAACCACTTACCCTTAGAGATTACGGCCGTAATATCTCATGGAAAGGGTGTTTTTGGTGTTTTCAAGTCCCTAATTTAACTAGGAATGAATCTAGGCTAGTGTCTAAGGCTTAAGGAGAGTTTAAAGCACACTTTGGCCCTTTTGTTTGGAGTTCACGGTCCAAGAACTTCTTGGGCCATGAACACCTTACTCTTGGTGTTCTTGGGTTATTTTCTAGTCCTACATACATTAGGATACGAGTCTAGGCTAGTTTCATTGCAAGAGGAAGGGACTAGGGCACTCTTTGCCCCTTAAAGAAGGGTTTACGGTCCAAGATGTTCTTGGGCCGTAAACTCTTTAATCTTGTTGGTTTCTTATGATTTCTAGTGTATTAGACACATATCAAGCCTTATAACACACTTAGATAGGAGTACTCATGATTTGGGATGAAAAGCCGAAGATCCGTGAGAGAGAATTTGGCTTTTCTCTAGCTGGAAATGTAACAAATGAATAAATATGGCTAAGAACCATATATATACCCTAGGGTTTTTGGCAGAAAATATTTTATTCATGCATTGAATTCTAATATCAACGAGTTTTGGAATAACATAGTTGGACAATACCCTAGTGCATCCTCTCTCCTGATATCTCTTTAAGTGTAAATCCTGAAATACTCAAACTTATACTAAAAGTCTGAAAATTTACTGCTACTGTTCTAAATTCTATTGACTTGATATGGTTTGTACAGAATGGAAATTTCGGGTTGTCACAAAATAAGTCAATCTTACCATTAGTAGGCCTCATTCACGAAGCCGGTCTATAAGGAGGTATAAGGTTACTGCCTATAAAATGGCATTTAATGGGTGTCCACTCTCACCCACCGCTTCCTTGACTGGTGGAGGGTCGTTAGCCGAAAAAGGTAGGATAGGACCTTAATCCTCATTAAAAGTATAATGAAATTATAAAGTAACTATACCTTAATAATTACCAATCTTAGTTACTTTAGGAAAATGTGAATTTAGTGCTAACCCATAAAATTACACTTTGTACCTTACCAAGTTGTTAGTGGAGCATGTGTGGTTAATGTTGGAATAATGTCTAAGTCCATAACTATAATTGGTAAGACTTGACCCGACCCGGCATGGTCCATTTGGGTTGCATGACATCATGCATTTGGATAGACTATAATGAGAGAAATAAGACACTTATGGTTTTTAATATATTATAAGTTCTAGTATATTAATAATAAGAATAATAAGATTATTTAATTAGTATTGATCAAGAGTTAATCTAGGATTAATTAAGTGATCAAAAGAAGACTAATTAAATATATGGGTTGATTGTGTAAATCATCCATACTTGTATAGTGGGCTAAAACCCATAGGATGGTCCATGGATGCTCCATGGTGTATTTGAACCCATGGATCCAAGGAAATGGAAAGTCATGACAATTAGGGTTTACCCTAATTGTAACGCTATATGAAGATCTTATTCTTGACAAAATCGGCGACTAGTATCATACTAGAGTGTGAGTAAAAATAAGGGCTAGCCGATTTCATGAGTTGTGGATTTCTCTCAAGTTATTCCAAGTGTATTTGGTGTTGTGTGAACCATTTGAGGTGTCACACTTGGGGCACTAGGCACTCAAGCTTCATGAAGGCTTCCTACATTAAAGAGGTATGTATTCTATCTTGTTATATTCATTATTTTATATGCTAGATTAGGATAATACCTTGGAAAGTTCTTATTTGCATGTATAATAGAGAAAACATAGATCCAAGGTATTTAGGGTTGCATGTACACTTAGGAGTGTTAGAATGCTCATAACCCAACAGTTAACTAGCACACTAACAAGAACTAGTAAGTGTGGCAAGGGGTAACTTGACCTTATTATAGATCGGTGGAGCTATGTGGCTAACCGACACATCAATTAGGTGATAAAGTTAAGGGTACCAAGTCAATTTGTATGGTTATTCACACCTTGTTTGTGATCCTCGGCATCCCAGTCACAAACTTGAGAGGGAACAATCGAGATTCAAACATGCCATTGAAAAGTTCAATGTATCTCAAAAGATCTAGGAGTTTCAAAACCAATAAAACCTAATAATAAAATATTTCGTTCTTATGGTGGAAATTGGTAAATCGTCATTTACCTACCTTCAACTATTTTATAACTTGGATTACAACATCCCTCTTCCAGTTATAAATAGGTTGTTGGATCCTAGCCTTAATATTTCATATTGGGTGATATATTAAGGACTTTAAATCAACTAACTTGAATTCTCCCATTATAGATGTCTAGTTTAGACAGCTAAGGTCTTCCCAAATCTTTAGGAACAAGTTTCCTAATGAAGATGATATCCTAAATGGCAACCGAGGTGAAAGATCAATCCCTTTGTTGTGCATTAGTGGGACTGGAAATCATACTTCACTTCCTCCACCTCCTCCAATAAATCTCCCTATCCCACAAGTTTCGAGACCTGATAAGTTCTAAGTCAATCAATCCCTATTGGCAAACAAAGTCTATATGTGCTTAGGTCTTGGAGATTAAGTCCCATATTGACAAGCTGGGAGAGTCAGGTGTTGAAGTCTCGAGGTAGCTGGCTGTTGACTTGGTTCTTCAGTCACTCCCTGATGATAGATCACGACATGACCATTAATGATCTTACCTATTTGCTTGATGATGCTGAATCAACAATGATTTGGAGCATTGGTAAAGCAAAATTTATTTGGAAGATCAACTTCCCAAACTTCCATGGACATTGACAATGGTAACATTGGAAGTCCAGAAAAACTTTCTCTTCCCAATTGAAAGGGATTTTCCATAGTCAACTCGGTTGACCAAATGGTAAAGAGAAAGGCTAAGTCTGTGTACCGTTTCCAAAGAGTCCATATGTTTCTGTTGCCAAAGGAAGGGCATTGGTTGCGAAGCTGCCAAATTTATCTAAAAGTCCATAAGGATAGTAAAGTCAAATGTTTGACTCTGCTTTAGGTAAGGTCCATTATCTAACTTTATTAAGTTTCTATTCTAAGATTCTTATTGCATGATGTAACTGGGTCACATATTGATGTTTTAAAAATCAAAGAAGAGAGAAGAAACTTAAAGGAAGTATATGCTGATTCTGATCGTGAAGATGGATTTCGATCGCATGGTTCGGTGATCAGAATTTTGAGTTGTTACTTAAGAGTTATGATATATTTCTTAGGAATAGATAACAACAAGTTTTCCATATGGATTGTAAGGATAAGTTTTCCGTAAAGTTTTAAAATAAAAGAAAAATGGTTTTGATTTTATTTATTTTACGTATCCTTACAATGGTATTTGTGAAAAAGGTTGTTGCTTATATGTTTCCATTGATAAGCAATATGGGTATATGGATTTGATTCTTTCATTAGTGGTAGTGTCATAATTTACCAAATAAGGAAAGATTCTCATCACCCAAGTTTTAGTTGGATAGAAACTTGGAATCATGCAAGTTGTATTGTATGATGAATGAAAATTTTTATCTTTGGTAAATTAAGACTAATTCCTTGTTCACATTCGCATGTGAGTCAAGCGAAGGACTAAATGATCGGGTACATTAAGTTGTGCACTAGTCAGGTCCACCACAAAGGTAGATAAGATTATTCGTTATGATTTACTAAAGTTTAGTAAATATGATTATGCTTACGAGTTGAAGTGTAATTCTGAAACATTGGAAAAGTTTCAATGTATGGCATAATGAATAAGAAGAATCAAATAAGGCAGAAAGATAAAAGTTTCTCCAATCTGAAGAAATGGGAGAGTACTTGTGTATTCTGTTTTATGATTATCTTAGTGATTATGGAACCATATCACAATTGATCCTCTAAGGACACCTTAGTGTGTTTGTTGCCTGAGGAGAGGAATCGTAAATTGTTGAAATGGTTAAATCAAAACATAATTCATACTTCGTTCCAAAAACAAATCCTAGAGTTATACTCCAAGATTGTAACTTGAGTAACATAGTCTTTAGAAAGTTCATAACACTTGTCAAATGTAGAGTAAGATGTTTCCTATTCTTGTACATTTGAGATTGGTAAGTTGTGATGTTTTGGATAAAACAAAGACCAGCTAAGACCAATAGTGAGAAGTGTTTAACTTGATAAGAATCTGCACTAGCTATTGAATATTTATATTGTCAAGGAATGGTTCTTGACAAAGAGAAGTCTTATATGTCAAGAGGACAGTGGGAGTCTAAAAGATTCTGAAATGGTTTCAAGAACTAATCAAGAGTTTTGTTAATCACTAGCCCACGACTTGAGGTTTGTAATCTATCGTGTTGACATATTCTTATTTCTGTGTCTATTCCAGTTAAAAGTTGATTATGCTTGTGAGTTCTATGAATTCTTAATTGTTTGCATAACAACCTGGAAGCAATGGTGGGAATTGTGCTACCAGGTGGCAAGAAATTAAGATTGAACAAGTTCAGTCCATATGAGTTTGGATTTGTCACTAACCTTGTCTTGTGATTATGGTTATGACAAATTCACATGGATAGGAACACATACACCATAAAATCTAAGTGTCATAAGGTTTCTCTTCGATTCATGAAAATGATGGTAAGGAAACTCTTTCACTAAGTAGATTTTGAGTAGATAGCAATTGCGAGAATGACAAAAGGTCTAAACATTATGATTACAACATCCCTCTTCATAATTCTTTAGACACACAAGTGAGCTATCTAAGGAAAGGTGTATGGTTTTGATAAAGTCTTATCAAAGAAATTGCGTATCAGAAATCTGAACTTTGGTAGAAAAGTCAATAAAGTGTTGGTTTCTAAAAGTCCAGCTGATCTCTGGATACATGTCAAAGCTAGTGGGAGCATAAGTGTTATGCTAGTAAGATAATAAGCATTATGATAGTGGGAGCATGATTATTATGCTAAGTGTTGCAAGTCAGCAATATTAATTATAGAAAACAAAAGTTTCAATTCGCCTTGAAAAAGTTGTTTTGCTATAATTAAGGGAGAGGATTTTATACTTCACTCCAATTCTACAAGCTTAGATTGAGAATTTAGTCTACTTTAGTCAAGAATATATATGAATGTTATGCTGGAATGGTTCAACATAAGGAAAATTCTATATATGTTGCGTTCTCAAAATTCGATTATGATTACGACATCCCTCTTCATAGTTCAAATTATGAAAACATGGCAAATAAAAAATTTTATAGCATAAATCATGTCCCATATGCTTTGGGTATAGGTTTGATTACATGTGCTATAATATTCATCCATTCTAAATTTTCCAAATGCCTAGGGCATTAAGATGGAAAAAGGAATAGAACTGGAAATGACAAAAATGATTAAGCAAAATTGTTGAGGACAATCTGAGGTTTACCAAAGATTGGTTGCTCATGGACAATTAGAAGTATAGAGTAAGGACCATATTGACATATTTTGAAAAGAGGCAACTCTTGTTCAGTAGTGATGGTCAAAATGGTAATATGGAATTGTCTCCATAGGTGGAAGTTATTCTTTGAATCTGTGTAAGATTAAAGAACTTAATGCTAAGAAGGATGTTCAAAGGAATATACTTTGAATTTGAGACTTCATTTCCATGGAATTGTTTTCCATTGGAATACTTTGTAATGTCTGTTGCCAAGTCTTTGTGACTTCTGTGCATAGTCATTACAAGGGGATCATTGCATATAAGTTTAGAATCTAACAGATTACAGTAAATGGCAAGAGTTTGGTATTCTTGCATTTACAACAAGGATTGGAATTGTGAAATGAGCCTCATTGGAATATTGTCAATTGATCTATTTCACAAAGAGAGGACCATATGTAAACATAGTATGCATATTTGGAGTATGGCATAATTGTTGTTTGGAAAAACATAGTGTACATGCTTGGAGCATGTGATAACTAATGTTTTAATTCAAGCATAAAGTTGATTAATCGAAACATAAATAATGAGTAATCAATATGGTGCTTATATAAAAGGTGTTTTTATTTACACTCAAAGTGTTGGGGCCATATAAGATTAGTATTATTCTTGTGTTTCACTTTGCATGTTTTGACTTCCAGAATAATTATGTTATGGTATATATCATATTATTCAAACCATACACAGTCAGTCATATGTTGGAAGTAGATATGAATCAAGACTGTCATGAATTTGGCTTGTATGATTTTTCTAAAGTGCTTTAGACAATGCAATGGTTGCTACAACATTCATGAGTACTCATAAGGGCTGAGTATTGGATTCAACCCATGCTCACTTGCATCACTTCATAGAATTTATCTCGAGTGATCGTGAGACGGTAATATCATATAAATCTTCAAACCTAGAGATATGAGTTGTTGACTATGAGTTGGTTATTCATTGGTTGTACGAAAACGCATTGGTAACTCGATGTTTTAAAACGTGCCTTTGTGAATAATTCAACAAGTAGTTAGTACAAGCATATCAATCGAAGTTTATCTGTTCCTTCTAGAAATAGAAACGATATCTGGGCCCCTCGATGATTTGGTTTTGACCTATGTACCGGGCCCGGTCAGAACCTAATTGATGTGTTCAATTTAGTTCTATGTCGAAACAAATTAGAGATCGAGAAACAAATGTTGGACAATAAGTAAGACCATGTTCCATGTGTTTGTCCGGCTGATATCATGAGAATAGAGGATTATATGATCACTTATCTTAAATGGCGTATCATCATCATCTTAGTTCTGAAAGACTTTGAAAGAGCTACGATTGCTAGTCGGATTTTGAAGTCATATTTGCAAATATAGTTATTAGACTTATCCAAGTGGGAAATTGTTGGATATAGTGTCTAAGTCCATAACTTTATTTGGTATGTACTTGACCCGACCCGACATGGTCCATTTGGGTTGCATGGCATTGCAGTACTTGGATAGACAAAATGAGAGAAAGTACACTTGTGATTATTAATATATTATAAGTTCTAATATATTAATAATAGTATTATTTAATTAGTATTGATCAAGTATTAATCTAGTATTAATTTGGTGATCAAAGCGAGACTAATTAAATATATAGGGTTGATTATGACAATCATCAATTCTTTTATGGTGGATTAATGATCCATGATTTATGGGTTTGGTTATAACCATATGGAGCTCCATGGGAGTTACAAACCCATGGGTCATGAGCAATGAAGAGTCATGACAATTAGGGTTTACATTTGTAACTCCTAATTATGACACACTATAAAAGAAACCCTATAGCATGCAAAATCGGACTAGGGTATTCATAAGAGGGCATAACCGATTTTTGAGGCTAAGTGACATTCTCTCAAGTTATTCTAAGTTTGTAGTGTTGTGTGAAGCATTTGAGGCACAGAATTTGGGGTGCTAGGCTCACAAAGTCTTGAAGGAATCCAAGCAACAAAAAGGTATGTATTTCTGCTAGTTTTATGTTTTATATATTCCCCATGCCATGCTAGTTAGCAAATAACCTTGAAAAAGAAATTTGCGTGTATATATAGAAAATATAGATTCAAGGTTATTAGGGTTGCATGTACACTTAGGAAGTGTTAGAATGCTCAAAACCCATCAGTAATACAGTAATTTAGTTCAAAATATTCGACAAGTACATCAAAAGTAAACAACTAGTAGGGGTAATATAGTAATTAAGTTCAAAAGATTACCCCACACTACATCAAAATATATATCACATGCATTACCCCACTACACCAAAACCTAATTACTCTAAGGTCACAGGTTTGTCTTGGCTACATCCAGTTCCATCCTTGACTTTAACATTTTTCTGAAGACCAATTTCTGTGATTCTTTCTGAAAACTTTCTCACCCAACCATCATCATTCAAAGGAACCTTCTTCATAGGACTTCTCTTCACATGAGCCTTCTTCACAGGAGCTTTCTTGACAAGAGCTTTCTTAACATGATCTCTCTTGATAAGAGCTTTCTTCAGAGGAACTTCATTTACAGTAGGAGTAGGAGTGCTTGGAGCTGGAGTTGATTGGCTTGGACCTGCTGTGCTTGGAGCTGGAGTTAGCTTACTTGGGCATGTGGCTTTGTTGTGGCCAGTTTGGTGGCAAATGGTACATCTAAGAGGAATGCCTGCCCTTGACACAGTATGCCTTGTGTGCCTACCATTTGGCATAATGTTCTTTCAAACTTCCCTCAAATTTAGACAATGCTAACTTTTTTTGCATTCCTACACTACCCAACACTCACATTAATGTTGTATCTCTTAGATACTAGGGCTTTCATTTTCCTAAAACTCAGTTTAGGACTCTCCAAAAATCATTCACAAATTGTTTCCCTATCCACTTGTATGAAACAATTGACCTAAGTTTGAATGCCCTAGAGCACTTGTGCTCTGTTATAAGAGACTTAATCTGAAAAGTGTGTTCCTCTTTCATCCAGGAAGCATACAATCTAAAAGGGCATGTTGGATTCTTTCCTTTACAACACCTAACTAGCAACCTACTCTTGTCATTCATTTCATACCACAGATCATAACCATTTGCTACAGCATAACAACTAAGAGAGTATTTAAGTTCAACAGTAGTGGAGTATTTCATACCTAATTGAGGCTTCATCTCATTCCATTCCTGAGTATGATCATGTCTTGGGTAGATAGGTCGTATTGCATTATGATCTTCTTCATCCAAGTCATCATTCTGTATTTGACAAAGTTTGTTGAGGAATTGATCATTGAAATTTCTTTTGAGGGATAGAACTTCATCGTCCTCTACATGTTCAACTTTCAGACCATCTTCTAAAATGGAGTCAACATCATCAATAGAAACCAAATCATCATCTTCAAGGTCTACTTCTTCCTCTTGAATCCAATCAAACAAAGGTTCATGATGATGATCCACATACACATCCAATCTCTTCTTTTCATTGATATCTTCAAGAAACTCGTTAACATCGCAGTCATTTTGAATAACATGTAATCCCTCCGACAACCTCACTTCATGTGGACAGTAATACACATCTTTGCATCTTCCGTTAGTAAGCTTTTCAAGAAAGGGGATGAAATCAGGGAAGTTCATCTTGTTCACAACCGTGTATGGTAAAAAGGCTTTTACTCCTTTTAAATACATCAATAAGGTAGGTATGAACACCCCATTATAGTTTACATCAACGATTGTATCTGCACCTTCTGCCATTGTTGATGTTGATTGTGAGTCAAGAAGTTTGAGGGATTATCGACTGAGTAAATGGAGGAATTGGTGATTAAATGAGCCATAATTGTCGTTTCGATCAATGTGGTGTAATTTACCAATATCCAAGTAAGGTGATATGTGGATGTCATCGGACTATTTTATTTCGAGAAAATAAAATAAACATCGGATATGACCGGTATACCGGGTACAGACGGTCAAAATGATTGCATAACTACAAAAAATCGAGTATAAGGGTTTCATTTACAAAAAAAAAAAATAATAAGGACTAAATGTATACATTTCAAACAGTATCTTACCCTATCAAGTCATTTCCTTAATATTCCAACTTATTATAATTTTAGGAAAAAAGCTACAACCTTTTATATTAAGTTGCCTAAATAAGCGAATATATTTCATATATTAATTCCTTCGAAAAAATTATTGCAGAAGAAAAAAGGGATATTTTAATGATGTAAATTACTTAAATATCCCTTTCTAAAACATATCAATCACAATAGTTCCAAACATTATGGGGCCTGGATGAATAGAAATTAAAACAAATAATTGAAAATATCCGTTATAGCAAACAAGATCAATACAGATATGCCGGTCACCATTCATTTTTAGCCTCCACCCCACTCTAATAATCAAACACCTCTTTGTTAATATGACAGGTTCCACTAGGAAGTCAAAGATCTTGTTAGTATCTGCTTCGATTCTACTCATAGTGGTCGGAGTTAACTCTTCGAACATCATCAAATCATCATGTAGCCTCACTCTCCACCCTGACCTCTGCTACTCCACGCTTTCCGGCGTCCCTGAAAAGGTCAACACGCCAAATGACGTCATCGGGCTGGCTGTCAACAAAACCAAGGAGATAGTCCAACGGAACTACTTCACCATAAAGAAGCTTACACTTAGGACAAATCTTACACAACGTGAGAAAATCGCTCTCCATGACTGTCTGGAAATGGTCGCCGACACCCTCCAAGAACTCAACCAGGTCATCGTTTTACTGGAGACATATCCCACCAAGAAAGGGATTCGCCTTCGTCGACATGTCGATGACTTAATGACACTCATGAGCACCACTCTCACCAACCAAGAAACATGTATCGATGGGTTCTCCCACGACAAACATGATAGGCAGCTTCGTGAATCGCTTATCGACGGCGAGATCAACGCCGGGAGGTTATGTAGCAACTCACTGGCCATGATCAAGAACATGACCGACACAGATATGGCTAATGATCAAGTCAATACAATCGGCAGGAAGTTAAAGGAGGAGTGGCCGGAGTGGTTGTCCGCCGGAGATAGGAGGTTGTTGCAGTCAGGGACTGTGACACCTAACGTAGTTGTTGCCGCAGATGGAAGTGGGGACTTTACAACGGTTTCTGCTGCCGTTGCGGCTGCTCCTAACAGAAGCACAACCAGGTACGTGATCAGGATAGCTGCAGGGGTATACCGGGAAAACGTGGATATCCCGAGTAATAAACTGAACTTGATGTTTTTGGGTGCCGGAAGATCTTCCACCATAATCACCGCTAGCCGAAGTGTCGCCGGCGGCGTCACCACTTTCAATTCCGCTACTGTCGGTCAGTACCACTGATCAGTTGTATATGATATCAATGTGTTGTGTTGTATATAAGTTTCTCTATGCTAACTTTCAACTGTTTATATGCAGCGGCGGTGGGTGCCGGATTCCTAGCACGGGGCTTAACCTTTCAAAACTCGGCAGGGCCTTCCGGGAATCAAGCGGTGGCGCTACGTGTCGGGTCAGACCTATCTGCATTCTACCAATGCGGCATGATAGCATATCAAGACACCCTTTACGTCCACTCAAATCGTCAATTTTACATCAACTGTTACATCGCCGGCACCGTTGACTTCATCTTCGGCAATGCCGCCGCCGTGTTGCAAGACTGCGACATCCATGCCCGTCGTCCTAACCCAAACCAAAGGAACATGTTTACTGCTCAAGGCCGGAGCGACCCTAACCAGAACACAGGGATTGTGATTCAAAGATCAAGGATAGGAGCTACGTCTGACCTTATACCGGTTCAAGCAAGCTTTCCGTCGTACCTGGGTAGACCATGGAGGAACTTCTCGAGAACGGTGGTGATGCAATCAACGATTAGTGACGTGATTAACCCAGCAGGATGGTTTCCTTGGGATGGGGATTTTGCGTTGGATACTTTGTATTACGGAGAGTATCAGAATACAGGGGCTGGGGCTGATACGTCCAATAGAGTGACATGGCCGGGGTACAGGGTGATTACCAGTGCGACGGAGGCCGGAGGTTTTACTGCCGGAAACTTTATCAATGGTGGTAATTGGTTGGCAGGCACCGGCTTCCCTTTTTCTCTTGGGCTTTGAGGAATATTGATTCTGTATATGAATAATGATTGAATAAGTTGTTTGATATAACAACAACAACAAATATTGTATTTCTTTGAATCCAATATTGTAAGTTTCACCATAAATGATGAACAAAGGTAAAGTTTAAGGCATGTTTCGATGGATAAAACTTCTCATTTAAAGTTTTCTTTTTCTTAATTAAGCAATTCTTCAAAAACCATAATTGTTTGGTCAGGTATTTACATATCAATCGATCTTTCATGAGTTTGGCGTTTATTATTTTATTATTTTGTGATATTTTTGAAATAAATAATTTTTTTTTAATTTTAAAATTAAAATATTATAATATATATATATATATATATATATATATATATATATATATATATATATATATATATATAAAATATGATATGATAGTAAATTGCAATTAATATGTATTTTTGTTCTTTATTTTAAAATTTTATTTTAAAAAAATGATTATTGTTTATACTTTGATATTTAATTTTTTAATCAACCCGTATAATATAGAAGTTTTACACCTAGTAGTAAAACTGACAACATAGCTACTTTTCAAAATTTTAAGATTTTCATTTTTGAAATTTTATAATTCTCGTAAAATATAAACTGTAGAGTATTTTTCATCTGAAAGTTTAAATTTGTTAGATACTTTACAAAATGTTTTCTATGTTGTAGTTGTTGAAGCAATTTATATATTTTATTGGAGGTAGTTGTTGATGTAGACCTTGTATTTATTCAAAGTTGTATAAATAAATCGTTCAATCACAAAAATGACCGAGATTAAGGAATGTTAGATCACAAAATGACAACCAAAATGACAATCTTTCTACATAAAGTCACAAAAAAGTCATTATCTCGTAAAATATCTTTTACAAAGCTATTTTATTTTGGGAAACTAGTTTGGTAAGTACTTTCATTTTCCCAAACAAAATTAACTATTTCCAAAATGACAATATTAATATTATAAATATAATATTGTAAAGATATTACTTCTAAAATTTATGGTTATTGTGTAATAAACATAATCAAGTGGTTAGTTGTTGACATGTCTCTTTTGATCAATTTTGTGCTTTTTTGAGAAATTAAATAATTTACTTTCAAATATCAACAAGTTATACTATATTAAATTTAAAAATTAACAAAAACATATCATATAATAATAAGTTCATTTTTGATGATTTAACAGATTATTTATTAAATAGTAAATAGCATCTGTATATAGAGCTGAACATGATACGATATTAGTTTATTTTTACTCAAATCGTATACCGTACCACCTATAGTTAGTACAAATTTTTTGTTATCACTATCGTACCACGTATATTTGATACCAACTTGTTTGACTCCCACCAACTTTTGATTGGTAAAAACTGGTGATGATATAATTACGAAGGTCTCGTTTAATAGTTGTTGTTTGTGAAAGTGTTGTCTGTGAAACTTTTCTTATTAGAAAAGAAAGACCGACTATACTCAATGATGAAAAATGACCATATTATCCTATTGTTTTATTTTGTGATGCATAAAGTTGCTGAATAATTAAAAAAATATACAAATTGTCATACAAAATCAAAATTAAACAATATTCATTTAAAAACCCAACGTGTAATTCTTGACCTAGTAGTGGTGGGATGAATAAGATTTTTTAAAATAAATTACGATATTGTGGTGTTGTCCAACAAAAAAAATTAATACAATAAAAATGAATTAAAAAATTAACTAAAAAAATTAATAATCCAATAAAATAATTTTTATTAATATATAAATATTATATATATTATAAATAATATTTATTAAAATATAATAATCCAATATAAAAATTAATCTATAAAAAAAGAATTAAAAAATTATTTAAAAGAAATTAATAATCCGATAAAATAATATTAGTTAATATACAAATAGTATATTAAAAATAATATTTATTAATATATAATAATCCAGTAAAAAAGAAATAATGCAATAGAAAAGAAATTATATATATATATATATATATATATATATATATATATATATATATATAAGAAATTAATAATCCAAGAAAGAAAGAGACGATGTTTGGGGCATAATTGTCTTTCCAAGTATCATTTGATTTTCTAAGTAATTTAGGGTTTTAGACTGGAACTCGACAAGTTGGGGAGCTCTAACTCGTCGAGTAGAAATCGTTTTTGGATGCGGGACTTAGGATCTACTCGATGAGTTGGAAGGCTCAACTTGACGAGTAGACGCTGTAAATAGAAATCCTAATTTTCAGGGATTTGTACTCTATTTAAAGAACTTATGGCTCATTTGTAGCCTCTCTCATCGTTCTTACAACCCAGAGAAACCCTAGTTCGAGCCTTATACCTTCTTGAGAGAGAGAGAGAGAGAGAGAGAGAGAGCTTTGGAGAGTGATTTTGGTGTGGTTGTGAAGGATTTTGAAGCTTGAAGAAGAAGGAGTAAGGAGAGAAGCAGTAGATCCGACATCTACTCTGTATTGGTGACCATCTTGAGGTATAAAGTCGTTATCTTGATCTTTAGTTGCTTAGATCTCATTTTATGGAAGTAAATGGTCACTTTTGGTGCATAATGGTATCATTCTTGGATTGGAACTTGTTATGAGGATAGGGTTTCAGATCTGGACATCTCTAGACCTCCATGGACATAAAGTTGCTCACTTTATCTATTCTTAGCCTTTCTCCATGCCCTAAACTTTGCATAAACCTTAGTTTGAGTGTTTTAGCCTCTTAAGGTCTTGCATGCACATAAAGTTGGCAACTTTACATGATAACTACACCCTAGGGGGATATATCTGTAGTTTGAAGTCTTAAATTCCCCTGGAAAGGACTAAACATGAAAAGGGCTAAAGGGACTCGACGAGTTGCTTAGCCAACTCGACGAGTCGGGCAAGGTTCACTCGTTTTTGGGATCCCGAGTGATCTCGGTGAGCTGATTAGGGGTTTTGGTCTAGAGATTTCGGCTTAGAGTTTTCGGCCCTTGAACACTGAAGAACTCGAAGAGTTACTTGGGTAACTCGGTGAATTGACTCAGGATTTCAGTTTTATGGACCTTGAAGGAACTCGACGAGTTGGGGTCAATATGGACTGTTGACCTTGACTTTGACCAGGGTTGACCAAGTTTGACTGTGAGAGAATTTATAGTATTCTGGGATTTGACAAGTTAATCACATGTTGGTTATAGGTAGTTGAGTTGGAGTAGCGCGTTGGGACTTATATGATCTTATCATAGCAGTTCAGCATTCTAGAGAGGTGAGTCTTTTCACCATACCAATGGGTCTAAGGCACCAAGTCCGACCCATTTTACGATATGTGGATTGTTGATTGATTATGCATTATGTTAGTATAACTCTTGCATGGAAGACCCCTCGGGGGTTCCCGTGGTAGTAGATTGAGACGATGCGGGGGTTCCCATGACATTAGTGTAAGACCTTGGAGGGTTTCCATGACATTCTATTATATTTGCATGTTTTGCTTGTTTGTTATTTCTTGTTAGTAAAGACCATGTGGGGGTTCCCATGGCAGGAAGACCATGTGGGAGTTCCCATGGCAGGTAGTTAAGACCACGTAGGGGTTCCAGTGGCACTAGGTGTAAGACCTTGGAGGGCTTCCATGACATCCTTATATGTCGTATGCATGGCTTATATGGTTTATGTAGCTTTCATAGCTAATATGGATTATGTGATTATGTGGATTGTGTGGAGTATGCTCTGGGGAACTCACTAAGCATTAACTTACAATTTGTTGATTGTTTCAGGTACTTCTGAGCCTAAGGGAAAGGGCAAGGCTTGATGGCACGACATGCACTCTCTCAGGTATTCTATAGGACACTCTGATATTTGAAATAAAAATGTTGATATTATGAATTTTAAAACAATTGTTCTTGAGATTTTGTGGTTTAATGGAAATGTTTTGATTATTAAAAATGAAAATTTTCTTTTGAAAAATTGGGTCATTACAAGTTGGTATCAGAGCCTTGGTTTGAGGGCTTCGGGCACACTCTCGGGTGTGTCAGGACTCAAACTAAGGACATGGTAAAATTGTTTTAAAAAATATGAGTAAAAAACTTCTTAAAATGGAAAAGAAGAGAGTGCAATACGCGTGATCGACCGAGCATAGTAAGTAGTTCCACAATATGTTAGCCATGTTATACTGATATTTGAGTTATGATAGTCGGATGTGTTTTGCTATGTGTATGCTTCTAAAATTGTATATGGTCAGGAGCATATAGCCTTAGAATGATTGATTTGGCCTTATTTCTTGTTCCTTGTTTGGTTGTAGACCTAGGGTAGAATCTATTATTCGAAAGTCTATTTGATCCTTTTCTGTGTATAATTTGCATGCATAAAGGCAACCTGTTATGATTGGTCTAATTTCTGGTTTGATGTGGGTAGAAAAAATCTTAGGATAACTTAGGGTTTGAATTATGTTTTGTTCTGGGATGAATTAGAGTTATCAGGTAGAACCTTGGTGAAGGTACAGGTAGGTGTAGAAGGTAGTATTGGGCCCGTACTACTGAAAACACAGGACTTGTACCCTAACTGATGTTGCATCTGGAAGCTCTAAGGAGAACCGGTGTGGGAGGATCCCCTTTTTGGACATCTTGATCATTATGACTTATGACATTGCAGTTCAGTATGGTGGTGACACGATTTGGAGCAGGTGGATCAGGATCTGGATCTAGGTCGGGTGATGGTATCGAGCCCGTTGATGAGAGGTTGCGCGAGCTCATTGCAGTCGAGGTTATGAGGGGCATCCTTGGCGCCACCCCAAGGATTTTTGGGACGGCCGAGGATGGGATGACGGAGATTATGGAGGGGAGTCTCAGATCATTCAGAGCCGAGATTGTTGTGGGCCAGGTCGGGGCCCAAACTCCCTCGCTCCTGGAGTACAAGGTGTGACATCCCCATTTTCACGGCCAGAAAAGACCGATTTTGTTTATGATTTATAAAAATCAGAGTACCTCTTTTAATAAAAATGTTGCGGAATTTGTTCCCAGTAAAACATGATAAACACGTTATCAAAGAATTTCCGAAGAAAAGTATTTTTATTCATTTTAAAACATTTGGGATGTCATTGTCAATACAGAAACATAAGCATAAACAGAACTTACATACATTATCACTAGTGATTTATATCTCCTTAATCTCTCAGTGTATTGTGACTTCATATCAACACCTGTGATATAAATAAACTGAGTGGGTCGGGTTGGGAAACCTGGTGAGTACATAGGGTTTTCAACCCACAATAATATAATTATTATATTTTAACATCAAACAATCAACCCAATTACCCATTCCCATTATCTTCTTAAGGATTTACCCTAAGGGTAAGCTAATCCTTGTTCATTCATTCCTAAGGATCATCCTAAGGAAACAACATGAAGTCCATTGTTGCCAATGACACAGTGGTCAAGCGCAGCTGCTAATATTATCACTTAGGTGCAGTTGCCAGAATTGGGACATTTTCTACGAGGCGCTTCTGCCGGTATTGACCTTTAAACGCTACTGTCATGGTCATAAGGCTCCCTATTAGGCGCAGCTGCCAATACTGTCCTTAGAGCGCAGCTGCTAGGACGTTTACCGTAGATCTAAAACATCTACAGGTTGTGGTGTAGCTGCCAGTGCTCATCTATAGGGTACTAGGTCCACTGCTGCCAATGTTTACCTATAGGGCACTAGGTCCATACTACTAATGTCCCTCTATTTCAGCTTTTATCCCTCATCATTCATATACCCATGTTTTACCCAACATATTTTGTAGATATAAAATACTTTATACAACTTACATCATTTAAAACATGTATAAAAATCTTTCACCAACATAGACAACAAGTATTCAGACAATATGCACACATAGCACGTAATTTATATTAAAATACTTCATATCTATGTGTAAGATGAAAGTAACTATGCACTCACCTGAAAAGTTGGTGATTCTGCCCTCGAACAGCGCTTCGTTATCTCAAAACAATTATTCCTCGATAAAACCTAGTATCAATACCACTAGGGTTTAGTCTAACGATAACCACTACTAATTAATAGTCTGACTATTATTACTATTATATAAGCGTTAAACGATACTTATATAACTCATAATAATAGCCCAAATAATTATTTTAAGGACCTAATAACATTACTATAATTATTTGAAAGCTATATTAAAAATTGCGTAAGTGTAGCTCACTTACATCAGATTTTAAAGAAAACCGGACTTTGCTCGGAGTAGCGTTGTGAAACCGAAAGACCCTTTTCCTCGGGACTCCGGGAGCCTCGGGGCTTCCTTTGGGTGCTAGGGGTTTTATCTAGGGTTTAGGAGGGTTTAGGGGAGCTAGAGAGAGAAAGAAACTAGAGAGAGAAGTGAGAAATGTGTGAAAAAGTCGGAACCCTCGCCCCCCCCCCCCCTTTATAGCATACGAGGCCTCAGACTACGTTGGGCGTAATCCTTGCCTAAGCGGGGCGTAACTGCGGATAGGGTTTCCACCTCGGATCCAGCTGTCTCAGACTCGTCAGAAGGATAAGGCCGAAGGTATGCGGTGCGTACTGGATCTCGTACGCGGGGCGCAGTGTGAGGCTACGTGGCGTGACCCGAAGCGAAGCCTTGGTCAGCAAGCAACGTCTCAAAAGCAGCCACATCATCAACTTCTCGCAGATTTTGCAATTTTACACTCCGACTTCTAAAAATCATATCTTTCGCATACGAGCTCCGTTTTCGACGTTCTTTATATCCATGTGAAGGTGGGAACATACTCTACAACTTTTGTTTAGACTCCATCGACTAATTTTGACTTTATTTTAAAAGTTATATTATTAATAGACCGGGACACGATTGGTCCGTTAAAAATTTCATAACTTCTTCATTCGACGTCTGTTTTCGTATATCTTTTTATCGTTACGCTACTATTAATGAGATCTTTGATTCTCGTTTAGGTTGTGTTGGCTAAAAACCGCTCGATCTAATATTCGAATTTCGGCTATTGCTAAGCCGAAACTTCGAAAAATCATAACTTCCTCATACGAAGTCAGATTTGGGCGTTCTTTTTATGGATGTTCTCGGTTTAACATATTCTACAGCTTTCATTTAGATCACCAATGCTAAAAATCACTCTATCGTAAATTCACTATTTACGTCTCCCGGTGTCGTGTCGGTTTTGCTGTAAAACTTCGATGAGCCATAACTTCTTCGTTATAACTTGGATTTCGGCGTTCTTTATATGTATGGAACCATTGAGACATATTCTACAACTTAGTTAAGATTATTTATTCTAAATAATATTTTTTCAAAAATTCGTTTTCGACCCCTATTATCTCTAAATTGACTAGCCCGGATCTACAGGCGTTACAATTATCTCCCCTTAGGATGATTACGTCCCAGAATCATCAACGAAATAGGGCCCAAATGATGACTCCATATGCTATCTCTTCATCCTAAGTAATAACCGTAACTTTCATGTTTCTTTGAACGAGTATCTAACTCTAAGACTTCTTGACTACAAACGGTGCTTGATCTTGCAATTGCTCCCTATCTCACATTAGACTCCAAATTATGACCTACCATCATGTGATGCACGTTTAGAATCAGGTCTCTTAGAGTTAAATTCCAAAATAGACTATATCATCCTTCATGTTCTAATGTGATATAATCACATTTTAAAAGGTAGCATTCCTAGCTACAAGAAACTATCGCGATACCTCTACTGATCGCTTTTATTAATTCTTCCAGCTTGAGTAAGGTGATACATCGGAATTGGTTCTCTAAACTATGTAACATACTCGTCTTAGTCGGACTCAATTCGATATGACCACTAGGGTTGGAATATCAATAATCTCCTAAATCATTACTGAAACGATAGTAACGACCTACTTAGATAAAACGAAATTGATTACTAGTTTCTTGGTAACATTGTGACTTTCCCTAATCCAAGCGTGAGTCATGTGCTTCCGATAGTATAGGCCACTACTACCATTCACACCTACTCATACTCGTCCCAAGTATTGTCCCACAATTTTCCAAGTCACCATACAAGAAAATCACATAATAGCTTAACACATCAAATATCAAAACGAAGGTTTTATATTATTCCTTGAAATGATTACATAGGTGTTCAAGTTCACCCTAGACTATGCCTCTAACAGGCTACATCACGTAGTACTATCTACACGACTACTTCATAACTCGATCTTTGGATGTCAAGCCTTCACTCCTGAATCCATGCATTGTCATCTGCTTTGTCAAGGATCATTTGAAATGCTCTCACCTTTGGCTTTGGCGGCACATTTGGCTTTATAGCCCCTTCTCTCTTTGGTCAGTCTTGCTTGAAGTGCCCTTCCTCGTTACATTCGTAACACACCCTTTTGTTGAATGTACACTCGTTGGCATAATTCCCATGCTTCCCACACTTGAAACAAGTCACCTCCTCACCGTATTTTCCAGTGTGCTTCTTTTTGCACTTTTCGCACCATCTTTCTTCACTTCCTCCTCCTCTAAACTTCCTTGTATTGGAATTTCTCTTCTCATCGGGCCTTGTCGATCCTTCGAATTTCCTTTTTTTGCTAACCTCAACCTTGATGGCAACTCTTCCCTTAATCATATCCTCCACAGATTTGGCAGCCCAAATAGCTGCTTCCAGAGTAGGTGCTTGACGCACTGGTACCGCGTACTCCCATGGAAGTCCTTTTGCGTACTTGTCGATTTTCGTCAGCTCATCCGGAACAAGACGCAAGGCGAACTCCATCTTCTCTGTGAAGTTGGTGTATTCATCAATAGACATGCTTCCTTTCTTCAAGGTAAGGAATTGGTTTTCTAGCTCGAGCAGATTTTGGGCTGAGCAGTACTTACGTTTGAACTGCACCAAAAATTCTGCCCATGTCAGTTGCAGGGGCTCATTGGGGCTTAGAGTCTTCCCCAGAGTGTTCCACCAACGAACCGCGCCTCCTCTGAACTGGCGTACCGCAAACGTGGTTTTTAGTTTGCCTCTGCAACCACACATCATGAAAGCTAACTCCATCTCCGAGATCCAATCCATGACCCCGATCAGATCTTCCTTTCAAGTGAAATTCGATGGCTTGCAAGTTAGAAAATCCTTGTACTTGCATCCATTCCTCTCGACTCCGTCATCCTGGTTGTTTTTTCGAACTATTGGTGGGTTGGCTTGACCAACGGTCCCACTGTAGTTCCCTCCTTCTGACTGCCCATCGTTCAATTCAGGCTGGTCAACTGGCATTGTAGGTTCGTCCCTATTTTCATGCAACATCTACCTCGTTTCTTCCCTTTGTTCAGATAACATAGCCCGCATCATGGCTTGTACTCCAACCATGGTGATTGGCTCAGGTGCAACTTCTACTACGACTGGTATTTGCTGTATCACTGGGGGCTGATATCGATTCCCATTTGCATTCAGGTTTCCGCTACGGGTCCTTGCCATCTTGATCTATACACCGAATAAGGTGAATCTATATCTTTATTTAGGATTGACATTTAAATAATCCTTATCACTCCTAAACGTTTATATGCTAGTTCTAATATCGTAGTTAAACGCTTAGAATCCTAAACACATAAGGTTTCCAGATCCGGTCGGCAATAGACCATAGATCTGAACAAATAACAGCATATCAGGCACAAGCATTTAGCACATAAAAGCATTTTAGGCATAATTCCTAAAATAAGCTAGTGCTCACACCTCACAATCATCGCTTAGCATTCTAAGTTTAAGTCTAGAAATAAATCCATATTCCTAGTTCTCTTAAACTAATGCTCTGATACCAACTATGACATCCCTATTTTCACGGCCAGAAAAGACCGATTTTGTTTATGCTTTATAAAAATTAGAGTACCTCTTTTAATAAAAATGTTGTGGAATTTGTTCCCATTAAAACATGATAAACACGTTTTAAAAGCATTTATGAAGAAAAGTATTTTTATTCATTTTAAAACATTTGGAATGTCATTGTCAATACAGAACTTACATTCATTATCACTAGTGATTTATATCTCCTTAATCTCTCAGTATAATGTGACTTCATATGAACACCTGTGATATAAATAAACTGTGCGGGTCAAGTTGGGAAACCTGGTGAGTACATAGAGTTTTCAACCCACAATAATATAATTATTATATTTTAACATCAAACAAGCAACCCAATTACCCATTCCCATTATCTTCTTAAGGATTTACCCTAAGGGCCAGCTAATCCTTGTTCATTCATTCCTAAGGATCATTCTAAGGAAACAACATGAAGTCCATTGTTGCTAATGAAACAGTGGTCAAGCGCAGCTGCTAATATTATCACTTAGGCGCAGCTGCCAGAACTGGGACATTTTCTATGAGGCGCTTCTGCCGATATTGACCTTTAAACGCTACTGTCATGGTCATAAGGCTCCCTATTAGGCGCAGCTGCCGATACTGTCCTTAGAGCGCAGCTGCTAGGACGTTTACCGTAGATCTAAAACATCTACAGGTTGTGGTGTAGCTGCCAGTGCTCATCTATAGGGTACTAGGTCCACTGCTGCCAATGTTTACCTATAGGGCACTAGGTCCATACTACTAATGTTCCTCTATTTCAGCTTTTATCTCTCATCATTCATCTACCCATGTTTTACCCAACATATTTTGTAGATATAAAATACTTTATACAACTTACATCATTTAAAACATGTATAAAAATCTTTTACCAGCATAGACAACAAGTATTCAGACAATATGCACACATAGCATGTAATTTATATTAAAATACTTCATATCTATGTGTAAGCTGAAAGTAACTATGCACTCACCTGAAAAGGTGGTGATTCTGCCATCGAACAGCGCTTCGTTATCTCAAAACAATTATTCCTCGATAAAACCTAATATCAATACCACTAGGGTTTAGTCTAACGATAACCGCGACTAATTAATAGTCTGACTATTATTACTATTATATAAGCGTTAAACGATACTTATATAACTCATAATAATAGCCCAAATAATTATTTTAAGGACCTAATAACATTACTATAATTATTTGAAAGCTATATTAAAAATTGCGTAAGCGTAGCTCACTTACAGCGGATTTTAAAGAAAACTGGGCTTTGCTCGGAGCAGCGTTTCGAAACCGAAAGACCCTTTTCCTCGGGACTCCGGTAGCCTCGGGGCTTCCTTTGGGTGCTAGGGGTTTTATCTAGGTTTTAGGGGAGCTAGAGAGAGAAAGAAACTAGAGAGAAAAGTGAGAAATGTGTGAAAAAGTCGGAACCCTCGCCCCCCTTTTATAGCCTGTGAGGCCTCGGACTACACTGGGCGTAATCCTTGGCTAAGCGGGGCGTAACGTCGGATAGGGTTGCCACCTCAGATCCAGTTGTCTCACACTCATCGGAAGGATAAGGCCGAAGGTACACGGTGCGTACCGTATCTCGTATGCGGGGCGTAATGTGAGGCTACGTGGCGTGACCCGAAGCGAAGCCTTGGTCAGCAAAAACCGGCTCAAAAGCAGCCACGTCATCAACTTCTCGTAGATTTCGCAATTTAACACTCCGACTTCTAAAAATCATATCTTTCGCATACGATCTCCGTTTTTGACGTTATTTGTATCCACCCGAAGGTGGGAACATACTCTATAACTTTCGTTTAGACTCCATCGACTAATTTTGACTTTATGTTAAAAGATATATTATTAACAGACCGGGACACGATTGGTCCGTTAAAAATTCATAACTTCTTCATCCGACGTCCGTTTTGTCTATCTTTTTATCGTTACGCTACTATTAATGAGATCTTTGATTCTCGTTTAGGTTGTGTTGGCTAAAAACCGCTCGATCTAATATTCGAATTTCGGGTTGTATATTGCTAAGCCGAAACTTCGAAAAATCATAACTTCCTCATACGAAGTCTGATTTGGGCGTTCTTTTTATGGATGTTCTCGGTTTAACATAATATACAACTTTCATTCAGATCGCTAATGCTAAAAATCACTCTATCGTAAATTCACTATTTACGTCTCCCGGTGCCGTGCTGGTTTTGCCGTAAAACTTCAACGAGCCATAACTTCTTCGTTATAACTCGGATTTCGGCGTTCTTTATAAGTATGGAACCATTGAGACATATTCTACAACTTAGTTAAGATTATTTATTCTAAATAATATTTTGTCGAAAAGTCATTTTCGACCCCTATCATCTGTAAATTGACTAGCCTAGATCTACGGGCGTTACACAAGGCGTGTGGGGCACCAGAGTTCTTTGGGGTCAGGGACCCCATAGTTAGCTGATGTTGGTGGGCGGACATAGGAACACCCAACACACTAGTTCTTGCCTGGATACATCGAAGGTGGGGTTTGCTTCATGTATGTTGAGGGATCGAGTCCAAGATTGGTGAGGAGAAGTGACTAGCCAGGTGGGGGCAGACAGTCTGGCTGAGATGACATGGACATATTTTGTAAGAAGCTTTAATTTGGAGTTTGCACCATCTATTGAGGTGCAACGGTTGGTGAGGGAGTTTCAGGAGCTTCAACAGACCACTGAAACTGTGGCGCAGATCACTGCTATGTTTCGAGAACGAGCACTATTGATCCCGCAGTATGCTGCAGATGAGGACATGAGGAGGACGAGGTATCATTCCATGCTGAGGGATGATATTCATGAGTTTGTGAGCTTTCCAGAGTGCAAAAACTTGAACGAGATTGTGGAGAAGGCACGTGAGCAGGAGATGGAGTTGGAGTTCTGTACCAAGCGGAAACCCGAGCAGGCACAAACAATAGTAAGTTAGGATAAAAAGCATAAGACCTTGGATTCATCCAGTAAGGGCCAACAGGGCCGTGGCCGGTGTGCCAAGTGTGGGAGATCTCATAGTGGAGTTTGTCGGGGGACGGGCCTGGTAGTTTATACGTGTGGTCATCCAGGCCATGTGAGTAGGGATTGCCCCAAGAAGGGCTTGATTTGTTTCCACTGCAACAAGACTGGCCATAAAAAGGTCGAATGCCTGAGGTTGCAGGAAGGGGGAGGAGTATTCGTAGTGCCTGCTCCCACCACACTGAGGATAACTGATGGCCTCCCTGCTAAGGCGGATGCTCCTGCGGTGAAGATTCGTGCATTTCAGTTGACCACCAAGGAGGCTCGGGCAACACCAGACGTTATGGCTGGTACGTATTTTTATCTTCCTGCTCTATATTTATTTGCATTGCTTATGTGTATATTGTTCTTATGTACAGGGACCTTTTTGGTTAATGGTATGTCGTCTCACGTTCTATTCGATTCGGGTGCTACCCAATCGTTTGTTTCTCTTGCGCTTAGCAAGAAGTTTCGGGATGCGCCGGGGACTTTGGGTTCCCCACTTGAGGTTGAGATTGCGGACAGCCGCACTGTGAGTGTTGCGAGGGTGTATCGGGACTGTGTCTTGAATGTGCTTGGGGAGAGGTTTTGTGTTGATCTAGTCCCGATACCATTGCGAGGGATGGACTGGTTAGGGCCAATGGGGCCATGATTGACTGCGAGCGCCAGTTGGTGAGGGTTCGAACCCCAATTGGGGAGAGCTGGTTATTTATGGAGAGAGGGCCTCATAGGGGCCAACCCACTGTTAAGCTGCGAGGGCTAGGAGACTTCTTCAGCAGGGTTGTTCGGGATTTCTGGCATATATCTCAGATACAAGGGTTGAGACCATGACGGATTTGGGGTAGTGTACCAGCTGTACAGGAGTTCCGGGATGTCTTTCCCGAGGAGTTACCTGGAGTACCTCTGGAGAGGCAGGTGGAGTTTCATATTCATTAGTGTCGGGTGTCACTCCGATAGCCAAGGAACCATACTGGCTAGCTCCGCCCGAGATGCAGGAGCTATCTATGCAGCTTTAGGAGCTGCTAGACCGAGGGTTTATCTGTTCGAGCAGTTCCCCGTGGGGAACACCGATCCTATTCGGGAAATAGAAGGACGGGTCATAGAGGATGTGTATTGATTATCGAGAGCTAAACAAGCTAACGGTGAAAAACCATTATCCGCTACCAAGGATTGATGATTTGTTCGATCAGCTGCAGGGTGCGTCTTGGTTTTCCAGTATTGATCTTCAGTCGAGGTACCATCAGATGATGATTTGGAATAAGGATATACCGAAGACAACTTTCACGACTCGATACGGGCACTATGAGTTTGTGGTGATGCCATTTGGGCTCACCAATGCTCCAGCAGTGTGGGTACCGGTCATCGGGGGAGCGAGACATATGATATTGGAGGAGGCACACAATCTAATTTCTCTATCCATCCAGGAGCTACAAAAATGTATAGAGATCTGAGACTGAGCTATTGGTGGCCCTACATGAAGCGGGAGATTGCTTGGTTCGTGAAGCGGTGCTTGACCTGCAGTAAGGTCAAGGCCGAACATTAGCGGTCGTATGACAAAGTTCAGTCGTTACCTATTCCTACGTGGAAGTGGGAATAGATGACCATGGACTTCACTACAAAGTTACCAAGGACAACAAGGGGTGTGTATGCCATATGGGTGATTGTGGACATGTTGACGAAGAGTGCCCACTTTATTCCGATCTCCGAGAGCATATCCGCAGAGAAATTGGTAGATATTTATGTGCTAAAGGTGGTGGCTAAACACGGGGTGCCAGTGTCGGTAGTCTCTGACAGAGATGTTCGATTTACATCTAGATTTTGGAAGAAGTTTCATGAGGAACTGGGCACTTAATTATATTTCAGCACGACGTACCACTCCCAGACAGACGGCCAGAGTGAGAAGACGATTCAAGCACTCGAGGATATGCTTCGGGCATACGTGTTGGACTTTGGAGGGAGTTAGGATATAAACCTCCCACCCGCAAAGTTTTCATACAACAATAGTTATCATGCTAATATCGACCGACCACCTTTTGAGATGTTGTATGGTCTGAGGTGTAGGACCCTTGTTTGTTGGGGTGAGGTAGGCCACTGGGTCATGGAGAGCACCGAGGTGGTGCTCAAGACGACTAAGTTGATTCAGCAGGTGCGTGATAGACTATGAGTCACACAGAGCCTTCAGAAAAGCTATGCTGACTGGTGCCGATCGGATCTTGAGTTTCGGGTAGGGATTTCGTCTTGCTGAAAGTGTTACCATGGAAGGGTGTCATTCGGTTTCAGAAGAGTGGAAATCTAGGTCCCCGATATATTGGGCCGTTCAGGATTACTTCCCGGGTAGGCAAGGTGGCCTGTCGCTTGGATCTGCCGGACGAGCTTAGCCAGATACACAACAACTTCCATGTGTCTCAGCTTTGGAAGTGTGTCACAGACGAGGCTACGGTTGTTTCTCTAGACGAAATTCAGGTGGACGAGAGTATGAACTACATTGAGAGGCCCATTGCAATTTTGGATATGAAGACCAAGGTTCTTCGGAACAAGGAGGTGAAGTTCGTAAAGGTGCAATGGCAGCACCGAAGGGGCTCCAAATGGACATGGGAGACGGAAGAAGAGATTCGAGATCACTATCCGGATTTTTTCGCTTCAGCAGACTTCGAGGACGAAGTCTAGTTCAAGTGGGGGAGATTTGTAAGGCGTGTTCCAGGTATCATTTGATTTTCTAAGTAATTTAGGGTTTTAGACCGGAACTCGACGAGTTGGGGAGCTCCAATTCATCGAGTAGAAATCGTTTTTGGATGTGG
The DNA here is from genome assembly GCF_051521515.1 of Lactuca serriola. NCBI lineage: Eukaryota > Viridiplantae > Streptophyta > Magnoliopsida > Asterales > Asteraceae > Lactuca > Lactuca serriola. The sequence continues at coordinate 286,102,269 of NC_136412.1, read as the reverse complement.
GACTTAGGATCTACTCGGCGAGTTGGAAGGCCCAAATCGACGAGTAGACGCTGTAAAGAGAAATCCTAATTTTCAGGGATTTGTACCCTATTTAAAGAACTTATGGCTCATTTGTAGCCTCTCTCATCGTTCTTACAACCCAGAGAAACCCTAGTTCGATCCTTATACTTTCTTGAATGAGAGAGAGAGAGTGATTTTGGTGTGGTTGTGAAGGATTTTAAAGCTTAAAGATGGAGTAAGGAGAGAAGTAGTAGATCCGACATCTACTCTGTATTGGCGACCATCTTGAGGTATAAAGTTAATATCTTGATATTTAGTTGCTTAGATCTCATTTTATGGAAGTAAATGACCACTTTTGGTGCATAATGGTGTCATTCTTGGATTGGAACTTGTTATGAGAATAGAGCTCCAGATTCGGACATCTCTAGACCTCCATGGACATAAATTTGCTCACTTTATCTAGTCTTAGCCTTTCTCTATGCTCTAAACTTTGTATAAAACTTAGTTTGAGTGTTTTAGCCTCTTAAGGCCTTGCATGAACATAAAGTTGGCAACTTTACTTGGTAACTACAGACTCGGGGGATGGATCTGTAGTTTGGAGTCTTGAATTCCCCTAGAAAAGACTAAACATGAAAAGGACTGAAGGGACTCGACGAGTTGCTTAGCCAACTCGACGAGTCGGGCAAGGTTCACCCATTTTCGAGATCCTGAGTGATCTCGGTGAGCTGATTAGGGGTTTCAGTCTAGAGATTTCGTCTTAGAGTTTTCGACCCTTAGACATTGAAGAACTCGATGAGTTACTCGGGTAACTCGACAAGTTGACTTGAGATTTCAGTTTTATGGACCTTGAAGGAACTCGATGTTGGAGTAGGTGTCTAAGCCCATAACTGTAATTGGTATGTACTTGACCCGAGAGTAGCATGGTCCATTTCGGGTTGCATATCACAAGGACAATTTGATAGGATGGACTTTTGAGAAGAGGTTATTTATGATTTACTAATATATTATAAGTTCTAATATTTTAATATGAAATCATATGATTTAATTGATGGGTTTTGGTATACTACAACATCCTATGGTGCACATACACCCCTAAATACCTTGGATCTATGTTTTCACTAATTATACATGCAAATGGATTCCAAGGCATTAAACTTATAACTAGCATGCAGTTTCATATACCGAATAAGACACTAGTTATAGTAACATACCTTTTGTGTTGTAGCGTGATTTCATGGAGCTTAAGAGTCTAGTACCCCAAGTGTGACACCTCAAATGGTTCACACAACACCACCAACAACTTGGAATAACTTGAGAGAGAAGTTCTTATGCACAAATCGGCTAGCCCTCATATGTGAATCCTTAGACCCGATTTCTTGAGCCATAGGGTCCTTATATATTGTGGCTATTAGGATTACACCATGTAACTCATGACCATCCATATTATTCATGCTCCATGGGTTAAAACCTCCATGGAGTATCCATGGGTTACTCCATGGGTTTAGCCCAACATGAAGAACTATGGATCATAAGCCCACATATATATGAATGAATGATTTACACAATCAATCCCCATATATTTAATTAGTGTCTTTTGATCACAAAATTAATTCCAAATTAATTCTCGAACAATACTAATTAAATAATATGATTTCATATTAATATATTAGAACTTATAATATATGAATAAATCATAAATATCCTTTTCTCACAAAAGTCTATCCAAAATTTTCCGATGCCATGTAACCCAAATGGACCATGCCAAATTGGGTCAAGTACATACCAATTATAGTTATGGACTTAGACACTAATCCAACAGTCTCCTACTTGGATAAGTCTTAAACTATTATTGCAAGTATGACTCCAAAACCCGACTAGCAATCGTAGCTCTTAAAAGCTGCCGTCGAACTCTGAACAAATCAATGATGCATCCATTAGATTTCTCCATTCTAGATATCATATGGACTGAGACATGGATTATAATCATTCTCTCTGTCCATCTGTTGTTTCCCGATTTCCGATTTATGACGACTGACTAATTGAAAAAATCAAATCAGTCCAAGCCCGGTCGAGCACTTGTGTTTTTCATCACTAAATCATCGAGGGGCCCACATATATAGCTTTTATCCCTACAAGGGTAAAAGGAATGGATAAACTTCGACTCATATGCTTGTTCTTCTAATTTTTGAATCATACATAAAGGCACATTTTATAACATCGAGTTACCAATGCATTTTCGTACAATCAATGTATAACCAACTCATAGTTAAAAACTCATATCTCTAGGTTTCAAGAATATAAGATATTATCGTCTCATGATCACTCGTGATAAAATCCATGAAGTGAGTCAAATGAGCATGGGTTTAATCCAATACTCGAATCTCATTCCAGGAGCACTTATGAATGTTGCAGCAACTTTTGCTATGTCTGAACACTTTAGACATATACAAACCTAATTCATGACAATCTTGCCTTAATACCTACTTCGAACGTATTATCGACTGTGGATGATTTGAATAACTTAGTCATTCGGGAAGAATGACCTAGTTATTCTGGAAGTCAAAACATGCAAAGTGAAAACAAGAATAATCGAATCCAATATGGTCTCAGAACTTATGAATATAAATAAAACACCATTTATTTATCACCATATTTAATACACATTATCCATTCTATAATGTTTCAATTTATCAACCTAATACTTGAATTAAAACAATAGTCTTGCAATACTCCAAGCATGCACACTATGTTTGTCCAAACAATAGTTATGCCATACTCCAAGTATGCACACTATGTTTGTGTATGGTCCTTACTTAGTGAAATAGACCAATTGAACATAATTTCAATGATGCTCATTTCACAATCTCAATCCTTATCGTAAATGTAAGAATTCCAAATTCCTACCATTTACCGAAATCTGTTAGATTCTAAACTTATATGCATTGATCCTCTTGTAATAATGATGCAAAAATTCACAAAGACTTGTCAACAAACATTACAGAGTATTCCAATGGAGATCAATTCCATGGAACCGAATTCTCAAATTCAAAGTACATTCCTTTGAACATCCTTCTTGCATTAACTTTTCTAATCTTACACAGATTTAAAGAATAACTTCCACCTATGGAAAAATTTCCACATTCCATTTTGACTATCACTTCTGAACAAGAGTTGTCTCCTTTCAGAATACGTCAATATAGTCCTCCCAAAATTAACACTATATGTAATGCCCGTAGATCCGGGCTAGTCAATTTAGAGACAATAAGCATCAAAAATGAGTTTTTTATGGAAGATTATTTAGAAGTATTAATATTTTCCAAGTGTTAGTACATGTTACAAGGGTTCCGTGCATATAAAGAACATCGAAATCTGAGTTATAACGAAGAAGTTATGTCCTGTCAAAGTTTTTCGGCAAAACCAACACGGCACCGGGAGACGTAAATAGTGAATTTACGATGGAGGACTTTTTAGCCTTATAAATTTAAGCAAAATTTGTAGTATACGTTAAACCGAGAGCGTCCATAAAAAGAACGCCTAAATCTGACTTCGTATGAGGAAGTTATTATTTTTCTAAGATTTAGCTTAGCAGTGCACGGCCCGAAACTCGAATTTTAGATCGAGCGATTTTTGGCCTACGCGACCTAAATGAGAATTCAAGATCTCATTAATAGGAACTCAACGGTAAAAAGACAGATGAAAACGGAGTCCGTATGTAGAAGTTATGAATTATACGCGGATACTTAACAGTATAATCTCCTCCTACTATTAAATTTAAGATCGATCGAGAATTAGCCGACGGAGTCGAAATAAAAGTTGTATATCTTATTTTTACCTACGCGTGGATATAAATAACGTTATTAGGACCTTATAATAATTATTTGAGCTATTATTATGGGTTATATAAGTGTCGTTAAAATATATTTTTAACTACTCGCGGTATGGGGAATCTAGTTTAAAGGGACGTATAGGGTTGTTGGATTTCAGAAGTGTTATATGCCAAAATGGTCCTGCCCTCCAGTGTTTTATGTCTGGCCCTTGTCTGTACATAATAGGTGAAGAGTATTGTTTAACGCTTATATAATAGTAATAATAGCTAGACTATTAATTAGTCTCGTCGAACCTTAGACTAAACTCTAGTGGTAATGATACTAGGTTTTGTCGAAAGAAGCTGTTATAAGTAAACGAAGCGTTGACCGAGTACCGAGTCACCGCCTTATCAGGTGAGTGCATATTTACTTTCATCTTACACATAGATATGAAGTATTTAATATAAATTACATGCTATGTGTGCAGATTGTCTGTATACTTGCCGTCTATGTTGGGTGAAATATTTTTATATATGTTTTAAATGATTTAAACTGTATATATATGTATTTTATATCTACAAAATGTGTTGGGTAAAACATGGGTAGATAAAATAGTTGATGTGTGACAAAAAATAAAATGATTAGAGGTGATATAGACCATGAGATAAGGGTGAGAGGTGAACCATGAGAGAAGCCATTTACCCAAGTGTTGGCCACGTCATCTAGCAGAGTATGGATGATAACCACAGACTATTCTAGACAGTCCAGTGGAACACTAGCAGGCTCACAACTTGTAGGTGTTATTTGAACTGTGTATTCACCAGTTGTACTCTAAAAACCCATTGACATGTATTGCGAGTGGATTATCGGAAACGATACTGTCGATAAACGAGATAAAAACCCATTGACATGTATTGCGAGTGGATTCTCGGAAACGATACTGTCGATAAACGAGATAACCCTGACAGCTATGGATTTAGTGCCTGTTGAGCAAACCCTAGAAACTATGGATTTAGTTCCTATTAAGTAAACCTGGCAACGATGGATTTCGTGCCTATTCCTTAGGAAAGAATGAACGAGGAATAGCTAATTCTTAGGGTAAATCCTTAAGAGTAAAGAAGATAACGGGGATGAGTAATTAGGTTAATTGTTTGATGATTAAACATAATAATTATATTATTGTGGGTTGAAAACCCTATGTAGTCACCAGGTTTCCCAACCTGACCCACTCAGTTTATTTGTATCACAGGTGTCGATATGAGATTACATTACACTGAGGGATTAAGGAGATATAAATCACTAGTGATAATGAATGTAAGTTTTCTTTATGCTTATGTTTATGTATTGATGATAACATCCCAATATTTAAAATGAATAAAAATACATTTCTTCGGAAATGCTTTGATAATGTATTTATCATGTTTTTTGGGAACCAAATCCGCAAAACTTTTCTTCAAAAGGATACTCTGATTTTTTAAACAAAGCATAAACATAATTGGTCTTTTCTGGGCGTGAAAATGGGGATGTCACATTTGGTATTAGAGCATTTGTTTAAGCGAACTAGGAATAAGGATTTATTTCTAGACTTAAACTTAGAATGCTAAGCGATGATCGTGAGGAGTGTGTCTAATATATTTTAGGAAGTACACCTGAATAGACACAAGCACTAGCTTAATTAAGGAAGATGCCTAAGATGCTTTTATGTGCTTAATAAATTTTGATGCTTTATGCTATCGTTTGATCGGATCTATGGTCTGTTGCCAACTGGATCTGAATATTTTATGTGTTCAAATTTCTAAACGTTTAATTACGATATTGGAACTGACATATAATTTTTCGAGGTAATAAGGAGGAATACGCGTCTAAACCTTCCCCTATCTTTATTATCGACTCGATACACCAAACGATTGCTTTGGTGTGCAAAACATCATGGTGAATACTCGTAGTAAATTGAGTAAATGGAGGAAATGAGAAGGCTTACGATACTGAGTGGTACCTATCGGAAGATATCGTAAGAGTGATATCTTGCCTTTAGAACGTGTCTAAGAAATAATACGTCTAGTACGGAGGAAGTACACTTTCAATTTGCAGAAAGAAAGATTTTTGGTATAATCCATTAAATTATCCCATCTTCTTACATTTCCATCACCAACCGAGTTGAAGCAGAGTTGATGATTGAAGATACGCATGGAAGAAGTCCTAGTAGAGTCTAGGGAAAATTATATGATTGTTTGGACACATTTGTATGTGTTAGCATTGTTTTTGTGATAATGATTTGGAGAACTGCGAGACAATACTTTGGACGAGTATGAGTAGGTGTGAATGGTAGTAGAGGACTATACTACCGGAAGCACATGACTCACGCTTGGATCAGGGAAAGTCATAAGGCTACCAAGAAGATAGTAATTGATACTGTTTTATTAAAATATGTAGTTACCATCATTTCGGTAATGACTAAGAAGATGATTGTTATTCCGACCCTAGTGGTCATATCGAATTCAATCCGACTACGACGAGTATGTGACGTGGTTCAGAGAACTAAGTTTGATGTAGCATCTGACTTAAGCCGTAAGATTGAATTAAAAGATAATCAAAGCGATCGGTAAAGGTATTGCGATAGTTGCTTATTGCTAGAAATGATACCTTTTAATATGTGATTAGAACATGAAGGAAGGTATAGTCTGTTCTGGAATTTGAATCGAAAAGACTTGAGTCCAAGCAATGCATCATACGATGAGAGGTCATTAGAGCATGACCCATCGATCTATTATGATAATCTAAGGAAGAAACTTATATCAAGTTTGTTAAATAAGGAGTCTCCCATAAATATCGAGATTGTGACATGAAGATCATGACTGGAAGTCTAACATGGATAGAGAGCGAATCCAAGATCGAGCACCGCCTGTAGTCAGGAAGTCTTAGAGTTAGATACTCATTCGAAGAAATATCAAAGTTACGGTTATTACATAGGATGAAGATATAACATATGGATTCATCATGTGAGCCATGCTTCGTTGATAATTTTGGGACGCAATCATCCTAAAGGGGAGATAATTGTGACGCCCGTAGATCCGGGCTAGTCAATATAGAGACAATAAGCATCAAAAATGAGTTTTTGATGGATGATTATTTAGAAGGATTAATCTTTTCCAAGTGGTAGTACATATTACTAGTTGTACTCTAAAAACCCATTGACATGTATTACGAGTGGATTCTTGGAAACAATACTGTCGATAAACGAGATAAAAACCCATTGACATGTATTGGGAGTGGATTCTCGAAAACGATACTGTAGATAAACGAGATAACCCTGACAGCGATGGATTTAGTGCCTGTTGAGCAAATCCTGGCAACTATGGATTTAGTTCCTGTTGAGTAAACCTGGCAGCGATGGATTTCATGCCTATTCCTTAGGAAAGAATGAACGAGGAATATCTAATTCTTAGGGTAAATCCTTAAGAGTAAAGAAGATAACGGGGATGGGTAATTGGGTTAATTGTTTGATGATTAAACATAATAATTATACTATTCTGGGTTGAAAACCCTATGTACTCACTAGGTTTCCCAACCTGACCACTCAGTTTATTTATATCACAGGTGTCGATATGAGATTACATTATACTGAGGGATTAAGGAGATATAAGTGATAATGAATGTAAGTTTTGTTTATGCTTATGTTTATGTATTGACGATGACATCCCAATATTTAAAATGAATAAAAATACATTTCTTCGGAAAGGCTTTGATAATATATTTATCATGTTTTTTCTGGGAACAAATTCCACAACACTTTTCTTCAAAAGGATTCTTTGATTTTTAAACAAAGTATAAGCAGAATTGGTCTTTTCTGGCCGTGAAAATGGGGATGTCACAGTTGGTATCAGAGCATTAGTTTAAGCGAACTAGGAATAAGGATTTATTTCTAAACTTAAACTTAGAATGCTAAGCGATGATCGTAAGGAGTGTGTCTAATATATTTTAGGAAGTACACCTGACTAGACACAAGCACTAGCTTAATTAGGGAAGATGCCTAAGATGCTTTTATGTGCTTAATAAATTGTGATGCTTTATGCTATCGTTTGATCGGATCTGGAAATTTTATGTGTTCAGATTTCTAAACGTTTAATTACGATATTAGAAGTGGCATATAATTTTTCAAGGTAATAAGGAGGAATACGCGTCTAAATCTTCTTCTATCTTTATTCTCTTCGAGATACACCAAACGACTGCTTTGGTGTGCAAAACATCATGGTGAAGACTCATAGTAAATTGAGTAAATGAGAAGGCTTACAATACTGAGTGGTACCTATCGGAAGATATCGTAAGAGTGATATCTTGCCTCTAGAACGTGTCTAAGAAATAATACGTCTAGTACGGAGGAAGTACACTTTTGATTAGCAGAAAGAAATATTTTTGGTATAATCCATGAAGTTATCCCATCATCTTACATTTCCATCACCAACCGAGTTGAAGCAGAGTTGATGATTGAAGATACGCATGGAAGAAGTCCTAGAAGAGTCTAGGGAAAATTATATGATTGTTTGAACACAGTTGTCTGGTTAAAATTGTTTTTGTTATAATGACTTGGAGAACTACAAGACAATACTTATGACGAGTATGAGTAGGTGTGAATGGTAGTAGAGGCCTATACTACCGGAAGCACAGGACTCACGCTTAGATCAGCGAAAGTCACAAGGTTACCAAGAAGCTAGTAATTGATACCGTTTTATTCAAATATATCGTTACCAAAGATTCGGTAATGACTAAGAAGATGATTGTTATTCCGACCATAGTGGTCATATCGAATTGGGTCCGACTACGATGAGTATGTTACGTGGTTCAGAGAACCAAGTTTGATGTGGCATCTGACTTAAGCTGGGAGATTGAAATAAAAGATAATCAAAGCGATCGGTAGAGGTATCGTGATGGTTTCTTGTATCTAGAATGCTACCTTTTAATATGTGATTAGAACATGAAGGAATGTATAGTCTATTCTTGAATTTGACTCTAAAAGACCTGAATCCAAGCAATGCATTATACGATGAGAGGTCATTAGAGCATGACCCATCAATCTATTATGATAATCGAAGGAAGAAACTTATCTCAAGTTTGTTAAATAAGGAGTCTCCCATAAAGATCTATATCCTGACATGAAGATCATGACTGGAAGTCTAACATGGATAGAGAGCAAATCCAAGATCGAGCACCGCCTGCAGTCAGGAAGTCTTAGAGTTAGATACTCCTTCGAAGAAACATAAAAGTTACGATTATTACATAGGATGAAGAGATAACGTATGGATTCATCATGTGAGCCTTATTTCGTTGATGATTCTGGGACGTAATCATCCTAAGGGGGAGGTAATTGTGACGCCCGTAAATCCGGGCTAGTCAATTTTGAGACAATAAGCATCAAAAATGAGTTTTTGATGGAATATTATCTAGAAGGATTAATCTTTTCTAAGTGGTAGTATATGTTACAAGGGTTCCGTGCATATAAAGAACACCGAAATCCGAGTTATAATGAGGAAGTTATGACCTGTCGAAGTTTTTCGGCAAAACCGGCACGATACCGGGAGACGTAAATAGTGAATTTACAATAGAGGACTTTTTAGCCTTATAAATTTAAACAAAATTTGTAGTATACGTTAAACCGAGAGCGTCCATAAAAAGAACGCCCAAATCTGACTTCGTATGAGGAAGTTATGATTTTTCTAAGATTTAGCTTAGCAATGCACGGCCTGAAACTCGAATTTTAGATCGAGCAATTTTTGGCCTACGCAACCTAAATGAGAATTAAAGATCTCATTAATAGGAACTCAACGGTAAAAAGACAGACGAAAACGGAGTCCGTATGTAGAAGTTATGAATTATACGCGGATATTTAACAGTATAATTTCCTCCTACTATTAAATTTAAGATCGGTCGAGAATTAGCCGAAGGAGTCGAAATGAAAGTTGTAGATCTTATTTTTACCTACGCGTGGATATAAATAACTTCAAAAACAGAGCTCATATGCGAAAGTTATGAATTTTTGAAAATTGGATGATTTCCACCCTATGTGCGATGCCACGTGTCAGCACCAGGCAAAACCTTGGAGCATACGCAACACCACGACGTGGTGACGCTCCTGGAAGCCTATAAGTAGAGGTGTCGGGTTCCCTTCATTCCTCACACCTTCCAACTTCTTCCTCTCTCTCTAGAACATCTCTCTAAGCCCTACTCCCCCCCCCCCCCCCAAAAAAAAAAAGCCTAGGGAACCCCCTAAAACGAGGCGGAAGCCCAGGAGCGCCTGACGGCTCTGAAAAGAAGAGACTTCGGCTCAAAAACTTTGCTTCGGCGGAGCCCGATTTTGAGAAAAACCCGATGTAAGTAAGCTACACCTACCCTATCCTTAGTATAACTTATGTATATATATAGTAATGTTATTAGTACCTTATAATAATTATTTGAGCTATTATTATGGGTTATATAAGTGTCGTTAAAATATCTTTTTAACTACCCATGGTATGGGGAATCTGGTTTAAAGGGACGTATAGGGTTGTTGGATTTCAGAAGTGTTATATGCCAAAATGGTCCTGACCTCCAGTGTTGTATGTCTTCCAGTGTTGTATGTCTGGCCCTTGTCTGTGCATAATAGGTGAAGAGTATTGTTTAACGCTTATATAATAGTAATAATAGCTAGACTATTAATTAGTCTCGTCGAACCTTAGACTAAACTCTAGTGGTAATGATACTAGGTTTTGTCGAAAGAAGCTGTTTTAAGTAAACGAAGCGCTGACCGAGTACCGAGTCACCGCCTTATCAGGTGAGTGCATAGTTACTTTCATCTTACACATAGATATGAAGTATTTAATATAAATTACATGCTATGTGTGCAGATTGTCTGTATACTTGCCGTCTATGCTGGGTGAAATATTTTTATATATGTTTTAAATGATTTACACTGTATATATATTATTTTATATCTACAAAATATGTTGGGTAAAACATGGGTAGATAAAATAGTTGCTGTGTGACAAAAAATAAAATGATTAGAGGTGATATAGACCATGAGATAAGGGTGAGAGGTGAACCATGAGAAAAGCCATTTACCCAAGTGTTGGCCACGTCATCTAGCAGAGTATGGATGATAACCACAGACTATTCTAGACAGTCCAGTGGAACACTAGCAGGCTCGCAACTTGTAGGTGTTATTTGAACTGTGTATTCACCAGTTGTACTCTAAAAACCCATTCACATGTATTGCGAGTGGATTCTCGGAAACGATATTGTCGATAAACGAGATAACCCTGACAGCTATGGATTTAGTGCCTGTTGAGCAAACCCTAGAAACTATGGATTTAGTTCCTGTTAAGTAAACCTGGCAACGATGGATTTCGTGCCTATTCCTTAGGATAATCCTTAGGAAAGAATGAACGAGGAATAGCTAATTCTTAGGGTAAATCCTTAAGAGTAAAGAAGATAACGGGGATGGGAATTGGGTTAATTGTTTGATGATTAAACATAATAATTATATTATTATGGGTTGAAAACCCTATGTACTCACCAGTTTTCCCAAATTGACCCACTCAGTTTATTTGTATCACAGGTGTTGATATGAGGTTACATTACACTGAGGGATTAAGGAGATATAAATCACTAGTGATAATGAATGTAAGTTCTTTTTATGCTTATGTTTCTATATTGACGATGACATCACAGTATTTAAAATGAATAAAAATACATTTCTTTGGAAATGTTTTGATAATGTATTTATCATGTTTTTCTGGGAACAAATTTCGCAACACTTTTCTTCAAAAGGATACTCTGATTTTTAAACAATGCATAAGCAGAATCGGTCTTTTCTGACCGTGAAAATGGGGATGTCACACTATATTTCCAATTGTCCATGAGCAACCAATCTTTGGTAAACCTCAGATTGTCCTCGACAATTGCTTAATCATTTTAGTCGTATGCAATTCTAGTACTTTTTCCCTCTTAATGCCCTAGACATTAGAAAAAAAAATTAGAAAGGATAAATATTATAGCACATGAAATCGATCCTATACCCGAAGCATATGGGACACAATTAATGATGTCTCACATAAAGACATGATCATAGACCAGTGTTTTGCTACAATATTATTTTATTTGCCATGTTTTCATAATTCGACTATGAAGAGGGATGCCGTAATCATAATCGAAATTTGAGAACATAATATATATATATATATATATATATATATATATATATATATATAATTTCCTTATGTTGAACCATTCCAACATAAAACTTATATATATATATATATATATATATATATATATATATATATATATATATCCTTGACTAAAGATGATTAAAATCTCAATCTAAGCTTTTTGAATTGAAATGAACTATAATTTCCTCTCCCTTAATTATAGCAAAACAACTTTTTCCAATTGAAACTTTTGTTTTCTATAATTAACATTACTAACTTGCCACACCTAACATAATTATCATGCTCCCATTAACAAGATAATTATTAGCATAACACTTATGCTCCCACTAGCTTTGACATGTATCCAGAAATTAGCTGGACTTCTAGAAATCAATACTCTATTGACTTTCTTACAAAGTTTAGATTTCTGATACGAGATGCTTTGATAATACTTTATCAAAATCATACACCTTTCCTTAGTAGCTCAGATGTGTGTCTAAACAATTTTTAAAACTATTAAAAGGGATGCCGTAATCATAATCTAAATTGTTTAAACCTTTTCCATTTCTCACAACTCTATGTTAGTGTGCCGGTTAACCACACACGTTCCACTAACGACTTTGAGAATGCAAATATCACAAATGCTATCTACTTAAAATCTACTTAGTGAAAGCGTTTCCTCACCATCATTTTCATTAATCGGAGAGAAACCTTATGACACTTAGATTTCTATGGTGTATGTGTTCCTATCCATGTAAATTTGTCATAACCATAACCAGAAGACAATGTTAGTGACAAATCCAAACTCATATGGACTGAACTTGAGCAATCTTAACTTCTTGCCACTTGGCAGCACAAGGGCCTACCATTGCTTCCAAGTAGTTATGTAAGCAATTGAGAACTCATAGAACTCACATGCATAGTCAACTTTAACTGGAATGGGCACAGAAATAAGAGTATGTCAACACGATAGGTTACAAACCTCAAGTCGTGTGCTAGTGATTAACAATGGGTTTCAACCTTGATTAGTTCTTTGAAAATTTTTCAACATCTTTAAGAATCCCACTGACCTTTTGACATATAAGACTCTTTTGTCAAGAATCATTCGTTGACAAAACAAATATTCAAGAGTTAGTGCGGATTCTTATCAAGATAAATGCTTTACTCAATTGGTCTTAGTTGGTCTTTGTTTTATCCAAAACATCACAACTTACTAATTTCAAATGTAGAAGAGTAAGAAAAAATTTTACTCTACATTTGACAAGTGTTATAAACCTTCTAAGGATTATGTCACTCAAGTTACAATCTTAGAGTATGACTCTAAGACTCAATTTTGGAACTAAGTATGATTCATCTTTTGACTTAACCATTTCAACAATTCACGATTCCTCTTCTTAGTCATACGAATGCACTAAGATGTCCTTAGAGAAACAATTGTGTTATGGTTTCATAATCACTAAGATAATCATAAAACAAGATACTCAAGTACTCTCCCATATTTTCAGATTGGAGAAACTTTTATCTTTCTGCCTAATTTGATTCTTCTTATTCGCTCTGCCAAACATTGAGACTTTTCTAATGTTTCAAAATTATAGTTAAACTTGTAAGCACAACCATATTTACTAAACTTTAGTAAATCATGACGAATAGCCTTATCGTTCTTTGTGGTGTACCTGACCAGCACACACACAAGTGTACCCGATCCCTTAATCCTTCACTTGACTCAGATATACATGTGAACAAGGAATTAGTCTTAATTTCCCAAAGATGAAATTTTTTTCATTCATCATACAACACCAGTTGCATGATTCTAAGTTTCTATCCAACTGGAACTTGGGTGATGAGAATCTTTCCTTATTTGGTAAATTATGACACTACCACAAACGAAAGAATCGAATCCATTTTCCAATATTGTTATCAATGGAATCATATAAACAACAATTTTTCTCAAATGCCATTGTAAGGAATTTTAAAATAAATAAAATCAAAACTCTTTCCTTTTATTTTAAAACTTGCGGAAAAACTTATGCTTACAATGCAAATGCATATGAAAACAATGTTGTTATCTATTCCTAAGCAATCTATCATAACTCTTAAGCAGCAGCTCAAAATTCTGAACTTCACGATTAGAATCAGCTTGCTCTTCCTTTAAGCTTCCTTTGTTTGATTCTACAAAACATGAACATGTGACCTAGTCACATCATGTATTAAGAATCTCCCAATAGGAACTTAATAGAGTTAGATAATGGACTTTACCCGAAGTAGAGTCAAACTTTGACTTTTTTATCCTAGTGAACTTTTAGGTAAATAAGGCAGCTTCACAACCAATGCCCCTTCTTTTGGCAATAGAAACTTATGGACTCTTTAGTAATGGTACACGGGACTATCTCAAACTTAGCCTTTCTCTTTACCATTTGGTCAACCGAGTTGACTATGGCCGATCCCTTTCCATTGGGAAGAGAAAACTTTTCTGGATTTCCAATGTCATCATTCTCAATTTCCATAGAAGTTTGGGAAGTCGATCGTTCAATCAAATTTGGTTTACCAGTGCTCCAAATCATTACTGATTCAGCAGCATCAAGAAAATTGGTAAGATCTTTAAGGGTCATGTCATGGTCTGTCATATAGTAGTCCTAAAGGAACTCACTATGTGACTTAGGAAGTGACTGAAGAACCTAGTAAACATCCAACTTCCTCAAGACTTTAACACCCAACTCTCTCGGCTTGTCAAGATGTGACTTTATCTCCAAGATGTGAGCACACATAGACTTTGCTTGCCAATAGGGCTTGAGTGACCTTGAAATTTTCAAGAACTTGTGGGTTAGGGAGAATAATTCGAGGAGGTAGAAGAAGAGAAGTATGATTTCCATGATCCAACCATGGGACATCATCTTCATTAGGAAAGCTTGTTTCAAAAGATTTGGGAAGATCATAGTTGTCTGAACCAGACATCTATAATGAGAGAAATTCAAGTCAGTTGATTTAAGTCCTTAATATAACACCCAATATGAAATATTAAGGCTAGGACCCAACACAATATTTTATAACTTGGAAGAGGGATGCCGTAATCCAGGCTATAAAATGTTTGAAGGTAGGCGAATGACGATTCACCAATTTCCACCATGAAAAAATGAAATAAAAATTAGGTTTTAATTGGATTTGAAACTCCAAGATCTTTTGAGATTCATTGAACTTTTCAATGGCATGTTTCAATCTCGATTGTGCCCTCTCAAGTTTGTGACTGGGATGCCGAGGATCACAAACAAGGTGTAAATAACCATGCAAATATACTTGGTACTCTTAATGTTTATCACCTAATCGATGTGCTGGTTAACCAAACGCGCTCCAACGATCTATGATAAACCTTAAGCCACCCTTTGCCAACCTTGTTAAATCCAAGTTAGTGTGTCGGTTAACCACACACGCTCCACTAACAACTTAAGCAAGGTGAAAAGTGTAATTTCATAGGTTAGAACCAAATTCACATTTTCATAAGTAACTAAGATTAGGAATTTATAAGTGTTTGGTTACTTAGTATTTATCATCACACTTTTAATGAAGGGAGAATTATAGTCTTGTCCTACCCGTTCGACTAACGACCCTCCACCAATCAAGGAAGCGGTGGGTGAGAATGGACACCCATTAAACTGCCACTTTATAGACAATAGTCTTATACCCCCCCCCCCCCCCGTATAGACTGGCTTCATGAATGAGGCCTACTAACGGTAAGACTGACTTTGTTCTTATACATATATATAAATATTAAACCTATAATATTATAACAGTATAAATGTTGAATTTTAACTTTTAAAACTCTAAGGGTTCAACTTGGAATTAAAGTATTCATGGGGGAAAACTTTACAAATGCCAAAACTTGAGGGAAAGTTTTGAACAATTCAAAAAGTTTTCAATTCCATAACTTATGAGTTTAAAGTAGATTTAATGGAAAAACTCTTCAAGTTCCATAACTTGAGGACAAGTTATGGAAGACTTTAAAACATTTAAAAAAATGAGACTCTTCATTTTTTTATAACTTATGGAAATTTTATGAGTTTTAAAAATCATAAATGTTAACTTTTCATATAACTTGAGGACAAGTTACAAAAACACATATTATGAAAAACATCTAGATCAATTTGGATTGAAAACATATTATCACATAATTTTTCTATTAATCTAAACTAACTCATAAGAACAAGATAATTCAAATCAAACAATTTTCATGAAATTAGCCTAACCATTAAACTAATACAAAACATGAATCTATTGACATTTATCTTTTAAAATGGATTAGCATGAACATTACCACATCAACAACAAGTTTACAAGTTCAAAACAGCTTAGGGTAATGTTCCTAGTCGAATTCCAGCCAAAAAACTCGAATATATGTTGTCAGGGGGTCCAACTCATCGAGTGCATGAACCAACTCGATGAGTTGGATGAATTTGCACATGGACTTGTTGAGTCCCTCAATGGGATCGTCGAGTCGCTTGTCCAGACAGCAAAAATTTGATTTTTCCAGCTTTTTTCAGCAATTTGCATCAAGTATAATTGAAAACAAGTCTAGGCTCTGATACCACTGATGGGTTTTGGTATACTACAACATCCTATGGTGCACATACAACCCTAAATACCTTGGATCTATGTTTTCACTAATTATACATGCAAATGGATTCCAAGGCATTAAACCTATAACTAGAATGTAGTTTCATATACCAAATAAGACACTAGTTAGAGTAACATACCTTTTGTGTTGTAGCTTCATTCCATGGAGCTTAAGAGCCTAGTGCCCCTAGTGTGACACCTCAAATGGTTCACACAACACCACCAACAACTTGGAATAACTTGAGAGAGAAGTTCTTATGCTCAAATCGGCTAGCCCTCATATATGAATCCTTAGACTCGATTTCTTGAGTCATGGGGTCCTTATAAATTATGGCTATTAGGGTTACACCATGTAACTCATGACCATCTATATTATTCATGCTCCATGGGTTAAACACTACTAGAAAAACAGCCTTTTACGATGCCCAATGCGTGACGTAAAACGCTCAGACGACGCGCAAATGCGTGTCAAGGAAGGCCCTGTCATAACGAGAAACGACACAATTTTGTGCATCGTTTATAGGCGATGCGCATTTACAACGCACATTTATGACACACAATGCGTATCATTAAAGCCGATATTGTAACGCCCCAAAAATACCGGCTAAAAATTTCATTTTTAAATTAGGTTAATACGCAAAAACATCATTACAAAACATTCATAATAACACTCTGTGTCTGAAAACCGGTAATATCATAATAATATTTCAGAGTACATCACAGAAAATCCATAGTGCGGAAAAACAAGAGTGTGTGTGATATGCTGCTACCGCGCCGACTCCTTTCCCTTAGCTGAAGAGGTACCTGAAACCAAAACTGAAAACTGTAAGCACGAAGCTTAGTGAGTTCCCCCACTGTACCACATACCATATAATCACATAACATACATATATTGTCAGACATATCTGGGTGCCCGACCTACCACTTCGGTCCTCTCGACCGGACGTTGCCTAGCATACCTGGGTGCTGACCTCCCCTTCAGTCCTCTCGACCGGATACCGCCTAGCATATCCGGGTGCTGGCCTCCCCTTCGGTCCTCTCGACCGGATACTGCCTAGCATATCTCGGTGCTGGCCTCCCCTTCGGTCCTCTCGACCGGATACTGGGGGACTATTCCTCCCCTCTACTACTACCACATAACATGTATCACAATATCAGAATCTATCTAGCATGGCTGGGTATGACTACCCCATCGGCCCTATCGACCGGATATTTTGGGGACTATCTCCCCTACTGTCACTAGCACATAGCATCATATCATACTAACACATAACACAGGTAGTAGTAATCCCTAGATGAATATCACAGAGACAAGCATCTACATCCAACTCCTACTGGTGGGCCGGCATTGTGGCCATAGACCCACGGCTACTGGAAGGTAACTCACCTCGATATAGCTGCTGATCTGTGTGGGAATTAACTGTTTGCTGCTGCTGCTGCTGCTCCGGAAATCCTCCGGCTATAATTCCCACAAAACACTCAATCAATAACTGCTAACTGTCCTTTGGGTAAAATGACCATTTTACCCCTGACCAAGTCATAAGCCAAGATCAGAGTCAACTTTCAGCTGACCCGACTCGCCGAGTTAGCTCTCCAACTCGCCGAGTTCCTATCCAATCGATTGTCTTGTATCCCGCCTCTACTCGTTGAGTTAGGCGTTGATTCGACGAGTTTTCCTTCTAAACTGATGTCCAAGTCCTTCATCCTACTCGCCGAGTTGTATGAACAACTCGCCGAGTTCATCTTCATCTGAAGAACACTTTATGCTGTAACTCGCCGAGTTGTATGAACAACTCGTCGAGTCTGTTCTTGATCTAAGAAGATTGCCTTGAACTCGGCGAGTCAGGGCATTGAATCACCGAGTTCCTTCATGGGTGAGTTCGGCTTCCAACTCACCGAGTCCACTCACGACTCACTACTCTACTCGACACAACGAAAAGGGGACAAACTCGGAGACTCGCGACTCGACTCGCCGAGTCGTTACCATGCAATTACTATATGGTCGATTCTGCTTGAATCCAGCTCATGCCATACATAGATCCGTGATCCTGGGGCTTGATTAACACGTAAAGTTTCCAACTTTACATGCAAATAGACAACCATGATGGTTTTAGGGTCCAAAATGCACCAAAAGGATAGATCTAGGGCTTTCATGCAATATGGTTCCAAAAAGACAGTAGATCTGAGCTCCTGGAGCTCAACCATGCCTAGATCTAAAGGTTAATTAGCTTATTACGAACCCTCAAACATACACAAGCTTGGAAATGGTTCAAGAAGGACTTTAATGGAGCTATAAGGGACAATAAGTATGAAGACAAGGGGGAAACCGAGTCATACCTTAGGGAACACACTGAGATAGCTCCAAGATGCTTGACCTCCTCTTCTTCTTCTTGATCTACTCTCCTTCCCACTCCAAAACTTCAAGAGAACACACCAAATGCTTCAAACTCACAAAGAAACAAAGCTTGAACGAGGTATAGGGCTCTGAGGGTGAATGGGGGCGAGCTTGGGGCGGAATGAGGGTTTAAATAGGGTGCAAACCCCTGAAACTTAGGGTTTCATCCAACAGCGGTGACTCGCCTAGTCCAGAATACGGACTCGCCGAGTCGCCAACTTAAAACGTGTCCCGGGGTCCCGTCTCTACTCGGCGAGTCGGGCCTACAACTTGCCGAGTACAGGGCTAAAAATGCAAACACTTATACAAATTTCCACATACCAGGAATCAGTTGCTACAAATCTCCCCTACTTATTTTAGACTTCGTCCTCGAAGTCTGCTGCTCGATCCCGAAACAGCTCGGGGTAATGCTCCATCATTTCTTCCACCGGCTCCCAAGTCCACGCCGAACCCTTTCGGAGCTGCCATTGCACCTTCACTAATTCCACCTTCTTGTTCCTCAGATCCTTCGACTTCCGGTTGAGGATCGCGACTGGGCGCTCAATGTAATTCAGCCTCTCATCAACCTGAATATCCTCTAATGGCACCACCGCTGAATCATCCACGAGACACTTCCGCAGCTGAGAGACATGGAAGGTGTTGTGGATCTGGCTGAGCTCGACTGGCAGATCCAGCCTATATGCTACCTTGCCCACCCGGGCTACAACCCTGAATGGTCCGATGAATCTCGGGCCCAACTTGCCCTACTTCCTGAATCAAATGACGCCTTTCCAAGGCGGCACCTTCAGGAGAACCATATCCCGGCCTGGAACTCCAAGTCGGATCGATGCTTGTCGGCGTAACTTTTCTGCCGACTCTGAGCAGTCTGAAGCCTGCTCCGAACTTGCTGGATCCTCTCGTTCGTCTTGAGCACCACCTCGGTGCTCCCCATGACCCTCTGGCCAACTTCACCCCAGCATATCGGGGTCCTGCACCTCCGACCGTACAACATCTCGAATGGGGGATGGTCAATACTCGCGTGGTAGCTGTTGTTGTACGAGAATTCAGCCAAGGGAAGATAAGTATCCCAGCTACCATTAAAGTCTAGCACGCATGCCCGCAACATATCCTCCAGAGTATGGATGGTCTGCTTGCTCTGACCATCTGTCTGCGGGTGAAAGGCGGTGCTAAAATGCAAACGAGTGCCCAACTCGTCATGAAACTTCTTCCAAAATCTGGAAGTGAACCGCACATCTCGGTCTGATATCACTGACACTGGCACCCCGTGCCGCGCTACTATCTCCCTGATGTAGATATCGGCCAACTTTTCGGCCGAGATGCTCTCCTAGATCGGAATAAAGTGGGCGCTCTTGGTCAATCGATCCACGATGACCCAAATCGAATCTACTCCACGCGCAGTCGTGGGAAGCTTCGTGATAAAATCCATCGTGATATCTTCCCATTTCCACAACGGAATATCCAACGGCTGCATCTTGCCATGCGGTCTCTGATGTTCGGCCTTAACCTTCCTGCAGGTCAAGCACCGCTCGACGTACCATGCCACATCCCGCTTCATGCAGGGCCACCAATAGTCTAGGCGAAGATCCCGATACATCTTCGTCGCCCCTGGATGAATAGAGAATCGGGATTTGTGCGCCTCCTCCATCAAGATCTGGCGCATGCCTCCATGATACGACACCCACACCCTACGGTGTAGTGTCAATAACCCCCGACTATCATAATCGAAAGAGGCGACTTGACCTACTATTCGCTCACTCTTCCGATGCTCTTCCTTCATAGCCTCCTGTTGAGCCTCCCGAATCTGCTCCAACAGGGGAGTCACCACAGTCATCCTCATGCAAATATCCCTGATCAGCGCCGCCTTGCGGCTAAGCGCATCGGCCACCACATTGGCCTTTCCTGGGTGGTACAGGATCTCACAATCATAATCCTTCACCACGTCCAACCACCGACGCTGCCTCATGTTCAGATTCGGCTGATCCATGAGGTACCTCAAACTCTTGTGGTCCGTATAAATGGTACACCGAACCCTGTAGAGGTAATGCCGCCAAATCTTGAGAGCGAAAACCACCGCCCCCAACTCCAAATCATGCGTTAGGTAGTTCGCCTCGTGAGGCTTCAACTGTCTCGAGGCATAAGCAATGACATGCCCCCTCTGCATCAATACTGCACCTAAGCCTGAGATCAACGCATCACAATATACCACAAAATCTTCTACGCCCTCGGGCAGGGCTAAGATTGGCGCCTCGTACAATCTCTGCCTTAGAGTCTCGAACGCTGCCTTCTGCTCAGGCCCCCATTGAAAGACCACGGCTTTCCTAGTCAACCGTGCCAGGGGTACGGATATCTTGGAGAAATCCCGAATGAATTTCCGATAATAGCCTGCCAATCCTAGGAAATTCCGAATCTCGGATGGTGACTTCGGAACCTCCCACCTCATCACGACCTCCACCTTGGCCGGGTCTACTGAAATCCCGTCCTGGTTGACGAGATGCCCAAGGAACTGCACCTCGCGCAACCAAAACTCACACTTGGAGAACTTGGCGTACACACTCTCCCTCCTCAGGGTCTCCAAAACCTCTCTCAGATGCTCCTCGTGCTCCTCCTGTGTCTTGGAATAAACCAAGATGTCGTCAATGAAAACTATCACAGACCGATCCAGCATCGGCCTATGCACGTGGTTCATGAGGTCCATGAACACAGCAAGAGCATTGGTGAGCCCAAATGGCATCACCACGAACTCATAATGGCCATAACGCATCCGAAATGCGGTCTTCTGTATATCCTCCTCCCTAACCCTCATCTGATGATAGCCTAAACGCAAATCGATCTTGGAGAACCAAGATGCTCCCTGCAACTGATCAAAGAGGTCATCAATCCTCGAGAGTGGGTAACGGTTCTTCACTGTTACGCTATTCAGCTCCCGGTAATCTATACACATCCGGTGCGACCCATCCTTCTTCTTTACAAACAGGATCGGGGATCCCCAGGGTGAACTGCCCGGATGAATAAATCCCTTGTCTAGCATCTCCTGCAGCTGCGTAGACCACTCCTGCATCTCGGGAGGAGCCAACCGATACGGTGCCTTGGCTATCGGAGCCGCACCAGGAACAAGGTCAATCATGAACTCCACCTGTCGCTCCGGAGGTATCCCAGGAAGCTCCTCTGGGAAAACATCTGCAAAATCTCGCACCACCGGAACCTCGCTCACTGTCGCCTTACCCGCCTCCCAGGTATCCATCACGTACGCGACATATCCTGCGCATCCCTGCTGAAGGTAGCGTCTAGCCCTCGCTGCTTAACATACTGCGAGTCCACACTGCGGCCTCTCGCCATGAATCACTAACTCTCCCCTACCTGGGGTCCTAACTCGCACTAGCTGATGCGCGCAATCTATCACCGCCCCATTAGGGCTCAACCAATCCATGCCTATAATCACCTTGTTCCCACGCAACGGAATGGGAACCAGATCCACCAAATAGCGCTCCTCGAATAACCTCAGAACACAATCTCTGAACACTGATGACGCTCGCACCGATCGATCGTCGGCAATCTCCACCTCCAAAGGGCAATCCAACATGCCCGAAGACTCAGTGAACTTCTTGCAAAGCGCAAGGGAAACAAACGATTGGGTGGCACCTGAGTCGAACAACACCTGGACTGGGATACCGTTCACATGGAACGATCCTAATACATATATATACATATACCGAGCACATATCAATATCATAACATCATATAAATAAATGAGAAGGAAAGAATCATACCCGTCACCACATCGGGTGCTGCGCGTGCCTCATCGGCGGTCAGCTAAAATGCCCGGCTCCTTACCACTGGAGCCTCTGCCTTGTCCTGCCGGCCATCTGTGATCTGCAGGGTCGCTGGAGCTGGCGCCTTCACTGGCGCTGCAACTGTCAACCGGGGGCAATTGGCCTTGTTGTGGCCCCTCTGGTTGCAGTGGAAACACAGCAACTCAGGCGTGTGAATAAATGCTGTCGGAGCAGTGCAATCCCTGCTATAGTGCCCAGACTTGCCGCACTTATAGCAGCCTAATGATCCCAACCTGCACGCCCCCTCATGCGTCTTGCCGCATTTCCTGCAGCGGCCTCGTCCTTGTTGGCCTTTCGGCCCCAAATCTGATCCCTTGGGCTTCTTCCCCGAAGCC
The DNA here is from genome assembly GCF_051521515.1 of Lactuca serriola. NCBI lineage: Eukaryota > Viridiplantae > Streptophyta > Magnoliopsida > Asterales > Asteraceae > Lactuca > Lactuca serriola. Next base: position 286,079,118 of record NC_136412.1, on the reverse strand, counting down.
CCTCCTGACTGTCCCTCTTCTACCTTCCATTTCCAGATGTGCTCCAAATCTATCTCCCTCTCCCTCGCCCTAGCAATCATAGAGTCCAAGGTGGGGCAAGCTGAAAAACTAACGTGCTCCCGTATATCAGCTCGGAGCATGTCATGATAGCGGGTTCTCCTCATGTCCTCATCACCCGCATATTGGGGCACTAACAACGCCCTCTCCCGGAACTTGGCAGTGATCTCCGCCACAGTCTTTGTCGTCTGCCTCATGTCTAAAAACTGCCTGGCCAGCTGCTGAAGCTCGACAGCCGGCGCAAACTATGCCCTGAATCTGGTCACAAAGTCCGACCAGGTCATAGCCTCGATCGCTGAGGCTCCCAACAAGTCACCCACTGACTCCCACCAGTCTCGAGCTCGGTCTCGTAAACACCCTGCTGCATACCTCACCTTCGACCCCTCGGGGCAGAAGCTAGTCAACTGTGCAGACTCGATGCCTGCATTCCATCGTCTGGCGGCAATGGGGTCTTTCACCCCGTGAAAATCCGGCGCACCACTGCCCCTGAAGTCCTTAAAGGACAGTGTGCGAGATCCCGACTGGCCAGATGCCATGTCGCTCCTGGATGCCCGAAGGCGATCTTCCATCAACTCGACGATCCCTTCCTTGATTGACCCGAAGATAATGGGGGTCGACTCAAGGATACCCCTGATGATCTCTGACGCGATCAACTCGCGAAGTCCCTCATCCACTGGCTCGGAACCTGATCCCAAACCTGACCCCTCTCCTGAACTGCCATCTATCGGCCTCGATCGTAGTACCACCATTCCGCAATACATAAATAACAATCATTAGTGATACTGATACTTCTTGAGGGATCACAACTACTTACAAGTTCCTTGGTCTTATCTTGGCCTTCCTTGGTTCGGGTACGGATCCTCTGCTTTCAGTAGTACGGGCCCATACTACCTTCCACATCTATCTATACCTTCTTCAAGGACTGCCTCGACTCCACCAGATTCCTTCCACTACTGTTGATCACCGCTATACTCATCCTAGGTTTGCCCTAGGAAATCTCAGGCTCCACCCTACCAGGTCCTCAGTTGCTGAAGGCCTCCTAGTAATGTCAATTAACCATTACCTGAATACCATCACATGGGGTGAGGCTCGGATAATCCTTCGAGTAACAGACTCGTCCCTACAACGGTTAGACTCAAACGAGAGCTGCGCAATAGGGCCAAATCCAGCACTCTAAGATTATTCAACCCTGATCACATGTGACGTGACGTATTCGCCTAATGGCTAACTCCCACCACTCAGAGTCCCACAAAGCACAAAGCAAGCAGCATTTGAACTAAGGGAACAATCTCAAGCAAATCCGCTCTCATAGAGAGAAACTGGTCTAGCATACAGAGCTAAACTCATACTATCAGGCATAACCTAACAGGCTATCCTACTGCTGTCTACTCAATTCTAGCATGCAATTTTCATACACTGAAGCACATAAAGCAGGCACATAAGGCATCACTACTAGATCCTTAGTCCTATTCTAGCATGTTGTTCTACTGAAACTGATAAACACAACATAAGCTTGTATGGGTACTTTGGGGAATACTTACTTGAGCTCGGCCGGTTGCGCACATCACACACTTCGTTCTTTCTCAAACCCTTTTCTTAATTCTTAGAAAACATTTCTTTTTGGAAAATCTTTTACTCCCTCGATTTGAGTTCAGACACCCCCGAAGGTGAGTCCGAATCCCTCAAACCAGGGCTCTGATACCAACTTGTAACGCCCCAAAAATACCGGCTAAAAATTTCATTTTTAAATTAGGTTAATACACAAAAACATCATTACAAAACATTCATAATAATACTCTGTGTCTGAAAACCGATAATATCATAATAATATTTCAGAGTACATCACAGAAAATCCATAGTGCGGAAAAACAAGAGTGTGTGTGATATGCTGCTACCGCGCCGACTCCTTTCCCTTAGCTGAAGAGGTACCTGAAATCAAAACTGAAAACTGTAAGCACGAAGCTTAGTGAGTTCCCCCACTGTACCACATACCATATAATCACATAACATACATATATTGTCAGACATATCTGGGTGCCCGACCTACCACTTCGGTCCTCTCGACCGGACGTTGCCTAGCATACCTGGGTGTTGGCCTCCCCTTCGGTCCTCTCGACCGGATACCGCCTAGCATATCCGGGTGCTGGCCTCCCCTTCGGTCCTCTCGACCGGATACTGCCTAGCATATTTGGGTGCTGGCCTCCCCTTCGATCCTCTCGACCGGATACTGGGGGACTATTCCTCCCCTCTACTACTACCACATAACATGTATCACAATATCATAATCTATCTAGCATGGCTGGGTATGACTACCCCATCGGCCCTATCGACCGGATATCTTGGGGACTATCTCCCCTACTGTCACTAACACATAGCATCATATCATACTAACACATAACACAGGTAGTAGTAATCCCTAGATGAATATCACAGAGACAATCATCTACATACAACTCCTACTGGTGGGCCGGCATTGTGGCCGTACACCCATTGCTACTGGAAGGTAACTCACCTCAATGTAGCTGCTGATCTGTGTGGGAATTAACTGTCTGCTGCTGCTGCTGCTCTGGAAATCCTCCGGCTATAATTCCCACAAAACACTCAATCAATCACTGCTAACTGTCCTTTGGGTAAAATGACCATTTTACCCCTGACCAAGTCATAAGCCAAGGTCAGAGTCAACTTTCAGTTGACCCGACTCGCCGAGTTGGCTCTCCAACTCGCCGAGTTCCTATCCAATCGATTGTCCTGTAACCCGCCTCTACTCGTCGAGTTAGGCGTTGTCTCGACGAGTTTTCCTTCTAAACTGATGTCCAAGTCCTTCATCTTACTCGCCGAGTTGTATGAACAACTCGCCGAGTTCATCTTCATCCGAAGGACACTTTATGCTGTGACTCGCCGAGTTGTATGAACAACTCGTCGAGTCTGTTCTTGATCTAAGAAGATTGCCTTGAACTCGGCGAGTCAGGGCATTGACTCGCCGAGTTCCTTCATGGGTGAGTTCGGCTTCCAACTCACCGAGTCCACTCACGACTCACTACTCTACTCGACACAACGAAAAGGGGACAAACCCGGAGACTCGCGACTCGACTCGCCGAGTCAGATGAACGACTCGCCGAGTCGTTACCATGTAATTACTATATGGTCGATTCTGCTTGAATCCAGCTCATGCCATACATAGATCCGTGATCCTGGGGCTTGATTAACACGTAAAGTTTCCAACTTTACATGTAAATAGACAACCATGAGGGTTTTAGCGTCCAAAATGCACCAAAAGGATAGATCTAGGGCTTTCATGCAATATGGTTCCAAAAAGACAGTAGATCTGAGCTCCTGGAGCTCAACCATGCCTAGATCTAAAGGTTAATCAGCTTATTACGAACCCTCAAACATACACAAGCTTGGAAATGGTTCAAGAAGGACTTTAATGGAGCTATAAGGGACAATAAGTATGAAGACAAGGGGGAAACCGAGTCATACCTTAGGGAACACACTGAGATAGCTCCAAGATGCTTGACCTCCTCTTCTTCTTCTTGATCTACTCTCCTTCCCACTCCAAAACTTCAAGAGAACACACCAAATGCTTCAAACTCACAAAGAAACAAAGCTTGAACGAGGTATAGGGCTCTGAGGGTGAATGGGGGCGAGCTTGGGGCGGAATGAGGGTTTAAATAGGGTGCAAACCCCTGAAACTTAGGGTTTCATCGAATAGTGGTGACTCGCCGAGTCCAGAATACGGACTCGCCAAGTCTCCAACTTAAAACGTGTCCCGGGGTCCCGTCTCTACTCGGCGAGTCGGGCCTACAACTTGCCGAGTACAGGGCTAAAAATGCAAACACTTATACAAATTTCCACATACCTGGAATCAGGTGCTACAGCTATCAAGAAAGGTCATGTCATAAATTAAGATGACACACATTTTTTCGTATCGTGATTTTAATTTTTTTTTTTAAAAATTATTTATCGATTTACTAATTTTCAAATTAAATTTGCATTTCATGTCTCATAATAGAAAAATAAAATACCATATACAATAAATACAATCCATTGCACAAAAGTTAATGTCATACAAATAATCATTCCAATGGTAGACAAATGTAATACATCAAATGTGTTGTTATTTTACACAAACACAGACACATAATCTATACAACTATTTTCATATAAGGTAATAATAGACTATAACTATTGAAAATCTATACAACTAGTGATGTTATTTTACACAAACACAGACACATTTCATAAAAAATGTTAAAAAAACAGCAGGAAATAAAGTAAGTTAGAGAGGAAACATGTTCTTGATGTATTTCACCAAATCTTGAAAAGACTTGGTTGATAAGGTGATATTCCTGAAGTTGGCTAGCATACCAAAGAAGACATGGATCTGATAGCAAATTAGCACACACCCATCTTAGTAACAAAGTTGAATGGAATATAGGTTGCTAAGAGGCATAAATTTAATAAAAAATTTACCTCATTTGTTAGAGCCATGAACCATTAAAAGACTTCATATCCTTTGAAAGTTGAACAATTTCATTGTAAATGCAAACACGAGTGCAAAAAGCAAACAGAAACCCACCATAGCACTTGCAAAAACTCCTAAAAATTCATGTCTGTAACCAAATTGATCTTCAAGAAACTGTTTCAATGGAACTGAATGGAACCCATCAGCAAGTTTCAAAAGTTCATTCACATCTTTGTATTGTGATTTCAGTAGCCCATATAAACTCCAAGCCACTAGATTAGCCCAATAATATCATCTTCACCATATAGGAATCCTCTATAGTAAAACACACAAAATATATCATTATTTATTTACTAAATAATTTTCCATTTGAGAAAAATTGTAATCAATGAGAGGAGTTGAGTTACCATTCGGACAACTTGTCATTGTGAACAATAAATAAATAAAATAATGAATAACTTTAAATAGAAAAGATAAAATTTACCTCTCATATACATGTAGAAAACATTAAGATGCTAAATAGCATTCACAAATCACCATATTCATGTGTTGGTAGAATCAAACCTTGAGCTCATATTTTTTTTAAGGTTTTAATCACAAATCTATCATCATGAGAGAGAGAGAGAGAATAGGCTGCCACTTTTCCCTTGAGAAGAAAGCTCTCTTAAACATGTTGGATTAGTGTCTAAGTCCATAACTATTTTGGTATGTACTTGACCCGATGGTGCATGGTCCTTTTGGGTTGTCTTCACCAAAGCAACTTGATAGGATGAATTATGAAGAGAGAGGATTAATTATAATTTATTAATATGTTATGAGAATAATATATTAAAGGAGAAATCATATTTTTTTAATTAATATTAGTCAATAATTAATTGAGAATTAATTTTGTGGCTAAAAGAGATTAATTAAACTTAGGGGACTAGAACTATCAAATGTGTGATAGTTGAATATTGGGCTAATGGTCTCCTAATTAGAGGAGTGGACGAATTCTATGGGGAAACCCATTAGAAATTGTCCAAGGCTTCTAAAGAGGGAGTCCATAGGATGCTTAGGGCCTAAGCAGTCAAATTAGGGTTTCCTTGTTAGATAACCCTAATAGCCTCACTATTTAAGGACCCCTAGGGCACCAAAAACGTGGCTAACTAATTCCTTAGGGTTTCTAGACGTTTTGGGTGCCTCTCCTCTTCTCCCTCTGCATCCTTATTGCTTATGGTGTTTGTGACTTCATTAGAGGTGCAACACTTGAGGCACTAAGCTTTCTGAAGCCAATTACAAGAAGGAATAGACTGTTATTGCTATATAACAATCAAAGGTAATATCTAAACCCTAATTTCATTTATAGTGTGCTAGATCTAGGATTTGAGAGCTTTGGATGATTATTGCATGTACAATTAGATAAACCTAGATCCAAAGTTTAGGGTTTTTCATGTGCACCATAGGACTGATGTAGTGCTTATAACCCATCATTGGTATCAGAGCCTAAGGTGTTCTTCTATTGTATTTGATGCAAAATTAAGTTTTCAAAGCTGAAAATTTGCAAATTGCGAATCTGACCTGATTCACGTCGTGAACACAGTGTGTTCACCTCATGAATTCAGTCTGACAGCACAATTTCAAAAATTTTGCCTTAATTTGCTTTGGATAATTACCATAAATTGTTTTTTCAAATCAAAATTATATTTTTTCTATTATGGTAATTGATATCCTAATCAAATTAATGGATAATTGTCAGTTTAAGATAATTACTTATTTTATAAGATAAAGATTGATTATTCGTAAATTGATTTGAATTATCTTGTAAGAAAATAGATTAGGTCAAATTATGTGATAAATATGAATTATATGATTATTTAATTAATTTTTTCAAATTTGGTCTAAAAGATATTTTGAAAAGTGTCAAAATTTGCCCTCAAGTTTTGAAATTTAACATTTAATTAAAAAGTATTACTTTTGAAATATTAAATTCTAAACCCTAGTTTTGAAAAGTTCAAATTGCACCCTTATGGTTTTATTAAATTAATTAAGTGTATAATTAAAAGAGAGTTAATAAATCCATAATTATTTGGTTTATATTTTACTTAAATTAAAAGTATAATTTATTAAATTAGACCACCTAGTACTTTAAAAGTGTAAAATACGCCCTTATACACTACTAGAAAAACAGTCTTTTACGACGCTTATTGCGCGTTGTAAAAGGCTCAGACGACGCGCAAATGCATGTCAAGGAAGGCCCTGTCATAAAGAGAGACGACGCGCTTTTGCGCGTCGTCTATAGACGATGAGCATTTACGACGCTCATTTACGACGCGCGTTTACGACACACAATGCGTATCAAGGAAGGCCCTGTTATAAAGGAAGACGATACGCATTCGCATGTCGTAACCTTACGACGCGCGTGTTAATGACACGCAATGCGTATCAAGAAAGCCCCTGTCAAGAAAGGCCATGTCATAAATGAAGATGACACACATTTTTGCGTATCATAATTTTAAATGTTTAAAAAAAAATTATTTATATGTTTACTAATTTTCAAATTAAATTTGTATTTAATGTCTCATAATAGAAAATAAATATCATATACAAAAAATACAACCCATTGCATAAAATTTAATGTCATACAAATATAATACTATAAATAGGAGGTTTTCCCTAACTATATAACCTAATGCTACAATGCTATAAAGGGGCACCTTCTTGTTTCAGTAACTCATCATTAAGCAATCTAAAGAAGCTCTGAAACCCTTCATGTATCCAACCAATCATCATGTCTCTTAGCTTCAATATGAATCCCAACTCTTAATCAAAAACAACATGGAAATCCTACACAATAAACATATATGTCAGTTGTACAATATCAATATCAACTAAATAATAATACACATGGTATGTATGAGAGTGGAATCAAAATGATTTACCAATAAGTCATGTTTCCATTAAGGGTATCTTTAGCCACTGCAAGTTTCTAGTGATCAAGAATATACAAAATGCCAAGGATGTATGATTGATTGTAAGACAACTTTGCAGTAATTATATTTGTACTTAAAACACCAAGCAAGGAAATTAGGAAACAACATAGCTAAGAAGCTTTACCAGTTCAACTTGACTAGTGATGTGATTCTCAAACTCTTCCATGACCTTACTTAGCACAGATTCTACAAGCTGCATAAGCATAATAGTATCATAACAAACATGAGAAATCAGTTGTTGTGGTGACACAAACTTGCAAAACACCAAATTACACTTACCATGGGAACCTCATCAGGTTTCTTATCCAATAGAACTGCATGGACAAGTATGTTTAATGAGAACAACATTTTTGTGATGATTTTTCAACACATACATTTTTGTGATGATTTTAATATTTTAATAAATAAAAAATCACACAGATTAACATTTTAATAAATAGTTCCTGTAAAGAGACCACACAGATTAACATTTTAATAAATAAAAAATCACATCTAAAATACTTGGCCTTTCTTTTTTCATTGCTTACTAGTTGAATGAAAAGTATTTCAATTTACACGAGCAACAAAACAAACATAGCATTCTATAAACAAATACTTGAATAGACAATCTCGTGCTGCTTTTCAATAGACAATCTCGCCTGCTGACGTGGCATCCACATAATAGTCAGAGAGAGGAGAGAGAGAGAAATACCTGATCATGGGCATTATAGCAACAACAATTTACATACTCATAGTGTCCTTGAAGTGTCATAATACCCTTCCCTGACCAAACATCAAATGCCTATAAAAGCATCCAGACAGAAAACATATTCACAAATGAAAAAATATACTCAAATTGACTACTCTTCAAGAAACTTAAGGTTGCGTTTGTTACATGGGAAGCTTGATAATTATAGGGCTATTTCTGATGACAAGGATAAGGAGGGCATTTACGTCTTTTTGCACTAACAATAGATATAGTGTGCGAAAAAGTATCCATCCCAACATTTTGGGTGGGGTGGGAGAAAATGTTATCAATTTTTTTTGTGTGTGTGTAAGAAATGGATGTTGAAGTGACGTACTTTGAGACATGTCATGCATGGAACAAAGAAAAGGGCAGAATCCTGAGTGACAGCCAACTGTATGGGTTTACTAGTTTGCAATCGCGTAATCTCAAAGTGCACAAGTGTATTGCACCCAGATTCAATGTCCCACAATCTTAACCTTGAATCAGACCCTAAAACACATTGCACAAAATAAGAAACAGGACAATATTTTTCTCATCAAAGTACATTGATGTAATAGGAAGAACCGAAATAAACATATCAATGCTATTCTTGCATTTAACCAATTTTGAAAAGAAAAAAACCTGCACTTAGAAGATACATGCCATCTTCTATGGCTTTGAGGCCCATAACAACAAAAAAATAGACTTCAGATGAAAGTTTTGGTAAAACAACATTCATATCAATGTACTATGATAACATCATCAACAAGATTAACCCACTAAAGAAACACACAACAACAAAAAAAATATATCAATTATTATAATTCTATTTTACACCAAATTCATAAATAAATTAGCATTCTTGAAAAACATTAGTTTACATGATTACTAACCAGTTTACCATGTGGTACCCAACACCTCTAAATGAGATCAAATGAGTACCAGATTTTCCACATTCATTCTTTGCTTTAACATTATTAACCTAAAACACAGAAATTAAACCATTCTTCAAATAAATAAAAAGTTATAATCAACTTCATTCTATTAATAAATTCCACCTGTCCAGTGGTATCCATAATTCCATCAACAGCCTGTTCATTGTAGCTTTTATCATCAGAATCACCAACTCCTAAAGATTCCAAGCTAAAAAGGGAATCCACAATTCCTTGGAATTCATTAGGCACATCTACTTCAACCCATGTTTCTTGATCAAGCACTGCTTTCAGTTTTGTCATCTATAACAACAATAATAATATTATGAATCAAACAAATTGTTGTTTACCTTCTCTGTTGCAGTTACAAATTCTTATGACATGTTATATATTTGTAAAAAGTCTTGAATCCTTAGTCTTGGATGCAAAAGAGCAAGAACACCAAGAAGTTTTGCCCATCTTCCATGAGCTGCATCACAAGCTGCAAACACTACTTCTGTGTTTTCTCTCAATACATCAGCTCTGTTAAATGACACATTTGCCCCTGTTAGAAAATTTCTAACAAATAAGCAACATATATATATATATATATATATATATATATATATATATATAACAGATCACCTGAAATTTTTTGATAAATTTGATGGACTTGTGGCATCGTTGGATTGGGGACACCTTGATAGAATTCCTAGGAAAGGATCCAGACTGAGAATCACCCAGAGGGGCATTTTTTGATAAATTTGATGGACTTCTTCAACTTGTGCTTCTTTCCATTATGTTCTCTAAATCTAGTAGCAAAAAGATGAATCTCTGGTTGCTTCTGTAAAAATAAATAAATAAAGAACAGTAACTGCAGCATGCTCCATGTGTTGCAACATCATGCAAAGTCCTCCTTGTCTCTCTACAGACCCCAAACCACCACCCCAATTCAAAACCCTAGCCAAGTCATTCCCAGATCCAACAGGTAGAATGGCTATAGGAGGGGGTGAAAAGTAATTTTGCTTCTCAATTGCATCCAATACCCACCCTGCTATCCCATCTCCTCCACATACAAGAATTCTGAAATGAGGCACTCTTCTGAATAGATACAGACCAATTTTTAGCCCTTCTGTTGAACTCAACTCATATATCTACAAAAATTTTCATCAAGATTTTAGAAATTTTGGTCAAAAGATAAATCAAGAATCAATCAGTATGAAGCTATGAACCTGAACATCATTATTCTCATCTGGTGTACTTTATGTAGATGATTCCCCTATACCTTTATATTTATCTAAATTCACTCGATTGAAATTCCCTTTGTTTTCCTTACTTTGATTTGTGATACTTGCTAGAACAGAAGAAGCAATCTCATTGGCTTCATAAGTAATGGAACTCAAGATTCCACCAGATGATGATCTACCAAGTCCTTTAACATATACCACCTGTTTCAAATCAATCTTTTAAAAGGACCCATGTCACCTCAGTCCACCTTATAGCCCATTGGTGTAAAACCTGATAAATAAATGCAACAAGATAATAAATGTTGGGGATATTATCCCAAAATCATACAAATGATACATAAAGCAAAAGAAGCTTTAAGGACTCAGACATGAAGATGTTTAAGGACTCAGACCTGAAGAAGCTTTAAGGACTCATACTCAGCTTTGTTGCCTGGGATTTTTCAAATCAATCACATAATTCTGAATTCATCCAATTTGAATGGAGTGTTATGTACATTATTACTAGTTTACTACTACGTGCCTGGTAGAATCCTACTAAGTTCCACATTAGACTGACTTTCATTCCAGCAATGGAGAAGTTGGAAAACAGGACAAACTTCATAAGTTTTGAAGTGGGAAGATGTGAGGGTTGGATGTAGCCCAGCCACCTAAGAACAAGGGCCATCAAGGTGGTAGTCATAAAATGCAATTCAGTCAATGTTGTTGCTGCCTACAAAGTATAAAGATGTAATTAGTTATAAAGGAATTTTAATATCTTAACAAACCTGAATAGTTGATTTTGCTAGAAACATAAACACATCAGATGCAGTAACACATCAGTACCATATATTTGATCCGGATCAATAAAAGTGGTCAAAAGTCATCAATAATAATCCATCTAAAGAGCAAGATAAAATATTTACAATTTTAATATCTTAACAAACCTGAATAGTTGATTTTGCAAAAGGGCATTTTAGACATGTTGCATTGTTTTGAGCTTTCTGGGTATGGAGAGTATGCCCTAATACTTGTTGAAGGAATTGCACATGATTGAGAATGTTTTGTATAGAACGAGCTCTTAAAGCCTATGACTTCAACATTTTCACATAACCTGAAACCAATAAAGATGGTGCTGATAGGATTGAGAATGTGTATCAGAAATCAATCCTTTAATCTAGATAAGTTGTTAGAGGCATTTTTACAAACAGGTGGTGTGCACCATGAAAAACATGTGGAATTAGTCTATCTAACGTGAATGATATTAGATTAGAAACAAATGGTTCACTCCCCCTGAACCCTGACCCGTCATACCTTTCTTCAGGACGGTCCCGTCCGGTAAAACATCGTCGGCGCTTGCCTGCTTCGTGTCCACCGGAACTGGAGGGTGAAGCCTCATGCTTTCGCAGACACTAGCATGAGTATAAACCATATCCTTCACTTCATCGTAAATGGAGGAATCTGATTTCTCTTTGTCTTTGACTTCGTTCACAGCTTCACTTTCGATTGTTGGATTCTTGTAAAGTAACCAGAAGAACCACGTCAAATCCGCCGAGGTTGTATCTCTTCTGGCGAGTATGAAGCTGATTACAATATCCGTCAGATGTTTTTCATCCAAATGACCGGAGTTCAGAAACCGTGAAAACAAATCAACGGGTTCGGTCGTGAGTGCTTGTCTCTTTTCGTTCCATATGTTCGTGGTGAACTGACGGATCTCGGCAACTGCTTCTTTGCTTCTTTAAGTCGTTTCTCGGATCCGATGTTAAAAAACATTTCGATGTTAAAGATTCCATCTCCAAGCAGATCGAAGGGGGTTGACCGGAAAATATCGCCTTTTTGGTATGGTGAGAATTTAGTCTTGAGGATATGTTGAACGTTTGCGGGGTTTCCGGTGAGCACACGGTTTTGAACGAAAGGATGGCTGAGCAAGAAGGTGAAGTAGTAACCGACAAATGAAATTGAAAGGTAGAGGCGCTACACTCCTTTTTTTTCATGTCACCACACATCAACATTGAGAAATCGAGAACCCCTCGGGTTTGATCTGTTCAAAAGACGGAATCAAAGATCTGGTGATATTGTGATTTTGTTGTGGGAGAAAAGCGGATTGGTGATGATATTAGGTTTTTTTTTTGGGTATTAGAGTGAGAGAGATATAGAGAGGGAGAGAGATAGAAAAGAACGATGGAAATTAGGTAGAGGATAACAATGGCGGCCTTTCAAACTTTTGGGATTTTCGTTTCCCCCGGGTTGCAAAAGAAGAGAACGTGCCTTTCATTATAAAAATATAAAGCGACATTTCTAGACGACACCCATTTTTTAATAAGTGCCCTCCATGTTTTTTTTGTTGGACATTAATTTCAGGGTACGCACAAAAGCGTGTCTTCTATCCTTCAAATTTTAGAAGAGATAACATTATTTTTAGGGCACACACTTATGCGTATCGTAAATTACGGCGTGTCATTGTTTGCGCATCATTAAAGGTCTGTTTTCTAGTAGTGATACTATATATAACATTAAAAGTCTAATATTATATATGTATAACTTAAACTGCTAGTCTTACCGTTAGTAGGCCTCATTCACGAAGCCGATCTATAAGGGGGTATAAGGTTATGGCCTATAAAATGGTCGTTTAATGGGTGTCTACTCTCACCCACCGCTTCCTTGATTGGTGGAGGGTCGTTAGCCGAACGGGTAGGATAGCACAAACCCTTTCCATTAAAAGTATAATGAATTATAAAGTAACTAAATGTTTTTACAAAATTCCCAATCCTAGTTACTTTAGGCAAAAGTGAATTTGATGCAATTCCATGAAATTACACTTTGTACCCTTGCGAAGACGTTAGTGGAGCGTGTGTGGTTAACCGACACAATAAATGGTTCTAAGCAAAGGTAGCAAAGGGTGACTCAATGTTTGTCATAGTTCGGTGGAGCGTGTGTGGTTAACCGGCACATCGAATAGGTAACTGTAACATTGGGGGCACCATGTAATTTTGCATGGTTATTCACACCCTGTTTTGTGATCCTTGGCATCCCAGTCACAAATCTAGGGGAATATCGAGATTTAAACATGCCATTGAAAAGTTCAATGAATCTCAAAGGATCTAGCTGTTTTTCAATATATTTAAAAACTAATCTCCTTTTTGTTTTTCATGGTGGAAAATTAGTGAATCGTCATTCACTTACCTTCAAATGTTCTGCAATTTGGGTTATGGCATCCCTCTCCCAAGTTTTAGAGCATTGTGTTGGGTCCTAGCCTTAATATCTCATTTGGGTGATTTTTTAAGGACTCAATCAATCAACTAACTTGATTTTTCTCCCGTTTTGTAGATTTCTAAATCTAACCGTGGTCTTCCCGAATCCCATGGAAAAAGGTTTTCCTGCTCAAAGTGAAAGTCTGTTACACAATGAAGGTGAAAGATCGATCCTTGCATTGTGGACTAGCTTGGTTTCACTTCCTCCACCTCCTCCTGTTGTTCTCCCAAACCCACAAGATCGAAGAATTGAAAAGTTTAAAATCACTCAAGCCTTGTTGGCAATGAAAAATGAAGATTGAAAATCCGTGTGTGCTCACATCCTAGGGATGAAATCACACATTGATAGATTGACAATGTTTAGTGGATCTTTTCGAAAGAAGTTGGTTGTAGACTAGGTTCTTCAGTCACTCCCTGAATAATATGATAAGTTCATAGGAGAGTATTATATGATGGATCTTTACACGACCCTCATTGACCTAACTTACATGATTATTGCTGTTGAATCAGAAATGATTTGGCAAAGTAATGGAGCTAATTTGTCTGGTAATTCAACCAACCATGCTTCCGTGGTCGCTCCAGAAGAAGCCACCTATTTCTACTGCTAAGAGAAGGGGCGTTGGATACGAAGCTGCCCAGAGGACCTGAAGAATCTAAGAGATGAGAGTGTCAAGAAGTATGGCTCTACTTCAGGTAAAATCCATTATCTAACTCCATTAAGTTCCTATACATTGATTTTTAATACATAATGTGATAATATTACATTTGAATGTTTTGCAGGATCAGGGAAAAAGAGAGGAAGCTTGATGGAAGAGCAAGATGAGTTTGATCATGAAGAAATGGATCACGATCGCATGGATTCAAAGATCAAATTTTGAGTTTAGAAAGTTATGATAGAGTTGTTAGGAATATTTGATTACATAGTTTTTCAGTTGATTTTGCATTGTAAGGACATGTTTTCTACTGCTTTTATGAATAAAATAAAATTTTGATTTGTCTTATATATATATATATATATATATATATATATATATATATATATATATATATATATATATATATATATCCTTGCAATGAAATTGTTGTGAAAAAAATGATGTTTGTGTATTTCTATAAATGGATGTGATTCTTAGTTATGTTATTTATGGTAGTGTCAAAATTTTCTAAGTAAGGAAAGATTCCCATCACCCAAGTTTCAATTGGACAAAAACTTGAAATAATATGATTTGAATCATGTGATGTATGGAAATCTTGGTACTTAGGAAATTAAGACTAATTCCTTGATCACACAAGTATGTGAGTCAAGTGAAGGACTAAAGGACTAGAACACAATGTTATGCACTAGTCAAGTCCACCACAAATAACAATGAGACTATTTATCATAATTTACCAAAAGTCTAGTAAATGTGGTTATACTTACAAGATTAAGTGTAATTTTGAATCGTTGAAAAGTTTCAATGAATGGCAAAACGAATAAGAAGAATCAATGAAGGCAGAAAGATAAAAAGCTTCTCAAATCTAAGAAGAAAGGAGAGTACTTTTATATCAGTTTTATGATCGTCTTAATGATTAAGAACCGTATCACAATTGATCAACTAAGGACATATTAGTACACTAGTAGGGCTAAGAGGAGGAATCAGATATTGTTAAAATGGTTCAATCAAAAAGGATGAGTCATACTTCGTTCAAAAAATCAAGTCTTAGAATCGTAGTCTAAGATTGTGAATTGAGTGAAACACACTCAACAACTGTGAAGTAGAAAATTGTTTTTTTACTCTTGCACGTTTGAAATTTGTAAGTTGTAATGTCTTGGAGAAGACAAGGACCAACTAAGACCAAATGTGTGTAATATTTTCTCTTGATATAGATACACACTAACTCTTGGATATTTGTTTATCACGAAATGTTTCTTGATAAGAGAATTTAATATGTCAAGAGGTTAGCGAGAGTTTGAAGATCTTGAAAAGATTCAAGAACTAATCAAGAGTAAACTTATTAAACACTAGCACATGACTTGAGGTTCGTAACCTATCATGTTGACAAAATTCTATTTCTGTGCCAATCATGTTGAGTGATTATGCATATGAGTTTTATGAGTTCTCAATAGACTGCATAAGGCAAGCACCTTGTTTAATGAAAGTACATTGATTGGCATAGGTAAGCTGCTAGATAACTTGGAAGTAATGCTGGGACCCTTGATGGCAAGAAATTAAGAACGAACAAGTTCTGTCCATAAGAGTTTGAGTTTGTCACAAACATTATCTTTCGATTATGGTTATGGAAAATTCACATGGATAGGAACACATACACGATAAAATTTAAGTGGCATAAGGTTTCTCTCCTTCATGAAAATAATTGTGAGGAAACGCTTTCACTAAAAGAGATTTTATGGAGATAGCGATTATGTAAATTGCATTCTCAAATTTGATTATGATTACGGCATCCCTCTTCATAGTTCGAATTGTGAGATTTGGCAATTAGTCTGAACATTTGGGACTTAGTAAAATAAGTTCTAAATTAGTTTAGACACACATGTGAGCTGTCTAAGGAAAGGTGTGTGATTTTGAGAAGCTTAGATAAAAGGCTTATCGAAGCATATCGTATTAAAAACAATGAAATTTGAAAGTCAACAAGTATTGTTTTCTAGAAGTTTAGCTGGTTTCAAAATACATGTCAAAGCTAGTGGAAACATAAATGTTATGATGGAATGGATATAATCATCATGTTAGTGGGAGCATGATTATTATTTAAGTATTGCAAGTTGGCAATATTAATTATAGAAAAAAAAGTTTTACTTTCCAAAGTTGCAGGTGTAGAAAGTTGTTTTTTGCTATAATTAAGGGAGATAATGTTATACTTCGTTTCCAGTCTAAAAGCTTAAGATCGAGAAATTTTAATTGAATTTAGTCAAGGGTATATTTATTATTTGCATTCTCAAAGTTCGATTATGATTACGACATCCCTCTTTATAGTTCGAATTTTGAGAACACGGCAAATAGAAATATTATGACGATATTATATTAAGAAACTGGTAAAGTATCACGTTTTTCATTATGAATTGTATCCCATACGCTTCGGTTATAGGACCGATTGCATATGCTGTAATATTCGACCGTTCTAAAATTTGACTAAAATAATTAAACAAATGCCAAGGACAATCTAAGGTTCGCCAAGGATTGGTCGCTTGTGGACAGTTGAATGTATAGTCATGGATGGACCATATTGACATCATTATGAATAGATAAGATTCTATTTAGAATGAGTTGTCATATGGAAAATATGGAAATGTTTCCATATTAGGAGTTAGATATCGAGAATAAATGTCTAGATTAGAAACTTTTATGCAAGAAGGATGTTCAAAGGAATGTACTTTGAATATGAGACTTCATGACTATGGAATTTTCTTGTAACAATCTTCAATAGAGTATTTTTTTTAATTTCATTGGACGAGTCTTGGTGACTTTTGTGCCATGATATTACCAAAAGGACTGTTGCATAAAATGTTAGAATCTAACATATTCTAGTAGTGGCGAGAATTTTGTATTCTTACACTAATGGATTAGGAATTGTGAAATGAGTGTGATTGAAAATGTTATTCAATTATACTATTTCAAAAAGTAAGGACCATAGGTAAACATAGTGTGCATGCTAAGAGCATGGGACAATTGTAGTTATAATTCAAGTAAGAAGTTGATTACCTGAAACAAAAAATGATGAGTAATCAATATGGTGATTAAATAAAATGTTTTATTTATACTCAAAGGTTTGAGGCCATATAGCATTAGTATTATTCTTGTGTTTCATTTTGCGTGTTTTGACTTCCTGAATAATAAGATTATTAAAACCCTCCACAGTCGCTCATTCTTTGAAAGTAGGAATGGAAGAAGACTGTCATGAATCTGACTGTAGATTGTCTAAAGTGTTTTAGACATAGCAAAAGTTAGCTGCAGGGTTCATGAGTGCTGCTATAAGATTAGAGTATTGGAATAAACCCACGCTCACTTGGATCACTTCATGGATTTTATCACGAGTGATTGGTGAGACGATAATATCTTGTATTCTTGAAACCAAGATCTATAAGTTGTATCTTGCGAGTCGGTTACACTTTGATAGTACGTAAATGCACTAGTAACTTGGTGTTAAAAACATATTGTTGTGTGTAATTCAGTGAGTGAGTACAAGTGAGCATTGAGTCGAAGTTTATCCGTTCCTTTTATCCAAAGTGGGATAAAAGCGATATGTGTGGGCCCCTCGATGATTTAGTGATGACACCCTAAGCGCTTAGCCAAGCCGGGACTAAGTTGATGTGTTTAATTGTACTCTGTTGTCAGTCGTCATAAATCGGAAGTCGGGAAACAACATAGAGACAGAGAGAATGATTTAAATCCATTTATTAGTCTATAAGATATCAAGAATGGAGGAATACATGATCCCTTATCTGAAGGACACGCTTCTGATAAGATCAAAGTTGACAGCGGCTTTTGAAAGCTACGATTACGGATCAGGATCTAAAGTCATACGCAAAATAGTTATTAGAGATATCCAAGTAAGAGACTGTTGGATTAGTGTCTAAGTCCATCACTATTTTGGTATGTACTTGACCCGATGGTGCATGGTCCTTTTGGGTTGTCTTCACCAAAGCAACTTGATAGGATGAATTATGAAGAGAGAGGATTAATTATGATTTATTAATATATTATGAGAATAATATATTAAAGGAGAATTCATATTTTTTTTAATTAATATTAGTCAATAATTAATTGAGAATTAATTTTGTGGCTAAAAGAGATTAATTAAACTTAGGGGACTAGAACTATCAAATGTGTGATAGTTGAATATTGGGCTAATGGACTCCTAATTAGAGGAGTGGACGAATTTTATGGGGAAACCCATTAGAAATCGTCCAAGGCTTCTAAAGAGGGAGTTCATGGGCTGCTTAGGGCCTAAGCAATCAAATTAGGGTTTCCTTGTTAGATAACCCTAATAGTCTCACTATTTAAGGTCCCCTATGGCACAAAAAAACGTGGCTAACTAATTCCTTAGGGTTTCTAGATGTTTTGGGTGCCTCTCCTCTTGTCCCTCTTCATCCTTATTGCTTACAGTGTTTGTGACTCCATTAGAGGTGCAACACTTGAGGCACTAAGCTTTCTGAAGCCAATTACAAGAAGGAATAGATTGTTATTGCTACATAACAATCAAAGGTAATATCTAAACCCTAATTTCGTTCATAGTATGCTCGATCTAGGGTTTGAGAGCTTTGGATGATTATTGCACGTACAATTAGATAAACCTAGATCCAAAGTTTAGGGTTTTGCATGTACACCATAGGACTGATGTAGTGTTTATAACCCATCAAAAGCATCATCCCCACATATGGACATCATATAATTTGCAGCATCTAACTTGAACATCTCCCTTAAATTCCTGAGAAATAAACTCCATCAACATGTTTTAAGACTACAAAAACATAAGCACTAGTATACATATACCTGAAGACCATAGAACAATAGTCTTTCTAATAGAAATCTATTAAAGAATGTGGAGGTGTTAATTATGAGCCTTTCCTGGGAAAATACATCCTTATTCTTGATTGTTCTCCAAAATCTAAATATCTCACTTCACGCATAGGAACTGGTGTAATTTTGCCTACAGTGTACCTATAATCAAGTCCCATAAGGCATTTTAGAATAAAATTGGACTGAAATCGGGCAGAAATCAAGAAAAGAATTGGAACTCAAAGTTGGGTGAATGGAACAATCAAGAATACATGTGCTGATGTGCCTACAAATTTTCAGATGGTAATGGCATCTCTCTGGATGAAGGTTATGGCTTTGCGGTTTGTTTCTTTTTTAAACTTAATAAACCACTTGAATGAGACTAGATGACCATTTTACCCTCACATTCGAAAAAACAAAATTCTCAATATTAATCAATTACAGCAATATTCATCAGTTACAATGTGCGAGGTGTCCAGAGAAAAAGAATTGAGCAAACATGTAAAAGATTAGTGTCTTAAGACATTAATCTACATTTTTGGGTTAACCCGTTTAGTCATTCGGTCAAGATTAAGTAAAAAGGAAACAACCATGTATAGTTGTTCAGATTGCTTAACCCATTAAGCCCATAAATCAAAAATAAAAATCCCTTTAGTTAGAGGGATACCTGATACCTAGCTACATATTAAGCATCAGATAGTTGCTTTTATGGTCTTCAAAATGTCCAAGGATGACTTCCTTTCCACTTCTTTCATATGAAATTTTCGCTGCTGTTCCTTTTTGTATAATACCCCTGCATTATTCTTAATCCTTTCGCTAATCAAAACTCCTTGTATATTCCCTTTCACAAACTACAATACTATTGTCATCTAGACTTTCGCCTACATATCTCCTTTTAGAAAGATCTCCAAACTCATGCTGATCTTTTATCAGTTTCTTATGAGCAACTTGTATTAATAACACCTGTTACAATGAAATTCATGTTTATATGGCATCTTAAATCAAAACAGTTTATCAAAACCATGTGGGAGCTGCCTTATAATATTGAAAAGAATATTGGAAACTAGCAACCAAACCCCTGAATTGTAAATTTACTAGAAAGCCAATGACTCAGCAGGCCATGATCGAGTTCAGAGCTATTCCCCTGAATAGAGATTTGACTGCTAGAGCCCTGTTGCCGAAAATAAAAATATAAATGTATAATAAGTGAAGTAAAGACTGAAGTAAAGTAAAGGAAGTCGAGTTACAGTTGGTTTGCTGCTTTGTTTGTGGTAGATGTAGAGCATTCCTCGGCTATCGAGAACAAAAAAACCTTTGTTTCCAGTTGCCCCTGAGGTTTGAGGAGCGCTTGGAAAGATAACCTTGGCGAATGGTTTGAACCTTTCCCTTTGAAGATCCGTTGGAACCATTTATATTTGTATTTGAATTTGAATTTGAGCACCACCTGCTCTCCCAATCAATCTGTCTTTTGTACTCTTGCATTCTTTCATTCAGAGCTGCTTGCTCATAATTTCATCTCTCTCGAGATTGCTGAGCATATGACAACACCTACCCAATTTTTTTTATATTAAAATTAAAATAAAACACAACATGCATTCTTCTTTTCTTTTCTGTATGTCTAATCTCTAAACTAAAATAAATAAGTTATATTGAGACGAACAAGGGGATTCCTATGTTCTAGATATCTAAGAACAATTTCTGCAACCTCTCTGTATCTTGACATCATGAATTCACCTGTATTTCTGTTTCATGGAAAATTTTTATTCAAGCAAGTAGCAACTAGGGTTCATTAACTTAATCCATCTTTTGCAATGAACATCAAACAAACCAACCTCAAAAGTTCACCAACTGCAAGAAGAGAACAATGTATGCTATGTACAGAAGCATTCTTCCCTAATCTATCTTGTATAGCCTCAAACATATGATAATACATGTTAAGATCAATATATATATAGATCATAAAATATTTACATAGTCACATAGCATTAGAGGATTTGAAAAGATTTGAAGTCTTTGTGAATACACTAAGCTACTAACCACTGCACACACCAACGTGTCTCTTTTTTCAATAACACGAAGGCAAGCACGCAATGCCTCAACTGCCCTTTCCCTAACAACTAATATTGGATCCCTCAATGCTACCCAAATACAAACCTGATGATGGCTACTGCCCATAGAAGTATTAAGTAATGATTACAAAATACAAACCTACAAGCGATGCTTTATGAGAAGAGCATGATCATCTGAACCCTAAAAGAACCAGAAAGGGTAGAACGAAAATCAAGCAAGAGCATAGGGGTACCTAAAGAGAAGAATGGAATCTTGTTCAACCAAATTATGTTGGAGGGTTTCCGGATTGCAATTACGATGTAGTTTTTAATAGAAAACAGTCATGCTTTCCAATCCCATATAGGAGTGCAGTGCTTCGGCCTTTGAGCGTAACATTTGTGTTTGGGCCCATGTTTCCAGAAATTCAAGTATCCGCTTTTAGGCTTCTATAATATTTCATCAATACGGAAAGATGCTTAGAACAAATGAGAATCAGAAACGAACGAGAATCAAGATTTGCATTCCTATTGAGACTTGAGAGTATAATACTGAATTAGGGCTTTTCTGACAATTTCAACATCGAGTGGGAGATATGGTGGTTTCAGTGGGTAGAAGTAAGTAAGCCTTGATTGATGTCCTCCCTTTCTCTCGAACGACTTTTGTATCCGACATAGATTCCTTCATAACTTCCACTTACCGATGTTGTTGATTATCCAGACTGGCCTTGGAAAATGACATCAATGGAGGTGAAGGGAACGCACAAAGAAACCCCTGTGAGAGAGAAAGAAAGATTTGATTTGAAGAAATTGACAAATTAAATTGAAAAGTAGAGGCGCTACACTCCTTTTTTTTGTTCATGTCACCACACATCAACATAGAGAAATCAAGAACCCCTGCGGGTTTGATCTGTTCAAAAGACGGGATCAGAAATTTGGTGATATTGCGATTTTGTTGTGAGAGAAAAGAGGATTGGTGATGATATTAGGGTTTTTTTGGGGTATTAGAGTGAGAGAGATATATAGAGAGAGATAGAAAAGAACGATGGAGATAAGGTAGAGGATAACGATGGCGGCCTTTCAAACTTTTGGGATTTCCGTTTTCCCCCAGCTGCAAAAGAAGAGAACGCGCCTTTCATTAAAAAAATATAAAGCGGCATTTTAGATGATGCCCATTTTTAAATAAGTGACCTCCGTGTTTTTAATTTTTTTGTTGGACGTTAAATTTAGGGCACGCACAAAAGCGTGTCCTCTATCCTTCAAGTTTTAGAAGAGATGAGATTATTTTTAGGGCACACGCTTTTGCGTATCGTAAATCATGGCGTGTCATTGTTTGCACGTCATTAAAGGGCTATTTTCTAGTAGTGATGGAGGCTAGGGTTTCGTTTGAAAGGGTTGGAGGCTGAAGAGGATGTCCTAAACCTTAAGTTTAGGGGCTTAAAATTGGAAGAGACCCTAAAAGATCATGGGCATGGGTTTCAGTTGATGCCACATCGTGGCCTTCCTCTTGCCACATCATGGCAGCCATCCGAATACGTGTTCATGCATTTGTAGTGCCACGTCGTGGTGCCAAATTCATCATGTCGTGGCACAAGTTTTTTTTTCCCAAAAACCTTACATTTGATCTTTCTAAACCCTCAAACGATCTATTTTGGAAACGGTTGTTACAATTCTCCCCCAATTAAATTATATTTTGTCCTCAAAATGTTATATTACATTGTACTTTTATAACACCCTTCAACCCCTTGTTGTTTCTCCAAACTCGATTCTTCAATACTAGTCGACATCACTTCAAATGTCAAAACCTTAAGCAGGTTACCACCTTCGATAACGAGGCTCACACTATTCGTAGCGAGAATGCGCATCCTAACGAAGAACGAGCTCCAACATAACACCACCAACCCACAATGAGAGAAACAAACTCCCTTTCCCACGACTTGAAGACCCCAAAGTCATGCCTAAAAAGCAAGTAGACAGAGACACCCCATACGTCACCCATGTTGGCCAAAAGCTCATAGACCTGGTATGAAAAAAACCTCCCAACCTTGCACCATCTTCCAAATACCCAAAAAATGAACCTACACACAAACTTCATAGCCTAAAACCACACACACTAGCGTACCAACAAAAATTCTAGCAAAAGCCCAGCATGGAAAGGCCAAACTAATCTATACATCAACCATGTTGATCGAAAATCTGCAGATTTGATCGGTCTAGAAATGGAACCCACAACGTGCTATTTGCAAGTAGGACATGGAACCCACGATTGACCACCGTCATCGATAAACTTGCATATAAAGGTACTTGCATTTAAGATATCCAGTCTATAACTTCCACTGGTGCTGGGCTTCCAAAAAGACTAGGTGGTTTGGATGCCATGAAGTCCTTGTACTTGTATTCATTCCTTGTAGTCCCTTCATTTAGGTTTTTCCTCTAACTACTTATGGTTCAACTTGACTAACAAATTGACTATAGTTTCCTTCCTCTGACTATTCCTCATTTACTTCAGGTTGCACAACAGGTGCAGTGAGTTCTCCCTATTGTCTTGTAATGGTTATCTCATATCGTCCCTTTGTTTAGGTGACATAGCCCGAATCATTGATTGGACTCCTACCATCGTGAATGGTTCTTGTGCAGGCGTTGCCCTTGGTGCACACTCGATTGCACGAGGATCAGGCTATCGATTTCCATTACCATTTCCTAGTATGCTTCGAGTCCTCACCATGTCGTTTTGTACACAAAATCAGGCATTTAGTGTACCATGACATAAATTTATTAAAGAAGGTTTTATTTATATTAGAATCATAATATTCCTTATTACTCTGGAAAATTATATGTCAGTTCTAATACATTAATTATAGGTTTAGAATCTTGAACACATAAAATTTCCAAATCAAGGTCGGCAATAGACCTCTAATCCAGTCAAGTAATAGCAATTTAGGTAGGAAACCTAAGGCATGTTATAATATAAATCATTTCACACATAACAAAAAATTTGGAATCTCACCCTAAAGTAAGCTAGTCTAAGTCTCAGTTTAGATATACTACCTAAAGTATAATAGACACACATCTCACGATCATCACTTAACACTCTAAGTTTAAGTCTAGAAATCCTTATAGTTCCTAGGCTGCTTAAACTAATGATTTGATACCAACTGTTACATCCCCATTTTCATGGCACTTTTAACACTTTTTCTTTATGCTTATTTAATTCAAAGTATTCATTAAATTGCGGAATTTGTTCCCAAACATAAATATTAAAGAATTTCCAAAGAAATATTTTTCATTGATAAATAAAAGTTTGGGATGTCATCAGCCAATACAGACAACATAAGCATAAAATTGTTTTAACAGACCTTACAAAAATTTATTAGACTATAGCCTACGAACTACTCAAATTACTCATCCTCCTTATGCCTACGTACCGCTACATGTGATACAAACAACCTGAGTGGGCCAGGCTTGGGAACCTGGTGAGCACATAAGATTTTCAACTCACAATCAATAATTTCTTTAATTATATATTTCACATCAAATAATTTCACCTGATTACTTATTCTTGTTATTCTCACTTTTTGATACTAAAATTATGATCTCAAGGGACCTATCCTAAGGATCATAGACAATACTGCTTTGGGGATTCCTTTAGCAATATATGTCAATAAGGCAACCATGATGGATAGAGAACATCAAATGAACAGATAGTTCATTAACATCTACAGGTTACGAGCCTGACAACGTTCCACTAGACTAGCTAGAATAGTATGTGGTTATCATCTATATTGTGATAGATGTATGGTTCATTAACATATTAT
Source organism: Lactuca serriola (assembly GCF_051521515.1). NCBI lineage: Eukaryota > Viridiplantae > Streptophyta > Magnoliopsida > Asterales > Asteraceae > Lactuca > Lactuca serriola. The sequence continues at coordinate 286,054,181 of NC_136412.1, read as the reverse complement.
ACTATAATAGTCAAGTCCTCGCATCATCATTTCATCTTTCATCACCCACTACTACCTAATATATTTTATATATGAGAATACATATACAATTAAATCAATTAATAATCATATATTTCATCTAAAACGTATATCAAGAAATACAAATAATAAGCACATATTGCATTTAACCATCTAGATACTTTATATCTATGTGTACGATGAAAGTAACAATGCACTAACTTATTAAAGTGGATGACTGGAAATTTGGGCAATGCTTTGCTTTAACACTTAGCTTTTTCCTTTGATGTGACCTAGGTTTATATTACTAAGTCTTAGTTTAATATTCTTGGTGACTATTGATAGTCTAGATTCCTCAAAAATCCTAATGTAACATCCCAAAAATACCAATAAAAGTTTCATTTTTAAACAATAAAATCTATACAACCATTTGTTCCAAAACCAATCATAATAAATTGTATTTTTCAAACATAAGATTAAAACAATAATAATCAATGGCATGAAACCCATCAAGGGATGTTGTGCAGTCAAGCCTGACCCTTCCCTTTGGAATTGGAAGTATCTGGAAATGTTTAAACAATAAAACCGTAAACACAAAGCTTAGTGAGTTCCCCAAAATACCACATACCATACATATTGGGCCTTGCCCAAATATCGGTCCCTGCCCTCATATCGGGCCCCATCCATCATATATACGGGCCCAACCCAACATATAACTCGGCCATTCTCAAAATACAAAAGGTCCCAACTCAGCATACTAACGGGCCCAACCCAACATACAAGAGGCCCAACTCAACATACCAATGCAAGAATCACAAGGAAAACTAGCATCCTACACAGTATAGTTAGAAGACTCACCTTGCCAATGAGATCAACAATTAACAACTCTCACAGCTATTGCATGGATGCTAAACATATCCTACTACAACTACACAAGGTAACCCCTTAGTCTACATGCTAAGACTAGAAATATAACCAAAAATCAACACATGCAAAAAGTCAACAGTCAAGTTCAAAGTCAACAGTCAAGATTACCAACAGCTGACCCTCACGTCGTGACCAACCCATGGTCACGTCATGAGAATGCACCCGACCTGATTCCAACCTGACCACGCTCCAACTTAACCGAATCAATCACGGACAACTCAAACAACAAACACCAGGACATGGACCTTCCTTGGCCGCGTCGTGAACACATTTGGACAAAATAATCAAGGAATCCACCACTGTCACGTCGTGGCACTCTCTATGCCACGTCATGACCATCGCCTAAGAAACATCCTTATGGATTGAGTCCTTAACCCATTAAGCCTATAACTCCAGCTTTCTAGAAAGCTTGTAAGGGCTCTAAAGGCTGATAAAAATGTCAACTTGATAGACAGTCATGACCCATACATGTCCTTTACGAAAACTAGGTCAAAAGGCAAGAATATAACCTAAAACTCATGCAACCATATTCTTGATCTAAAAGATATAAGGATCAAGGGACCTTGATGAGCCATAAATTTGCAAATTTTATCTCATTCAAACATACAAACTCTTATTATGGACTAAATAATCCAAAGAAAACTAGATCTACAAGGGAGGAATCATAAATGTAGTAGCTTTAAGTCTTACAAATGGTCCAAATAATGATTCTAATGGTGGAGTAGAGTGGCTTGCTTAATCTATGCTCCAAAAGATTCTTATTCTCCTTCAAAGTACACCAATAGCACCAAAATGTGCCAAAACTCTCAAAGGGAGGCTAGGGTTTCGTGATAAAGGGTTACAGGCTGAAGATGGTACACTAATCCTTAGGATAAGATGCTTAAATACGAGAGAAAGCCTAAAATTATGGGCTTGGGCCCAAACAGCCATTGTCACGTCGTCACAATCTTCCGGATACATGTTCTCATATTGTCGTGTCACGTCGTGACATGTGTTTTTTCCAAAAAACCATGCATTTGACTCCTTTATGCCCTACATTGATCCAATCTGGAAAATGGGTGTTAAAACTCCCCCTCCCCCCCCCCCCACTTAAATAGTGTAACACCCATAAAATACAGACCAAATTTAAAGTTTTTAAAATATTTAGAAACCAATAGCTATTACCAATTTGTTTTCAAAACAATTCTATATCAGAGTATCCCTGAAACTTAGTCATAAAATGTGAGGAGTTGTACGATCACGCCTTTGCCTTCCTGCGATGATCTGACGTAGCTGAAACAATAAACTTAAACTGTAAGCACAAGGCTTAGTGAGTTACCCCAGAATACCGATACCCACAACAATACACGTATAATCATAAACATCATACTATGGGTCCAGTCAACCATCGGGTTGGAATACCCCATGCCCACAACCAACAGGTTGGAATGCCAACATACTATAAGTCCAATCATCCTCGGGATGGAGTACCCCAGGCCCACAACTAATAGGTTGGAATGCCTACATACTATGAGTCCAATCATCCTCGAGATGGAATACTCATGGCCCACAACCAACAGGTTGGAATGCTCAGGTGTATTGGCTTTTGCACAAAGCAGATAAGCCTCAACAGCCAAAAAAAACATGTGTACATATAACAGATAATCACATAAGAATCTATAGACAACAACTGATCTAACGGATCATACCCCATGGCACATAATACCATCCTATCTACCAAGATACCGATCTAACAGATCATACCGCATACCATATAATATTATCCTACTCTCTAGGATACCAATCTAGCAGAACATAACAACATATAACATCCTATCTACCAGGATACTAATCTAACAGATCATAACAGCACATAACATCCCATCTACTAGGATACTAATCTAACAGATCATAACAGCATAACATGACCCGATAACCATCCAAAGGGCCGACCTTGGTGCCTTAGACCCTTGAGTATAGTGAGGATAACTCATCTGGTTTTGTTGAAGTCCTGCAGATCAAACTTCAGCTCCTGGTTGATAGATTCCCGAACTGTCAACATCAAACAATACCCAATTAACAATTGGGTTCCAAGCCCAAGGCCCAACTCACACTACAAAACCCAATAGTCAAGTAATAGGCCAAAGCCCAACACATGGCCCAATTTTCCAAATTGGGCCCTACCCTTCACATGGGCCTTACCCCTTAAGCCTAACCATCTCTCCTGGTCCAAATACTTGGCATCCTAATGGCCCAATCTCTCATAATCATAAAGGCCCAATTATGGCCCATATATGGCTTAATTTTCCAAATTCGGCTCCAGACCTCACATGGGCCTTACCTTAAATTTTGGTCCATTCACTTGTTCTTGGATAGCGCATCTATAGTCCAACCACCAAAACCCTATAGGAAATCCCAACTCAAGGCCTGAGCGAAACATATAGTTTTCACATGAAAAGACAATTAGGGTTAAGTGTTCCTACTTAACCCATTAAGGGCTTAATACATTAAGTCCATTATTGCCTTAGATTTATTTGCCAATGATTATAATTTATTATTTTAACTTTATTAAATAATTCATGTGTGTGTGTCCCGATCAATTCCCAAAATTTAGGGTTTTAATCCATTAGGGTTTTCCAAACCCTAATTAGGGTTTCCTACCCAATATTAGCCTATTAATCAATTGGTTGGGCTTTTAGGTCACTTAGGGCTTCATTGGGACCATTAGAGTTTGATTGGGCCCACTAGGGTTTATTAGGACCATTAGGGTTTTAGTCCTTTGTCCAAACATCCCAAACGAGTCACAATACGAACGAGGCACACCGCCACCCAACACGGCGGCTGGTGGCGGCAGCCACCACCTTACGGTGGTGGTTATGGTTTTTTCTATTTATTATTCCCACATTATTATAACTTTACAGTGCAATATAAAATAATACACACAACCACGTTTAGTCACACACACACTAAATCACACACAACCACCTCACACGGTGGCTGGTGGTGGCAGAAGAGCAGCATCCGGCCGACAGCCACCATGGTTGGTTGCCATTGTGGTTCCAACCATTTTCTTGCTAGCCCAAAAATGCATACACACGTGCAAAACACCCACTGCAGCTCTTCATCGATCTTGAAGGAGGTTGACGCCGACAGTACTAGTAGTGGCGGCGACGTGCACCCGAAATGGCGGACAACAGCAATAGTTATCAATGACTATGGCTTACGCTCATTAGAAAAAACGCACCTGCTTCGTTCGACCCTGTTATAGCAACCCTCACGCATCCTCTTTGCGATTCCACGAACCCAACCACCAACCTACGGTGGCATGCAGCGGACGGAGGGGGTTAGCCTCCAGACGATAATGGTGATGCAGCCATCGGGAAGGAAATGAAGATGGAAGAAGGTGGTTCAAACCCACCAAGCAAAACAACAGCAGCAGCGAAGAGGCGACAACTCTTGTCCTCGTCGGCAACTCCGTCTTCAGCGGCATCGGCGCAGCTGCGGTTGTGGGTAAGAACCCAACAATGTTGGAGGATTGCCCGCTATCCCACTATGGTCTTCCGTTTCTCCGATCATGGAGGAGGTCGTCCTTGGTCTTGGTTGATCGGAACAGGAGAAGGTTTGAAAGGTGGTGGCGGCCGGACGATGGAGGAAGGAGGGGTGGCGGCTGCAACATAAAGTGGGAGTTAGGGTTAGGGTTGCAATGTGACGGGGATAACACGGGTTATATACACGGTTCTCAAACATAATCCCATAATAGCATAAATAGTCCCTCCTTGTATTATTCCTTTCAAAACAAACCCTGAATTTACAATCTAAACCCTCCCTTCTGAAAATCCTTACATATTAAGTCCAAGTAATTACCATATGGCCCCTCCATGACCAATTATTTTCAACTTAGATACGCCATTTACCCTTTTAGCCCCAACCATTCAAGATCCTTTCAAATTAAGTCCAATATTATACTTTAACCCCCGAATTAACATTCCGATAATTATTAATTGATTTTGGACAATAATATTATAAAATAATAATAAAATTACATTTCGGGGTTCCAGATTTATTATTACTTACTCTATTTAAAACGGGATGTTACAAACAATTTTTTTTCCTCGAAATCATTCCTTACAACTTACTCTACTACACCAGTCGATCCCATCTGAACTTTCTTGAATGAAAAATAGAACTGATAAATCATCTCACATAGACAACCACCTTCCGATACTGCTACCGAAACCAAATCTTCGCGGAAACCACATGCCCTCATGAAGAAAATAACCTTAACACGCCACCCTTAACCAACAAAGAGTAATTCCAACTATTCTGCTCAAAATCGGATAACCTTATACTAGGCCTGGCTTCTAGATAGACAAAACCGTCCAAACCACATCCAAAATGACTCTACTCCACAACCCAACCGACTAAAACTCCTCAGACCCTGCATTATCTCACTGATAATGTAACAAACCAATTCCCAAGTATAAGTTTTAAAACCTTACATACATGTTTATGGACCTACTCAATGATTTGGTTGCCCCAACTCATCGTGTAGAGGCCGGTTAACCCATGTGGATTATTAGACCTACTCAACGAGTCAGAGGACCCTGACTCGACGAGTAGGAGCTGTAAAATGAAACCCTAATTTCCATGGTTCTACACCCTATTTAAAGGGTCATTAGCCTCCACCAGCTTCCCTTACTGCCCCCCTTGAGCTCAGAAAACCCTAATCGCGATTTTACTCCATTTTGTGTGTTAACAAGATTGAAAGGTGAATTTTTGGAGAGGACTTGAAGTGTCAGGAGCTTGGAACAAGGAGAAGCTTGTGGATCCGATTTCTACTTCATCTTGGCATCATCTGGAAGGTAACAAGTCGTCACCTTGACTTCTCTCAAGATATATCTCTCCATGTATAGGTTTAGGGTCATTTTTACCATATATGTGAACCATTTCGGGTATTGGTCATGATTGAAGTTGTAACTTCAGATTTGGACTCCTCTAAGTCCCTATAGCCATAAAGTTATTGGATTTTTCAATCTTGGGTTTTTCACTTTGAGTTAAACCATTCCCTTAGCTTGGTTTTGGCATTTAGGACCATGCATGAATGTAAAGTTTGCAACTTTACGTGGAAACCAATCACTAGGAAGTTAGATCTGCAATTTGGAGCTTTGGGATGGCTTAAAATCGCCTGAATGAGGAATGGACGGAAGGGACTTGACCTGTAACGATCCAAAAATCACGACTAAAAATTTCTTTTAAAACATAACTAAAACCATATTTATAAAACTGTATCATAAGTCATAACATAATTTTTAGAGTATTAATTCAAAACATAATCTCATTATCAGAGTAAAACATTCCCAGGCTAACTAACTATGGTGTGTGCACTGCAATCTCTCCGAGCTCCTCTTTTGAAAATTGAGTACCTGAAACCAAAACTGAAAACCGTAAGCACGAAGCTTAGTGAGCTCCCCCAAACTACCACATACCACACAATAACAAATAAAGCACCTACTGGGCCATGCCCACTGCATCGGACCGAAGTCCGGAACTGACTGCATCGGACTAAAGTCCGAAATTAACTGCATCGGACCGAAGTCTGGAACTGACTGCATCGGACCGAAGTCCGGAACTGACTGGGACCTTTTCCCCTGCATCGGACCGGAGTCCGGAACTAATTGCATCGGACCGATGTCCGGAACTGTCTGAACATAGCATAACATAAACAAGTATTTGCTAACATAACACATATACTGCATCGGACTGAAGTCCGGAACACATAACACAAACATGCTTGAATCACAAAGACATCAAGCACTCTAACTACTGCATCGGACTGAAGTCCGGAACTACTGCTAACTAAACGGGCCGGCATTGTGGCCGTAGACCCATTCCTACTGGAAGGAAACTCACCTGAACTGCTGAGCTCTGCCGATAATCCTCTGGCTGCTAATCGACAATCCCCTGAGCCGCTGCTCCTCCAGCTCTCCGAGCTACCAATACCAATACGACACTTAGTCTGATAGTCCTCTAAATTCAACTAAGTCAACTCTGGTCAAAGTCAAAATCCTGGTCAAAGTCAACCTTCCAGGTCAACCCTACTCGCCGAGTCCACCTAATGACTCTCCGAGTTCATCTGCTCAGGGTCTTTCTATTTGCGACTCGACTCGCCGAGTTAGTCCATGACTCGCCGAGTCCAACTATTTCCGAGTCCTGACCTATCCAACTCGCTGAGTCTCCACCCGACTCACTAATTCGAGTCTCAACTCGAAGGGTTTGGGGTTTCGTGACCTGAATCCCCGAGTCCAAGAATAGACTCGCTGAGCCCAAGGAAATCTTCAACCAACTTGTCGAGTTGTTCTTCCAACTCGTCGAGTTCATGCCCATCTTCATCCAACTCGCCGAGTTCACTCATGTGACTCGCCGAGTCGCTACAGCTCTTAATCCATGCAGTGGCTTTTCGAGCCAAAAAGGGGTTCCAACTCATAGATCCATACTTCTAAGGCCTATTCCTCACGTTAAGTGGCAAACTTTACGTGTAGCTAAAGAGATCTAGGCTCAAAACACATTCAAACTAGGGTTTATGGCACACATACTTCTCCAACATACCAAGGGTTGATACTTTAGGGGATTCTATACCAAAACAAGCATGGATCTGAGGTAGCAACCTCAGATCTGGACCTCTAGCTCGAAATGGTTACTTATCATGCCAAAAATGTCCAAAACTCACACATAAGAATAGATCTAGGTGCAATAAGGGAGTCCAAGCAACAACTTATTACCTCCAATTGATTTGAAATGTCTTCTCAATCTCGGATCTACAGTCCCTTCTTGCACCTCCAAGGTCTTTCTTCCTTCTTCGAGCTTTAATGCACTCTTCAAGGCGAGATCTAGCTCAAAAACGAATATGGTGGCTAGGGTTTGGTGTTCTGGGGTAGAGAGGCAGTGAAGGAACCCTAGGGAGGAGAATGAGACGTTTAAATAGGCTCCAAGTCCCGGATTTAGGGTTTTCCTCGTTCAGACCCAACTCGCCGAGTTCACGAGCCGACTCGCCGAGTTGGTCACTTACTCGATCCCCCGGATCCCGCTCCGACTCGTCGAGTTCCTCCCTGGGCTCGACGAGTCCACTCCTTGATTTAGGGTTTCTTTCCTTTTCTTGGCCTTTCTGATCTTGGGTGTTACAACTCTCCCCCACTTAAACTAAACTTCGTCCTCGAAGTTTGCTATGGCCAACTGTCCTACGAACTGCCTCCAACTCTCTTTCTGGGAAAATTAACACCCTTTTGTCCATCACTCCAGCCACTCACAGTGTTGGTCACTACTGTTGATACATACTGAATCCTTCTCCTTTCCATAATTTCCTTAACGTTACTTTCTCCGACTGAAAATTATGTTACCCTTCATCCACCCACCGGATGCACTGAGACCACCCTGGTCTAACTAATCTGTCAATATCTGAGTTACCGGACTCCCACCGGTCCCTACACCCCATCGCAACCTACTATTTGCTTCCAGCGACTTCTGGAGATGATTCGATTATATATAACTGTTCTATCCACTCTACCGATCATACTGAAACGATGCTGCTGGAACTAGCTTGCTTATCTCCCATCTGATTACTCAACTCCTACTAACTCGAGCCTTCCATCCTGAAAGAAAAGCTACCTGCCTAGCTATCCTTACAGATCACTTATACTTGGCAGAAGGCTCAACTGATCCTGCTGAGAGGGACTTGCCATTACCAAATCAACCAAATATACTAATACTGACCCTCACACTGCAACTATCCGAAACACGGAACTGCCTGCAACACAGAACTGCCTACAACACTGAACTGCCTGAAACACTGAACTGCCTGAAACACTGAACTGACTGAAACATTGAACTGACTGATACACTAAACTACCTGATACACTGAACTACCTGAAACACTGAACTGCCTGATACACTCAACTGCCTGAAACACTGAACTGCTTGATACACTGAACTGCCTGATACACTGGACTACCTGAAACACTGAACTACCTGATACACTGAACTGACTGAAACACTGAGTTCCAACTCAACTGTGGAGTCAAAGGACTCCTCACTTAGTCGCTCCCACGACTTCTGAATGAAATATTTCTCTGGAACTAGTTCCCACTAGTTATCTTGTCACTGTGGTTCTAACAACCCTCCGATCCACCGATCAGGTCCAAACGTCACATCCTGACATCATCAATTCCACGACTATCAACATGATGGCTCCCAGACTGACGGTAGCCCTTAACATACCCGAACCCTAACGGTCCACTGCTATTCTGATCTCATATCTGATGTGACGATCTATTGCCAAATCGCCGACTAAACCATAACTGGACCATTTGGGAAATCCGAAATCTAACCCGTGGATTCCCATATCTTCACTGCTGCACCCGAACTGGTGGGTACTACTATTTCCCCCGCGTCCAATAACGCGCTCATGCTATCTACCAACCGGATAAAGGCCACGGCTACACCCGCAGACTTACAACTTTCTAATACTATTTGGCTGCTAGTGAATGCTACGGATACCCCCGTAGACTTACAACACTACTACTACTACTATCTGACTGCTAGTGAATGCTACGGCTACCCCCGCAGACTTACAACACTACTACTACTATATGACTGCTAGTGAATGCTACGGATACCCCCGCAGACTTACAACACCACTACTACTATCTGACTGCTAGTGAATGCTACGGCTACCCCCGCAGACTTACAACACCACTACTACTATCTGACTGCTAGTGAATGCTACGGCTACCCCCGCAGACTTACAACACCACTACTACTATCTGACTGCTAGTGAATGCTATGGCTACCCCCGCAGACTTACAACACCACTACTACTATCTGACTACTAGTGAATGCTACGGCTACCCCCACAGACTTACAACACCACTACTACTATCTGACTGCTAGTGAATGCTACGGCTACCCCCGCAGACTTACAACACTACTACTACTATCTGAGGACATCCTGACTATCCCTAGTCCTGCTAGGGATTCCTCATCCTGATTTCTCAAAACCAGCCCTAAGTCTTTGAATACTGCATCAACCTCGACATCTTATATCCTTGATATACTTAACGCTTCGTTGAGGAATCCTTCGACTTGGTCCCCAACCCAACCGCCTACTAATCCGGATACAAGAAGCTATTGTTGGGAAGTTTCCAAACTCCCAACTCCTGAATCTACACCATCTTGCATGCTGACTCTGACACTGGCTACTAATACGAAAGCATCTCTTGCTAACCGTTCTCAGGATCCCTATTCCGACTCACTTGAGCCCTACAGGTGGTCCTCCAATCATGGATTCCTAACCAGCTTCTAACCATCTCGATTACATGAACTAACTGCTGGGAAGGTCCTCAAACTCCCAATTCTGAACTCCTCAATCCATGAATCACCGTGCTACTATCTTTTCTTCTCAGAGGCCACGCACTCATTCTGGGTCTACGTGGCTCTTATCCTTGTATACTCGGAGGGTTCTCCCCCACTTGAATTCGGCTAACTCCTTACTGTTCACTGGTCGAAAGGATTCCCAATCCTTCTTACCACCCATGACTAATCTGCTAGAACCACACTTACCCTTTCTAGTGTTTTCAACACCAGCTAATCCAAAAAGATCGCCCAACTTCAAAAAAATCCGAATAAATCTCTGGTAATAGCCCGCTAGACCTAGGAAGCCCCGAATCTCAATTGGAGACCTCAGAATCTCCCACTGCATCACGGCCTCTAACTTGGCCAGGTCGACTAGAATATCCTTCCGATTGACGAGGTACCCAAAGAAATTGCACCCCGCGCAACCAGAACTCATGATTAAAGAACCTTGCGAAACTTCTCTTCCTCCTCAAAGTCTCTAGCAGCTCTCCCAATTGTTTCTCGTGCTGCTCCTCAGTCTTGGAATAAACCAAGATAGCGTTGTACTCTCCTAATCCCGCAATCTGGGGAATTGGTCTATCACTATTCGCCAATGCTTCTCGGTATGCAATTGGCTTATGACATCTCATAAAAATACAATTCAGACACAAATTGAGGATAACTCAGGGTTACACTTTCTCAAACCTCTGGAACGAAAGGCTCCCTTGTGTAGTTTCCTGCAAGTGCTGCACCGAATCTGGTTCTGCTGGTCTCTTGAAAGCTAAACTGAAATCTACGGTCTCCTCCCGAGACCCCTCACTATAAGCAACTGATTTGGTTCCATCTTACTAATGTGCTCCAAGTCAATATCCCGCTCTCGAGCTCTACAAGTCATATCATTCAGGGTCTTGCACCCCGAGATACTCATGATCTCCCTGCTATCATTCTACAGTATGTCCTGATAACTTTCCTTCTTCATTTCCTCATCTACTGCATACTGTGGTACCATATAAGCTCTTTCCCGAGGCTTGGCAGTGATCTCTGCCACAGTCTCATTCGTCTGGTGAGGATCTAACAACTCTGGCGCCAACTGCTGCACCTCAATCGCCTGGGCACACTCGCCCAGAATCTGGTCTGGAAGTCATCCCATGACATAGCATCAACCACATCATCCCTCAACTCACTACCAACCTCTTCCTATCAATCTCGTGCGCTATCCCTCAAGAGACAGGAAGTAAGTCAGGTCTTGTCTCATTTCGAGACAACGTCTGGTACAAAAAGTGTTGGCACCATCGGCCAACCATCTGCCACTAACAATGGGGTCCCTAACCCCCATGACAATCTAAAGCCTCACAAACTGTGAATTCCCGAAACATCAACGTATGGGTCTCTATCATGACTGCTATCCCAGTGCAGAATGCACTCGGCCTCTCATCACAAATCTCCATAATGCCCTCCTTGATCACACTGAGGATCACAGGAGTCTGGTCAGTGATATTGCGCAAAATTCTCAAATGAAATGAACTCTCTCATCTGATCATCAATCTGCCTGGCTCCAGAGTCCGAGCCTGATCCCCTGTCGTCACCAGAACTACCATTTGGTCTACCACGTAGCGTCACTATACTCGGCAACTTGCCATCACTAACATCACAATACTCATTCAAACCCGAGGGATCTCACACACTACTGCTGAGGGATCTCTCACACCCTCTACTAGTTCCCTGGTTTTGCCTTGGCCCCTCTTGAATCGAGTACGGATCCTCTGCTTTCAGTAGTACGGGCCCATACTACCTTCCACATCTATCCATACTTTCCTCAAGAGTTACCTCAACTCCACCAAGTCCCCTTTTCTCTACTACTGATCTCTGCTACTCTCATCCTAGGCTTGCCCTAGGGAACCTCTGACTCTACCCAAACAGTCCTCAGCTGCTGAAGGCCTCCTCGTAATGCCAATTAGCCACCACCTGAATACCATCACATGAAATGAGGCTCGGATAATCCTTCGAGTAAAAGTCTCGTCCCTACAACGGTTGGACTCAAACAAGAGTTGCGCAATAGGACCAAATTCAGCACTCTGAGATTATTCAACCCTGATCACATGTGATGTGACGTATTCACCTAATGGCTAACTCCCATCACTCAGATTCCCACAAAGCACAAAGCAAGCAGTATTCGGATAAAGGAAACATACTCAGGCAAAACTATTCTCATAACAAGAAACTGTACTAGCATACAATGCTAAGATCATACTATCAGGCATAACCTACACAGGCTATTCCACTACTGTCTACTCATTACTAGCATGAAATTCTTATCAAGCTGAACACATAAAGCAGGCACATAAGGCATCATCCTGGATCCTTAGTCCTATTCTAGCATGTTGTTCTACTGAAACTGAAACTGAAACTGGAACTAAAACTGAAACTGAAACTAATGATCATAAACTTGTATGGGTAATTTGGGAGTACTTTCTTGAGCTCGGCTGATTGCATGCACCACACCCTTTTCTCTATTTTCAAAGTTCTTTCCTTTCTAAAAATTCTTTTTGCTTTTTCTAAAACTCTTTTCTTTTCTCAAAACTCCCTTTTTTATAAAACTGATTTACTATTGAAAATTTCTATACCAATTCCTTAGTTTGAGTTCAGACACACCCGAAAATGTGCCCGAATCCCTCAAACCAAGGCTCTGATACCAACTTGTAACGACCCAGAAATCACGACTAAAAATTTCTTTTAAAACATAACTAAAACCATATTTATAAAACTGTATCATAAGTCATAACATAATTTTTAGAGTATTAATTCAAAACATAATCTCATTATCAGAGTAAAACATTCCCAGGCTAACTGACTATGGTGTGTGCACTGCAATCTCTCCGAGCTCCTCTTTTGAAAATTGAGTACCTGAAACCAAAACTGAAAACTGTAAGCACGAAGCTTAGTGAGCTCCCCCAAATTACCACATACCACACAATAACAAATAAAGTACATACTGGGCCATGCCCACTGCATCGGACCGAAGTCCGGAACTGACTGCATCGGACCGAAGTCCGGAACTGACTGCATCGGACCGAAGTCCGGAACTAACTGCATCGGACCGAAGTCCGGAACTGACTGCATCGGACCAAAGTCCGGAACTAACTGCATCGGACCGATATCCGGAACTAACTGCATCGGACCGAAGTCCGGAACTGACTGGGACCTTGTCCCCTGCATCGGACCAGAGTTCTGAACTAACTGCATCGGACTGAAGTCCGGAACTGTCTGAACATAGCATAACATAAACACGTATTTGCTAACATAACACATATACTGCATCGGACTGAAGTCCGGAACACATAACACAAACATGCTTGAATCACAAAGACATCAAGCACTCTAACTACTGCATCAGACTGAAGTTTGGAACTACTGCTAACTAAACGGGCCGACATTGTGGCCGTAGACTCGTTCCTACTGGAAGGAAACTCACCTGAACTGCTGAGCTCTGCCGATAATCCTCTGGCTGCTAATCGACAATCCCCTGAGCCGCTGCTCCTCCAGCTCTCCGAGCTACCAATACCAATACGACACTTAGTCTGACAGTCCTCTAAATTCAACTAAGTCAACTCTGGTCAAAGTCAAAATCCTGGTCAAAGTCAACCTTCCAGGTCAACCCTACTCGCCGAGTCCACCTAATGACTCTCCGAGTTCATCTGCTCAGGGTCTTTCTATTTGCGACTCGACTCGCCGAGTTAGTCCATGACTCGCCGAGTCCAACTATTTCCGAGTCCTGACCTATCCAACTCGCTGAGTCTCCACCCGACTCACTAATTCGAGTCTCAACTCGAAGGGTTTGGGGTTTCGTGACCTGAATCGTCGAGTCCAAGAATAGACTCGCCGAGCCCAAGGCAATCTTCAACCAACTTGTCGAGTTGTTCTTCCAACTCGTCGAGTTCATGCCCATCTTCATCCAACTCGCCGAGTTCACTCATGTGACTCGCCGAGTCGCTACAGCTCTTAATCCATGCAGTGGCTTTTCGAGCCAAAAAGGGGTTCCAACTCATAGATCCATACTTCTAAGGCCTATTCCTCACGTAAAGTGGCAAACTTTACGTGTAGCTAAAGAGATCTAGGCTCAAAACACATTCAAACTAGGGTTTATGGCACACATACTTCTCCAACATACCAAGGGTTGATACTTTAGGGGATTCTATACCAAAACAAGCATGGATCTGAGGTAGCAACCTCAGATCTGGACCTCTAGCTCGAAATGGTTACTTATCATGCCAAAAATGTCCAAAACTCACACATAATAATAGATCTAGGTGCAAAAAGGGAGTCCAAGCAACAGCTTATTACCTCCAATTGATTTGAAATGTCTTCTCAATCTCGGATCTACAGTCCCTTTTTGCACCTCCAAGGTCTTTCTTCCTTCTCCAAGCTTTAATGCACTCTTCAAGGCGAGATCTAGCTCAAAAACGGATATGGTGGCTAGGGTTTGGTATTCTGGGGTAGAGAGGCAGTGAAGGAACCCTAGGGAGGAGAATGAGACGTTTAAATAGGCTCCAAGTCCCGGATTTAGGGTTTTCCTCGTTCAGACCCAACTCGCCGAGTTCACGAGCCGACTCGCCGAGTTGGTCACTTACTCGATCCCCCGGATCCCGCTCCGACTCGTCGAGTTCCTCCCTGGGCTCGACGAGTCCACTCCTTGATTTAGGGTTTCTTTCCTTTTCTTGGCCTTTCTGATCTTGGGTGTTACATGACGAGTTGTAGGGTCAACTCAACGAGTCAGATGA
The DNA here is from genome assembly GCF_051521515.1 of Lactuca serriola. Classification (NCBI taxonomy): domain Eukaryota; kingdom Viridiplantae; phylum Streptophyta; class Magnoliopsida; order Asterales; family Asteraceae; genus Lactuca; species Lactuca serriola. Next base: position 286,039,116 of record NC_136412.1, on the reverse strand, counting down.
AGATTGGCCGAGGTGAGTTTCTGCATGGACTCGGCGATTCGGTAAGACGACTCGACGAGTCAGTTAGGGTTTTTTCCGACTTTTGGACATGCATGGACTCGACGATTGTCTAGAAACTCGGTGAGTCAACAAGGGTCTTCACGGTTTCTCGAGTTCTGGAAAGACTTGACGAGTCAGTGAACTACACTCGATGAGTTGGGTCAACATGGACTGTTAACCTTGACCATTGACTTTGACTTTGACCAAGGGTTGACCAGTTTGACTGTTGGGGGTATTTTAGTAAATTAAGAATTTGTGGAAGTGGTCCTATGATGAATATATGTGGTGGAGTCTTTGGCTGAGATTCGAGAGTTTGATCTTAGCACTGCAGTTTGACATTTATGGGGTGAGTTCTTCTTACTATATCAACAGGATCTAAGGCACCAATGCCGACCCTTTCGGATTAGTATCTAGGTTTATTGCATGCTATGCTTATTGATTTGCATCCTGGTAGTTAGGATGGTGATATGCTTAGTGATCTGGTAGGTCAGTTTCCTGGTATATAGGATAATGCTATGTTAGTGACCAGTTAGGTCGGTATCCTGGTTATAGGATGTTGCTATGATTTGTGATCTATTGGATCAGTATGACTATTATATATGCTAGCATATGATATTCATGTACACATGTTTGTTGATTTGGGGTTGGGTTGAGGCGGTACTAGTTTGTGCTGAAGGCCAACATACCCAGGGCTGATCGGATATACTACAGGCCCGAGAGGGCATACTAGTTAGGCCGAAGGCCAAACGAGCGGTCCGAATAGGCTGAAGGCCCTACGAAGCGGTCCAGACGTTCCGAAGGCTCGAAGAGCAGTCCAGATAGGCTGAAGGCCTTGCGAGGTGGTCTATTCAGGCTTAAGGCTCATTATGCATGTTGTGTGTTTATATGATATGATTATGATTATATGGCATTGGTATTTTGGGGGAACTCAATATGCTTCAGGATTATAGTTGTTGATTTTGTTTCAGGTATTTCTGATGGTCATGGGAAGGCGAAGGCGTGATCGTACACTTCCTTTTTTTTATGTTTTGATTCTGGGAAACTCTGACACTATACTATTTTGAAAACAAGTTTTGTAATAATTATTGGTTTTGAAATGTTTTAAAAAGTTTAAATTTGGCATGATTTTTATGGATGTTACAGATAACTAGGAAACAGGATCCCTAACCATTCACCGATGTCGATAACCTTGCACTTCAATACGAAGGCAACTCCTACACAAGTATTAACCATTGGTGTTGCTCCAACATATACATCACGACCTGTTGGCCAAAAATTTGCAAACCCAATCTAACTGAGATCTTCTTGGTTCCATGTTGTCCTACTAAACGATTGGAAAGCAAAAATCTTGACCAATTGTTGAATTTGACACCCTAACACACCGTTTACCACGAGACTCCAACCAAGAGTCTAAGTGGAAAAGGTTATCCTAGTCTGACCATTATCATGGCTCCAACGATATACTTCGCAACCCAGACACCCATCAATCTAACTATAGAAACCATGCCCTAAAACTAAGGATCATCCCCTATTATGTCTTACCCCCAAGTCCCCAACTAGGATCTTTGACAAAACACACATAATGAACTCTCAGAACATCCTCGATTAAGGATTTCAACAAATTTCAATACATAATTCCTACCTAAGAGACTTCGTGTACGCATTTAACTTTCTACACATTCATCATTAACCCACTACTCTCACAAGCATAATAGTGGTCAATCTAAGAATCTCGTGCCAGTCCAAGTGTATAGCCACCAAATAAATCCTTCAATACATTTACATCGAACTTCCAAATCCAAAGTTTCAAGATCAATACCGAAAATTGGTAACCATAATCCTACTACATAACCCTAAGCAATAAGGGGGGGGAGGGGGGAGAGGACTCCACAAATACAATCATTCAGCAAGAGACCTCCATTACCCGACTAAGGGTCCCATCCAAAATTAAAGTTTCTAAGCCCATCATCTAACCAACTGGTCATTAAGCCTACTTACCCCCAAAATGTTCTAACACCCAACCATACCAAATACTAATGATCTGAGACCAAAGAGTCTCAACGCAAAGACTACCAGGTCCCACCCACATGAGTTACACACTCACCAGATCACCATACATCGTGACACCATATAATCCACTAGAATTCTAAGATCACAAAACAAACTAATCTTGCCATCATTCCATCACTGGCCTGAAGACTCATGAACAACACCACATTCCATGAGCATATCCTAGAATGTCTAAATGGTCTGCTCACCCAAGATAACATAACCAGACGGGACTTGCCCACAGGTCTCACCTAAGCTAATAAAACCAAACGACCTTCGCCCACAATCGAGAGTTATACAAGCCTAACCATTACCATAACTCTAAAAACCCTCCTACCTTATCACGGGGTGGCTACACAAAAATAACAAGTCCAAATCAACCCAATCGAATGATGTGATCCTCCCACATTCTTACAACCATTCCTAAAACAACCAAATTCAGCTTAGCGTATCCTACAAGACAAAATACAATCTTACCACACTTCCAAAACAGTCAATCAACCTAATGTATGCTACAAGATGCCCCACAATTTTACAACACTTCCACAACTGCCATGGGTCCACACCCATGGTCTTGCCAAAAATCCATAAGAAAACTCAGCTAAATATCAACATAATCCAAAACCCCTAGCCTGCTAGGCCCTACCATCTATTTGGGTCGTGATTCAACCCCCAAGCCTTAATCAGACAAGAACAGACAGAGAGGCTTTAACATAACCCTCAACCTAAACCTATCCATGAACCTAGAATTCAGCACTGTCGATGCTTCACTTCTACAGACAAGACCACTTGATTCCTCAACATCTGCTCTGCTAATTTCAACTAATCATTTAACATTATTCCTTGCATAACTGTTCAATTTACTCGACCAATTGTTGACCCTCCAAAAAGAATATCCAGTTCTCCTCCACTTTGGGATCACTCAATGTTTGGCTGATGTCTCCCACGTCGAAGCCTAAAATTGGCTCGTCCATAAAAACTCTAAGCACGACTCTCGATTTGCAAAATGATATATGACAACCCCCTGATGATAATAATCATCATAAAGAAAACCCCGAACCTTAGGTGGAGACTTAATCACTTTCAACATTACGTCCCTCAAAAATGATAATTACATAATCATAACATATATAACAAAAGCATAAAAGGAATTGAATACTATACATACCAGCGACAATAATTGGCAAAGCTCGGGTCTCCTTGGCATGTAACCGAAACGCTTGGCTCCTCACCACTGGAGCCTCCACCTTGCCCTCATGACCATTAATATTCCTTATCATAGTTGGAGCAGGTGCCCTCCCCACTCCACTCATAAATCTCGGATAGTCTTCCTTCTTGTGGCCCACCTAGTTGTAATAAAAACATATCAAAATTTACCCCTAAGAATAATGCATGTTGAAAAGACCATTATGGTTGTATATGAGGTAATCGTCTCGCTTCTCACGACAGATCCCCTCGTGAGACCTCCCATACTTGACACAATGGCCCCCACCCTATTGGCCCCTTGATCGCGAATCAAAAGTCCTGAGTCTCTTTGCCTAACCCACCACTATCTGTACGTGCTCTGACTTGCGGTTCATCCGAAGCTCCATATCAATCTCCTATTCCTAGGCTCTATAAATCATGTCCTCCATGGTCTTGTAGCTCGTCATGCTCACAAACTCCCGAATGTCATCGCCCAACATATCATGGTACCTCATCTTATTCATCTCCTCATCCACAACATACTACGGAACCAAGGAAGCCCTCTCCCTAAACTTGCTGGTGATCTCCACCACGATCTACGTTGTTTGGAGAAGGTCCTGAAACTCCCTCATAAATTATTGCACCTTAATGGATGGTGCAAACTACACACTGAACCTTGACACAAAATCAGTCCAAGTCATGGATTCCATGGCCTCAGCTCCCAAAGAGTGGCCAACCTCCTCCCACCAGTTGTGGGCTCCATCCCTTAGAAAGCAAGATGCAAATCCTACCTTCAATCCCTTAGGGAAAAAACTCGTATGATGAGCCTTCTGCATGTCAGAAATCCACCATCTATTAGTGACAGGGTTCTTCTTCTTGAAGAATGGTGCGGCTCTGCAAGCCTTGAACTCCTAAAAAGAGAGAGTTTGTGCCCCGGTTTGACCAACCACAATCTCTACACGATAAGCCTCAAGTCGCTCATCCAACAGCTGCATGATCCCCTACTTGGTGGTACCAAACATCACAACAGTCGCATCCAAAATACCGTGAACGATCTCATATGTAATAAACTCATCTATCCTCTCATCAATCGGCTCAGGTCTAGAACTTGAGCCTGAACCAGAACTAGAACCTCCTCTACGAGTGCTCATTACTATACGGAAAAGCAACCATACAAATTATCAAAACATATCCAAAGAATCCTCATTCTACAGGCTTCTTAGAATCCTCATGACTTTCCTTGATTCGAGTATAAATCCTATTCTTTTAGTAGTACATGCCTAATACTACCTTACACGCCTATTCATACTTTCCTCAAGAATCATCCCAAATCCTCTAAGTCACTTCCTTATAAAGATACTCCCAAAATCCACTAAATAGTGCATCATTCAAATTAAAACACTTCCTAGGCTATCCTAAGATTTCCACCATAACTTGCCATCGGATGATGAAAGACTCCAACTAATGTTAGCAAACTACCTTGTGAATACAATTACTGATGGGTTTTATTGGTTACCAAAAACATGTGAAGTGAAAAAACTTAACACTTAAATTCACATGCAACCTATAAAGGATATATGTTTTCTCTAACTGTAGCAACATCCTATGGACTTCAAGAACTCCAAAGGAACTCTATGAAAATCGAAATTCATGAATTGGGGATTACATACCTTTGTACTATTATAGCAAATAATACTTAAATCCTTCCTTTGGTCTTTAGAAAGCAAGCACGAAAAATATGGCTTCCTCTAATGGCTCACAACCAAAACTCGAGAAACTAGAAGACAAGAGGAGAGAGGAAAGGGGATAGAAACTTCGTTCCGATGCTCATTCAAAAGGTATGACTAAAATTTACAAGCTAAGAGGCCCTATTTATAACTAGGGGATCTTAAGGATAAACCCTTATTTGAATTTCAAATAATATTATTTTAATCCAATTCAAATCATTATCCCTATCAACTATCAGGAACATTCTAGAAACACTATCTAGGGTTCTCTAAACTGACCATCAAATGGAAGGTTCTAGAATCCTTTTCCTGTTCAACTTTTGAACAATTACAACTCAACCCTTGCACTTTCAATTAATTCCATTTAATCCCAAAATTAATTCCAATTAATTTGTGATTAATTCTAAATTAATTCTTATTGATTTCATACTAATTAATTAATCAATAATAAATTAGCAAATCAATTTTTTCTACTTATAACTAATTTATTAATTATATAATAAACTAACAAATTACCTCCTCTTTCTACAACCGTCATTCGAATCAGTTTCTAGTTTATGAGGGCAACCCGAAAAGGACTTTACTTTTAGTTACAAGTATATACCAATTTAGTTATGAGCTTAGACACCTCAATCCAACAGTGTCACACTTGAATAAATCTATAACTACATTTGCAACTACAATCTTGAACTAAATAGCAAACAGTGCTTTCCAAGGCCACTGTCGAACTCTAATTCAAATCAAACATTGGCCTTAAGATAAGTGACCAGCTACTCCTTTGTTCTGCAAGATATCGTATGGACACGAGATATGGATTTAAATCAATCTCATGGTCCAAGATTATGTTTCCTAGTTTCCGATTTATGATGATTGGAGTTAGGGATGAGCATCGGAACCGGGTACCCGCTTTTGGAACCAGAACCGCCTCGGAACTGCCGGTTTTGGAACCGGAACTACCTTAAGCGGTTCCGGTTCCAGTTCCTAAAGTTATGGAACCGCCTTAAGCGGTTCCGGTTTCGGTTCTCGTTTTTTTGGAACTGCTACCCGCTGGGTACCCGCCGGAACCGGTTAATATATATATATATATATATATATATATATATATATATATATATATATATTATTTCATATAAATATGTGTGTTACTTAGACCGGTTTAGAATATATATTGGTCCGGTTTTGTCCGTCTTTGGTCCGAATTGACTTGATTTGAATCGAACTAAATTGCGGTTTTATCGAAAAAAGTTAACAAAATTAATGTAACCGGGATACCCACTCCCGGAACCGGAACCGCCGGTTCCGGGACTGGTTCCAAACATTTAAGAACTGCCTAGAGTGGTTCCGGTTCCGGTTCTAACTTTCTAGGAACCGCCGGTTCCGGTTCTCGCCAAATGAGGCAGGTACCCGCCTATGCTCATCCCTAACTGGAGTCATACTACTAATTAAACACATCAATTTAGTCTAGGCAAGGCCTTACATATGAATGGCAACATCAAATCATCAAGGGGCCCAAAATATATTGCTTTTCCATATTTAGGCAAAAGGAACAAATTACATTGACTATATAGTCATATATTTTACTCACCAAATCATACATGGAATAACCCTTTATAACATCTTGTTATGGGATGTGTTTGGGCAACCCAATGCACAACTGATTTGCAAACAATGTGTTATGTATCCTTGCTTTAATAATAGTAGATATTCTTGTCTTAGAATTACATGTGATGAAATCCATGATGTATCTCTAAGCGTGGGTTTATCCACTACCCAAAATCCCATTTTTTAAGTATTCATGAATATTGCAACAATCCTTATGCAATGTCTAATCTGAATAGACAATCTATAAACAATTCATGACAGTCATAATTCACTACTTACTCCCAATAGTATGAATGACTATGGAATTTCGAATAATAAAATTCTTCAGGAAGTAAACATGCAAAGTGAAACACAATAATAAACTAATTGACTACGGTATCAAACCCTTTGAATATAAATAAATCTTTATTATTTAATCACCATAACATATATGAATTTATTCATTGTATATTGTTTCGTATAATTAACTAACTACTTGAATTAAGTAACATCGGCCATGCATGTTCTAAACACGCATACTATGCCACTTTATGGTCCTTCCTTTGTGATCAGATCAACTGGTCATTACTCCAATGATGCTCATTTCACAATTCCTAATTCCCATTGCTATCTAAGATATAGTAGAATTTGTTCTTTACATGCATTCTCCTTTTGAGACGTAGAGGTTCTAAAGTCATAGAAAGTGAACCTTTGATATTACATAATGTTCCACTGGAACTTGTTACTTGGAAAAATTTCATGGTTATGAAGTCTCAAATTCAAGTCACACTCCTTGAACACTTCTCTTTCATTAAAGTTTCCATCTTACATGTAGATTTTATAACCAACTCTTATTATGGAAATATTTCCATATACCCATCTCCCATTATGGAATCATTTCTATATTCTCATATGACCATTAATTCTAACCAAGACTCATCTCAATCCAAAATGTGTCACTATGGTCCTTCCAAAACAATACCATACTTCCAACTTTCGACAAACAACCAATCTTTAGGAAACCTCATAATGTTCTTAACAATTTGTTTTAATAACTCTAGTTATTTAAAATTCTAGTCCCTTTTCTCACAATGCTTGGAGCATTTAAAAACTAAAATAAGTGGATATTATAGCATATGTAATCGATCCTATATCCGAAGCATATGGGGCTCGACTCATTATACCTTATAAAAGGATGTGATATATGTTTAATCTCTAGCTATAATATTTCCATATAGAATCTTCTATATTGAAACATTTCAACATAATATTCATATATGATTTTGACTAAGTTCTATTAAACTATACGATCTAAACCTTTAGATTCGTAATGAATTATGAGTGCCCTCTCCCTTAAGTCCACTATAGCGAAACAGTTCCCAACTTTCGCAACTTGCAAACTAGAGACATTGTTCCCTATGAATAGTATTGTCAACATGCAATACTAGCATAACAATTATGCTCCCAATAGATTTGACATGTACTCAGAAATCAACTAGACTTCTAGAAATCAATACCCTTTGACTTTCTACTGGAAGTGCATATTCCTATTTCGTGATGCTTCGCCAAGACTCTAATTAGTCTTCTTAAGCTTATGCACTTTATCCGAATAGTGTATGTGTTCCAACCCTTTCAAGACGTGATAAACATATCTCATAAAAGTTTAAACAATTCTTTCCATTCCTCACAATTTGAAATATAAAGAGGGATGCCATAATCATATTGTGAATTTGAGAATGCAATTAATACAACCAATATTCGTATTGATCTTTATCAAATCCTTAAAATCAACTAGCAAAAGTGTTTCCTCGTAACCATTTACATGAATTAGAGCAAAACCTTTTGCCACCTAGATTCAAAGATGCATACATTCCCATCTACGTAGGGCTTTCATTTTCAACATACATTCATAAGACAAGGTTTTGGACAAACCAAAATCACATTTGGGTCTTCTTCATGGACTGAACTTTGTCTATTCTTCATTTCTTGCATTCTGGCAACTTAAAATCCACCAGTGCTTCCGTTCCTATTAGCAACTCGCTCATATTGATCAGCGTATCTTCAATGACCAACATGTTTTGCTTTTGTAGTAAAATGGAAAACATAGAACTCATAAGCATTTCCGACTTAACTGGAAGTGCACAGAAATAAGAATGTGTCAATACAGGTTGACCGCTAGTGATAACTAAAAGGATCATTGTTAGTTAACTCTTGAAACTATGAAGATCAATACGATTCCCACTAAATTCTTGACATATAATTTTTTTCTCAACAAACATCCCTTGATGAGATCAAACAAATATGCAAAAGTGTGCAGATTCCTGACATGATAACACTCTTTAGAATTGGATTCAATTCACCTTTTATTTCTCGAATACTGAAAAACATCATAACTCTAATTCTTAATGTGCTTGAGTGAGAAAGCATTCTTACTCCACATATTACGATGTGTTATTAACCTTCTTAGTTTGAAATGAATTTGAAGATATGATTTAGAGTTACTAGAGCATAGCTTTAAAACTCGTTTGGGAATGAAATATGACTCATCTCTTGATCAAACCATTTCCAATAATATATTATTCCTCTTCTTAGTCACACAATTCCATTAAGATGTTCTTCGAGGATCAATTGTGATATAATTCCACAAGCACTAAGATGATCATAAAACATGATACTAAAGTATTCTCCTTTCCTTTCAGATTAGAGAATCTTTTATCTTTCTGCCTAATATATTCTTCAATTCGTTCTGCCACTCTTTGAATCCTTTCAAAGTACTATGCTTAATCTTATAAACACAACCTTATTTACTGAAGCATCAATAAATCATGACGAATAGAGTTATCGTCGCTTGTGTTGGATTTGAAGAGTTCATAACATGTATAAGACCCATTAATACATCACTTGCCTCACATAATCATATGAATAATTTCTCCAACGAACAAAACTCTCATGTGTCATCCAATTCGAATTTATGACTCCAAGTTTTTGTCCAACTGAAACTTGGTGATGAGAATTCCTTTCACTTGGTCAATTTTGACAATACTACAAGCATGATATTATAAGAATCACACCCACAATTAATATTACTATTATTAGAAACACACTTATTAACGCCATTGGAAGGAACTATAAAATATGATAACAAAGTTTCATTTTATTGATAAAGAAAATTGGGACTTGTCCTTACAATACATACAAGAAAACTATGTTTCAAGACAGATCCAAAAATCAATGGCAAAATATTAAAACTATCCAAAATCCGTAGTAGTAGCTCAAAACTATGACCATCAAACCATCCGAAAAAAGTCCATTTCTCACGATCAAATTTAGCGAACATCCTGTAATACCATCAAAATGTGATCATCACATCATCTATTAAGATTCTATGATATGAACTTATAAAACAATTAGATAATGGATGTACCTGAAGTAGAGTCACACGACTTGACGTTACTATCTCTAAGATCTTTCAAGTATTTTGGGAAGCTTCGTTTCTAATGTCCCTTCAATTGGTAAAAAAACAAATGGAATCATTGGGCTCGACACATGGAATGATCTCAGAATGAGCCTTTCTCTTTACCAAACGATCAAACTATTTGAACTTGGCCAATCCATTTCCATTAGGAAGAGAAACCTTTTCTTGATTAACATTGTCAATGTCCAATGAATTCTAGGGATTAGATCCTTCGTGCATTTTTACTTTAGTTGCACTCTTAAATATTCCTGCTTCTACAGTTATCAACATCTCGGCCAAATCAGTTAGGGTCACATCAAGATTCCTCAAATGAAAGTTTTCAACAAACTGACTGTATGACTTAGGAAGCGAGTTAAGAACCTAATCATTTTCTTGCTCCTTCGTAAATTCAATACCCTTTATTCCCAGTTCATTAATGTACGATTTTATTTTCAAAACATGCGTCCACACACAATTTCCATCTTTATGTTTACATGCTAATATGGATTAAGTAGTTTCATATCTTTCTACTTGAGGAAAACGTAATGTTGGGAGAGTCACAGGAGGAGGTGGTGGAATAGTTGAAGTTAGATTATGTCAAGTTCCACCATTTCCTAAGGAAGGGAAGACAAATTCACATCTGCTTAAATGTGGAAGACCATCTCCAGAAGATTGAGGAAAACCATTTCCATAAGAATGGGGAAGACCATTCCTATCTTAATAAGATATCTAAAAGTGGGAAAAGAAAGACCTCAAGTTAGTTTATTTTAATCTTTAATTAGTAACCCAAAATTTAAATTAAGGCTAGGATCCATATTTTTTATTCGGACTTTGAAGAGGGGTGTCGTAATTAAATTGAAAATCTATTTTAGGTAGGTAAGGCTTTTACAGGTTTTCAAAAACATGTAAAGCCGAAAAACTTAACACTTAAGTTCACATGCAACCTATAAAGGATCTATGTTTTCTCTAATTGATAGCAAGATACTATGAACTTCAAGAACCCTAAAGGAACTCTATGAAAATAAAAATTCATGAATTAGGTTTACATACATTTGTATTTTTATAGAAAACAATACTTAAATCCTTTTTTTGGTCTTTAGAAAGCAAGCACCAAAAATATGGTTGCCTCTAATGGCTTACACCCAAAAACCCTAGAAACTATAAGACATGAGGAAAGATGACAGGGGATATAAATTTTGTTCTTATGCTTATTCAAAAGGTATGAACTAAATTTGCAAGCTAAGAGGCCATATATATAGCTATGGGATCTCAAGGATAAACCCTGATTTGAATTTAAAATAATATTATTTAAATCTAAATCAAATCCTTATCCATATCAAGTATTAGGAACATTCCATAAACCTTATCTAGGGTTCTGCAAACCGTCCATCATATGGAAGGTTCTTGAATCCTTCTCCTATTCAACTTTTGAATAATTACAACCCAATCCTTATACTTTCAATTAATTCCAATTAATCCCAAAATTATTTCCAATTAATTTGTGATTAATTATAAATTAAGTCTAATTGATTTCATATTAATTATTAATCACATAATAAATTAACAAATCAATTTTTCTATTTCAAACTAATATATTAATCATGTAATATATTAAAAAATCATGTAACTTCTAATTAATTTATTAATAATATAATAAACTAATTAATCACATCCTCTCTCTACAAAGCGTAATTCTAAATAGTCTCTAGTTTATGAGGGCAACCCAAAAATGACTTTGATTTTAATTACAAGTATATACAAATTTAGTTATGAGCTTAGACACCTCAATTCAACAATTGCATGCAAAACTTAAATAATCTTTCAACCAAAAGACCCAGCCCTTCAACAGTTGGACTCAAAGAAGAGATGTGCAATAGGGCCAAATCAATCATTCTAAAATTATTTAACATTTGCAACATGTAGCTTAACATATTTATTTAATAGTTAAATCACACCAACATGAGTCCTACAAAGCACAAAGCAAGCAACATTTGAGCATAAAGACCCTATAAGAACCATCCATCAAAAGGCATTCTTCTTAATAGTCATCTCTCCTAATAGGCATTCTAGCATGCAACCATGAACATATCATTATGCTAACCTCTATCATGCAAAACATTCCATAACAAGATATAACATATCAACATGTATGGGTATTCTAGGAATCACTTACATTAGTTTCGTTAATTGTACACATCACACCCCTTTCTTAGTAAAAATCTTTTATAAAATTTATTTTCTTTCAAAAAGATTACCAATTCCTCAGTTTGAGTTCAGACACACTCGTGAGTGTTCCCAAATCCCTCAAAACAAGGCCCTAATACCAACTTGTAACATCCCAGAAATACAAATAAAACTATACATTTTTAAACCATCAAATCTATACATTCATTTGTTCCAAAATCAATCAGAATAAATTGTATTTTCCATACATTAGAGTAAAATAGAAATAATCGTTACAAAAAATCTATCAGGGGATGTTGTGCAGTCAAGTCAGGCCCTTCCCTTTGGAACTAGAAGTACCTGAAAATGTTTAAACCACAAAACCATAAGCACAAAGCTTAGTGAGTTTCTAAAACTACCGTAGACTATACATATCAGGCCCCAACCATCATACATACGGGCCCAACCCAACATATAATTGAGCCTAGCCCAACATATAAATGGGCCCAACCCAGCATATAACGAGAACAACCCAACATACCAATGCAAGAGTCACAAAGAGAACTAGCATCCTACATAATATAGTCAGAAGACTCACCTTACCGACGAGATTAATGGCTAACTGTTCTCACAGCCAATGCACAGATGCTAAACACTTCCTACTACAACTACATAAGGTAAGTGTAACATCCGGATTTCCAGGTACATTATTTATTCATTTATTTTGGAGATTTTGGAGGGACTTGACGAGTCGATGCTTAGACTCGCCGAGTAGAGTCGCGATTTTCCATCCGGGTTAAAGACCGGACTCGGCGAGTCCGCGTTGTTTAATGAAACCCTAATCCCCGGGGTTTGAGGCCTATTTAAAGGGTCTTATAGCCACCAATTGCGGCTACCAGACCCCTGAGTGAAACCCTAAGCGATCTAGAGCGTTTGTGAGGAAGGAGAGGCCATTTTTGATCCTTGTGTGGGTGTTTTTGCAAGAAGAAGGTGACCAAGGCAAGAGGGAGCTGAAGAAGGTGCTATTCTATGGATTTCAGAGCCTAAGAACTTCATATTGGGGTATATATTCGATCCTTCTTCAGTTTTGGGTGTTAATCCTTGAGAGTTAGGGTTTCTAGCCCATTTAAAGTGTGATGGTTGGTGCAATTGGTCCCTTCTTGTGTTGAGGTTGTGGATCTGGATCCAAAGAGGTCCAGAGACCTTAACTCCCTGATCTTTATGGGGTGTCATTGGGTAATATGAGCTTAGGGTGACATTTTGAGGCCATTTCTTCAAATACAACCATTGGATCTTTGCATGGGCATCAAGATCCAGACTTTACGTGTTTATATTGCTTAAGGAGGCCAGATCTATGGATTAGAGGAACGGATCTGACCTCAGGAGGTCATTTGAGCTTGTGCATGGTGTAGACTCGCCGAGTCCCAAGAACAGACTCGGCGAGTAGGGCTAGGGTTTCCCATAGTTCACTCAGTGAGTACTTTCTGAGTTGGGGGAATGACTCGGTGAGTCAGAGGGAATTAAAGGACTGGAGTTCAAGGCGGAACTCGCCGAGTTCATAATGGGACTCGGCGAGTTGAGTCGGGGTGGCCCCGCGATTCATGCCAGGTGTAACCCGTTGAGCAAGGGAAAGACTCGACGTGTCATGTAAGACTAGAGGGATAGTGGACACGCGTAGACTCGCCGAGTCACCCAAGTGCACTCGGCGAGTCGGGTCAAAGTTTGACCGTTGACTTTGTTGACTTTGAGGGTTTGGTCAACAATGGGGTCTTTGTGTCAAGAAAGGGGTAAAATGGTCTTCTACCCTTCTGAGGATGCCAATAGAGGGTTGAGTCTAGTCTCAAGACTTATATTTATGAGAGTATTTACTTTATATGATTAGGCGGAGGCTAGACCATATTTCTACCGAGTTTGAGATTTACCGAGACATCTAAGGTGAGTCTTCTCACTATATTTCACCTAGAGTGGTAACAGAGTTATGTGCTAGTGTACTATTAAGTTATGTGCCAGTGTATTTGTATGTTATCTATGTGTTATTGTGATATGTGATATGCATGATTCAGAGTTTCCTGAGATAGGACCAGTGGGTCCATAGAGTTAGGGCTAGAGGGCCCACAGAGAGTTGGGACTGGAGGGTCCCACTGAGACACACTGACCAAAGGGTCAGCAGTGTTATAGCCTGGAGTGGCTAATATGGGTTAGAGTGGTATTTTGGGGAACTCACTAAGCTTCTTGCTTACAGTGTTTTATGTTATGTGTTTCAGGTACTAGTGAGGAGCGCGGGAAGGCGCCGACATGATTCGTACACAAACGCATGGAGTTTTATGTAATTCGATTTTGGGAAATGTTTTGTCGAACCCAGCTATGATACAATGAGATTTTATTAATAAATGTGAATAAACAATGTGTTTTGAAAATGTGAAAAATTGCTTTAATATTTACGATGTTACAAGTTGGTATCAGAGCCAGGTTTGATGGATTCGGATGCATCTTCGGGCGTATTTGAACTCAAACTGAGGATTTGAGAAAATTTTTGATAACAAAACAATTTTAAAAAGAGTAAAAAGAGTTTTGAGATAAATAGAGCAGAGCCGTGTGTACGATCAGCCAGCTCCCGAACGGTGACTTCCCAAAATACCCTTGCAATAAGTGTTATGAGATATATTATGTTATGTTATATGATGGGTTATATTATGCATGCCAGAGTAGACTAGGTATTCTTATTAGGACTTGAGTGGCCTGATATGTGATGTCGTAGTCTAGGACTTTTGCTACTAGGGATGCTTGATAGTGTTTAGATAGCATAAAGGAGCTTATGAGAGATCTGTTGGTGAGTAGCATATGATTAAAGAGAGTAGAGTACTTGGGACTTGGGACTCTGGGAGGAGGACTTGGGATGGATGCTGATGCGGTGTGGACGGTAGTATTGGGCCCGTACTACTGAAGACACCGGGTCAATGCGCAGTACAAGTAAGAATCCTTAGAGTACTAAGGAACTAGTAGGGTGGAGTCATCGAGTGTGGGTATACTCGAGCGAGTCCCTAATATTCTTATGTTATATTTAAGAGGGAGATCATGGTTGGGACACGCCACACACCAGGGAGCAGTAGTGCTAGGGATGAGGAGATCTGTAGGAGCATTCATGAGGAGGTGGCTGCGGCCATCAGGGCAGAGATACCAAAGATGTTCGGGTATATCAAGACCACCCTGATCGAGACATTTTACGAGAGATATGCTGCTCTTTCTGAGGGTGCAGTTGTTGCGGCCACTGCAGCCATAGCTGCGACTAGGTCGCAAGGTGGTGATGTGTTGCTATTCCGAGAGTTCAACAACACAAAACCACCGGAGTTTGATGGGACCCAGGACACGATTGCAGCGATGAGGTGGATCTCATACATTGAGGGGTGTTTATTCACGTGCTCATCACCAGAGCATTTGAGAGTCCGGTTCGCGTTGAACCAGCTTCGCTTGGGAGCGAAGGGCTGGTGGAAGTTTGTGACGGCGCATTATTCGCCTGCTGAGCTTGCTGTAGTGACCTGGGAGAGGTTCACTGCTATGTTCCAAGATGAGTACGTTCCCCAAGTGGAGAGGGAGTGTTTGGCCCAGGAGTTTCTAACCCTCAAGCAGGGTACTGAGTCTGTTACAGTGATTACAAGGATGCTCCATGAGCGGGCGATGTTCTGCCCAGAGCACGTGTCCTCCGAGCAGGCATGTATGAGCCGATATCTGAGCATTTTGAGGAGGGATATACGGGAGTTCGTGGCGAACTCGATGTACCGGACATTTGCTGAGCTTCAGGAAAATGCACGGAAGAGGGAGATAGAGCTGGAGACCCAGGCTAGGGAGGAGGCTAAGTCTCAAGGGAGGGATCGGCGACCGGCGCAGTCTCATCCGGCAGCCAAGCGGGCCAAGGAAGCTGATTCGAGATCTGGGAGTCAGAGGGGCCGCACTTGTGGCAAGTGCGGCAAGAGCCACGATGGGGTGTGCAGAGCTGGGTCTTGCTACAAATGTGGAAAGGAGGGGCATATGGCCAAGGATTACCCCAAGGGGTTTGCAGTATGTTTCCACTGCAACTAGACCGAACACCGGAAGGAAGAGTGTCCACAGTTGCAAGGGACAGCTCAGGGAGCATCTCAAGCATCTGCCCCTGCTGCAGTGAGAGCTACAGACAGTCGGCCTATAAAGGCCGAGGCACCGAAGGCGCGAGGGAGAGCCTTCCAGTTGACCGCGGAGGAGTTCCGCGCAGCGACCGATGTCGTGGCTGGTATGTATTATTTCATGTATTTATCTTGATGTTTGAGATATTGTGTTTATATTATGTTATGCATAGGTACTTTTCTTGTGAGTTCTGTACCTGCCTTGGTGTTATTTGACTCGGGTGCGAGTCGGTCTTTTGTATCTTTGGCTTTCAGTCAACACATCAGTATTAGTCGAGAGGCGTTGAGTCGACCTCTGAGATAGGACCAGTGGGTCCATAGAGTTAGGGCTAGAGGGCCCACAGAGAGTTGGGACTGGAGGGTCCCACTGAGACACACTGACCAAAGGGTCAGCAGTGTTATAGCCTGGAGTGGCTAATATGGGTTAGAGTGGTATTTTGGGGAACTCACTAAGCTTCTTGCTTACAGTGTTTTATGTTATGTGTTTCAGGTACTAGTGAGGAGCGCGGGAAGGCGCCGACATGATTCGTACACAAACGCATGGAGTTTTATGTAATTCGATTTTGGGAAATGTTTTATCGAACCCAGCTATGATACAATGAGATTTTATTAATAAATGTGAATAAACAATGTGTTTTGAAAATGTGAAAAATTGCTTTAATATTTACGATGTTACAAGTTGGTATCAGAGCCAGGTTTGATGGATTCGGATGCATCTTCGGGCGTATTTGAACTCAAACTGAGGATTTGAGAAAAGTTTTGATAACAAAACAATTTTAAAAAGAGTAAAAAGAGTTTTGAGATAAATAGAGCAGAGCCGTGTGTACGATCAGCCAGCTCCCGAACGGTGACTTCCCAAAATACCCTTGCAATAAGTGTTATGAGATATATTATGTTATGTTATATGATGGGTTATATTATGCATGCCAGAGTAGACTAGGTATTCTTATTAGGACTTGAGTGGCCTGATATGTGATGTCGTAGTCTAGGACTTTTGCTACTAGGGATGCTTGATAGTGTTTAGATAGCAGAAAGGAGCTTATGAGAGATTTGTTAGTGAGTAGGATATGATTAAAGAGAGTAGAGTACTTGGGACTTGGGACTCTGGGAGGAGGACTTGGGATGGATGCTGATGCGGTGTGGACGGTAGTATTGGGCCCGTACTACTGAAGACACCGGGTCAATGCGCAGTCCAAGTAAGAATCCTTAGAGTACTAAGGAACTAGTAGGGTGGAGTCATCGAGTGTGGGTATAATCGATCGAGTCCCTAATATTCTTATGTTATATTTAAGAGGGAGATCATGGTTGGGACACGCCACACACCAGGGAGCAGTAGTGCTAGGGATGAGGAGATCTGTAGGAGCATTCATGAGGAGGTGGCTGCGGCCATCAGGGCAGAGATACCAAAGATGTTCGGGTATATCAAGACCACCCTGATCGAGACATTTTACAAGAGATACGCTGCTCTTTCTGAGGGTGCAGTTGTTGCGGCCACTGCAGCCATAGCTGCGACTAGGTCGCAAGGTGGTGATGTGTTGCTATTCCGAGAGTTCAACAACACAAAACCACCGGAGTTTGATGGGACCCAGGGCCCGATTGCAGCGATGAGGTGGATCTCATACATTGAGGGGTGTTTATTCACGTGCTCATCACCAGAGCATTTGAGAGTCTGGTTCGCATTGAACCAGCTTCGCTTGGGAGCGAAGGGCTGGTGGAAGTTTGTGACGGCGCATTATTCGCCTGCTGAGCTTGCTGTAGTGACCTGGGAGAGGTTCACTGCTATGTTCCAAGATGAGTACGTTCCCCAAGTGGAGAGGGAGTGTTTGGCCCAGGAGTTTCTAACCCTCAAGCAGGGTACTGAGTCTGTTACAGTGATTACAAGGATGCTCCATGAGCGGGCGATGTTCTGCCCAGAGCATGTGTCCTCCGAGCAGGCACGTATGAGCCGATATCTGAGCATTTTGAGGAGGGATATATGGGAGTTCGTGGTGAACTCGATGTACCGGACATTTGCTGAGCTTCAGGAAAATGCACGGAAGAGGGAGATAGAGCTGGAGACCCAGGCTAGGGAGGAGGCTAAGTCTCAAGGGAGGGATCGGCGACCGGCGCAGTCTCATCCGGCAGCCAAGCGGGCCAAGGAAGCTGATTCGAGATCTGGGAGTCAGAGGGGCCGCACTTGTGGCAAGTGCGGCAAGAGCCACGATGGGGTGTGCAGAGCTGGGTCTTGCTACAAATGTGGAAAGGAGGGGCATATGGCCAAGGATTACCCCAAGGGGTTTGCAGTATGTTTCCACTGCAACCAGACCGAACACCGGAAGGAAGAGTGTCCACAGTTGCAAGGGACAGCTCAGGGAGCATCTCAAGCATCTGCACCTGCTGCAGTGAGAGCTACAGACAGTCGGCCTATAAAGGCCGAGGCACCGAAGGCGCGAGGGAGAGCCTTCCAGTTGACCGCGGAGGAGTTCCGCGCAGCGACCGATGTCGTGGCTGGTATGTATTATTTCATGTATTTATCTTGATGTTTGAGATATTGTGTTTATATTATGTTATGCATAGGTACTTTTCTTGTGAGTTCTGTACCTACCTTGGAGTTATTTGACTCGGGTGCGAGTCGGTCTTTTGTATCTTTGGCTTTCAGTCAGCACATCAGTATTAGTCGAGAGGCGTTGAGTCGACCTCTGAGAGTTTCCATTATGACGAGAGGGCGGTGTATGCCACCGAGGTGATCCGAGGGTGTGTACTCGAGATTTTCGGCATTGAGTTTCCGATTGATTTAGTTCCTATTGCGATGGGAGATGTCTGTGTCGTCGTGGGCATGGACTGGTTGAGCAAATTTGGAGCGGTCATCGACTGCGAGAGACAACTGGTGACAATATGAGACACTAGTGGGGGAGTTCTTATGGTGTACGGCGAGGGTACACGTTTTGGGTCAGCATTTTGTTCGGCCGCTAGAGCGAGACAGAGTCTACAGTAGGGCTATAGTGGGTTTGTGGCATATGTGATGGATACGAGGGTTGATTCAGGGAGGCCGAGGTCAGTTGATGAGGTTCCGATAGTGCGAGAGTTCCCGGATGTCTTCCCGGAGGAGTTGCCAGGTGTGCCTCCTTAGAGGCATGTAGAGTTTCGTATCGATTTAGTTCTGGGAGCGGCACCTATCGCCAAGGCGCCCTATCGCCTTGCACCTCCAGAGATGCAAGAGTTATCCTCGCAGCTCCAGGAGCTGCTAGGGAAGGGGTTTATTCGGCCGAGCAGTTCACCGTGGGGAGCGCCTATCCTCTTTGTCAAGAAAAAGGATGGTTCACACTGGATGTGCATTGATTACAGGGAGTTGAACAAGTTGACGGTCAAGAACCGTTACCCGTTGCCAAGGATCGAAGATTTGTTCAATCAGTTGCAGGAAGCATCTTGGTTCTCCAAGATTGACTTGAGGTCTGGATATCATCAGATGAGGGTGCGAGATGAGGATATCCAGAAGACAACATTCAGGACTCGTTACGGGCATTACGAGTTCATGGTGATGCCTTTCGGGTACACCAATGCACCGGCGGCGTTCATGGATCTAATGAACAGAGTGTGCAGGCCGATGTTGGACCGCTCGGTGATCGTGTTCATCAACAATATATTGGTGTATTAGAGATCCAGAGAGCAGCATGTGGAGCATTTGAGGGAGATCCTTGGAGTTTTGAGATCGGAGAGGCTTTACGCCAAATTCTCTAAGTGTGATTTCTGGTTACGAGAGGTCCAGTTCCTGGGGCACCTCGTTAACCAGAATGGGATATTGGTCGATCCGGCCAAGATTGAGGCAGTGATGAGTTGGGAGGTGCCGAGATCCCCCACCGAGATCAGGAGTTTCTTAGGATTGGCAGGCTATTACCGAAGATTTATCTGAGATTTCTCCAAGATCATCGTGCCACTCACCAAGTTGACCCGGAAGGGTGTTGCTTTTCCATGGGGCCCAGGGTAGTCGGCCTCCTTCGAGACACTTCGCCAGAGACTATGCGAAGCCCCGGTGTTAGCCCTTCCGGAGGGGATGGAGGACTTCGTAGTGTATTGTGACGCGTCGATATCTGGATTAGGAGCGGTGCTTATGCAGAGGGAGCATGTGATAGCATACGCATTGAGGCAGCTAAAGCCTCATGAGATGTGGTATCCCACCCACGATCTGCATTTGGGGGCAGTGGTGTTCGCCCACAAGATCTGACGTCACTATCTGTATGGGGTTCGGTGTACCATATACACGGACCACAAGAGCTTGAAGTATTTAATGGATCAGCCCAACCTGAACATGCAACAGAGGAGATGGTTGGATGTGGTGAAGGATTACGATTGTGAGATCCTGTACCACCCGAGCAAGGCTAACGTTGTAGCCGATTCCCTGGCTCGTAGGGCGGAGGGCACCCCGATACGAGATGTTTGTTTGAGGCTGATAGTGATGACCCCAGCATTTGACACCATTCGAGGGGCCTGAGCTAAGTCCGTGAGACCAGAGAATCGTAAGAAGGAGCGGGTTATCGGGCAGGTATCGGAGTTCGTCACCGATAGCTAAGGGCTTATGACCTTTCTGGGTCAGATTTGGGTGCCGTTTGTGGGCGGAACGCGTACCATCTTGATGGAGGAGGCGCATAGATCAAAGTTTTCGATCCATCTGGGGCCACTAAGATGTATTTGGACCTGAAGAGAGAGTATTGGTGACCCTGTATGAAGAGGGATGGTGCATGGTTCGTTGAGAGGTGTCTGACCTGTCGTAGGGTTAATGCCGAGCACCAGAGACCGCATGGTAAGTTGCAGCCGTTGGAGGTTCCCGAGTGGAAGTAGGAACAGATTGTCATGGATTTTATCACCAAATTGCCGAGGACTGCTAGGGGCGTTGATGCAATTTGGGTGATTGTGGACAGGTTGACGAAGAGCTCTCATTTCCTTGCTATCAGTGAGAGCTCTTCCGCTGAGAGATTGGCAGAGTTGTACATGAAAGAGGTGGTATCACGGAATGGAGTGCCGATCTTGATTGTATCAGATCGTGATGTGCGTTTCACTTCCAGGTTCTGGAAGAAGTTTCATGAGGAGTTGGGTACGAGGCTGCATTTTAGCACCGCATACCACCCACAGACCGACGGGCAGAGCGAGCGGACGATTCAGACGCTCGAGGACATGCTTCAGGCATGTGTACTGGACTTAGGAGGGAGTTGGGACACATTTTTTCCTTTGGTTGAGTTTTCCTATAACAACAGCCATCATTCGAGCATCAGTATGCCACCCTTTGTGCTGTTGTATGGGAGGAGGTGTCGGACTCCCATTTGCTGGGGTGAGGTCGGTCAGCGTGTGATGGGTAATACAGAGATAGTACTTCAGACAACTGAGCAGATTCAGAAGGTCAGGCAGAGGTTACTGACGACTCAGAGTCGTCAGAAGAGCTGCGCAGATAGGCGTCGCTCGGAGCTTGAGTTCCAAGTTGGTGACTTCGTTCTCTTGAAGGTATCTCCTTGGAAAGGAGTGATCCGATTCAGGAAGAGAGGCAAGTTGGGGCCTCGGTATATTGGTCCTTTCAGGGTGACCGCCAGGGTGGGCAGGGTAGCGTACTGTTTGGAGCTACCTGCGGAGTTGAGTCAGATTCATGATACCTTACACGTGTCTCAGTTGAGGAAGTGTATCGATGATGAGTCAGCAGTGGTTCCATTAGAGGACATTCAGGTGGATGCGAGCCTAAACTATGTTGAGAGGTTGATCGCGATTCGGTACAGAAGGATCAAGGCTTTGAGAAACAAGGAGGTGCCATTGGTTCAGGTCCAGTGGCAACATCGGAAGGGTTCCGAGATGACCTGGGAGCCGGAGTTAGAGATGCGCGAGCAGTATCCAGAGTTATTTGTGGAAAGAGACTTCGAGGGTGAAGTCTGATTCTAGTGGGGGAGAACTATAACATCCGGATTTCTAGGTACATTATTTATTCATTTATTTTGGAGATTTTGGAGGGACTCGGCGAGTTGATGCTTAGACTCGCCGAGTAAAGTCGCGATTTTCCATTCGGGTTAATGACCGGACTCGGCGAGTCGACTAGTGGACTCGGTGAGTCCGCGCTGTTTAATGAAACCCTAATCCTCGGGGTTTGATGCCTATTTAAAGGGGATTATAACCACCAATTGTGGCTACCAAACCCCTGAGTGAAACCCTAAGCGATCTAGAGCGTTTGTGAGGAAGGATAGGCCATTTTTGATCCTTGTGTGGGTGTTTTTGCAAGAAGAAGGTAACCAAGGCAAGAGGGAGCTGAAGAAGACGCTATTCTGTGGATTTCAGAGCCTAAGAACTTCATATTGAGGTATATATTCGATCCTTCTTCAGTTTTGGGTGTTAATCCTTGAGAGTTAGGGTTTCTAACCCATTTAGAGTGTGATGGTTGGTGCAATTGGTCCCTTCTTGTGTTGAGGCTGCAGATCTGGATCCAAAGAGGTCCAGAGACCTTAACTCCCTGATCTTTATGGGGTGTCATTGGGTAATATGAGCTTAGGGAGACATTTTGAGGCCATTTCTTCAAATAGAGCCATTGGATCTTTGCATGGGCATCAAGATCCAGACTTTACGTGTTTATATTGCTTAAGGAGGCTAGATCTATGGATTAGAGGAACGGATCTGACCTCAGGAGGTCATTTGAGATTGTGCATGGTGTAGACTCGCCAAGTCCCAAGAACAGACTCGACGAGTAGGGCTAGGGTTTCCCATAGTTCACTCAATGAGTACTTTCCAAGTTGGGGGAATGACTCGGTGAGTCAGAGGGAATTAGAGGACTGGAGTTCAAGGCGGAACTCACCGAGTTCATAATGGGACATGCGTAGACTCGACGTGTCATGTGAGACTAGAGGGATAGTGGACACGCGTAGACTCGCCGAGTCACCCAAGTGCACTCGGCGAGTCGGGTCAAAGTTTGACCGTTGACTTTGTTGACTTTGAGGGTTTGGTCAACAATGGGGTCTTTGTGTCAAGAAAGGGGTAAAATGGTCTTCTACCCTTCTGAGGATGCCAATAGAGGGTTGAGTCTAGTCTCGAGACTTATATTTATGAGAGTATTTACTTTATGTGATTAGGCGGAGGCTAGACCATATTTCTACCGAGTTTAAGATTTACCGAGACATCTAAGGTGAGTCTTCTCACTATATTTCACCTAGAGTGGTAACAAAGTTATGTGCTAGTGTACTGTTGAGTTATGTGTCAGTGTATTTGTATGTTATCTATGTGTTATTGTGATATGTGATATGCATGATTCAGAGTTTCCTGAGATAGGACCAGTGGGTCTATAGAGTTAGTGCTAGAGGGCCCACAAAGAGTTGGGACTGGAGGGTCCCACTGAGATACACTGACCAAAGGGTCAGCAGTGTTATAGCCTGGAGTGGCTAATATGTGTTAGAGTGGTATTTTGGGGAACTCACTAAGCTTCTTGCTTACAGTGTTTTATGTTATGTATTTCAGGTACTAGTGAGGAGCGCGGGAAGGCGCCGACATGATTCGTACACACACGCATGGAGTTTTATGTAATTCGGTTTTGGGAAATGTTTTGTCGAACCGAGCTATGATACAATGAGATTTTATTAATAAATGTGAATAAACAATATGGTTTGAAAATGTGAAAAATTGCTTTAATTTTTACGGTATTACAGTAAGCCCTTAGTCTACCTTCTAAGACTAGAAATTTAACCAAATGTCAACACATGCCAATAGTCAATGGTCAAGTTCAAAGTCAACAATCAACATTAGCAACAACTAACCCTCACGTCGTGACTAGCTCATGGTCACATCGTGAGAATGTACCCGACCCGATTCCAACCCGGTTTAGCTCCAATTCAACCAATTCAGTCACAGACAATTCAAACAGCATACACCATGACATGGACCCTTATTGGTCGCGTCGTGAACACATCTAGACAAAATAATCAAGGAATCTGCCACCGTTACATCATGGCACTCTCCTTGTCACTTCGTGACCACCGACTGAGAAAGATCCTTATGGATTTAGTCCTTAATCTATTAAGCGTTCAACTCCAACTTTCCAAAAAGGTTTTAAGGGCTTTAAAGGCTCATAAAAATTTCAACTTTATGGACATGCATGACCCATGCATGTCCTTTACCCAAACTAGGTCAAAGGGCAAGAATATAACCTAAAACTCATGTAAAGCTCCAAAAAATGCACCGATATTCCAAATCTAAAAGATATAAGGCTCAAGGGACCTTGATGAGCCACAAAGTTGCAAACTTTATCTCATTCAATCATACAAACTCCTCTTATGAACTAAATCATCCAAATAAAACTAGATTTACAAGGGAGGAAACATAAAGGTATAAGCTTTAAGTCTTACAAATGGTCCAAAGAATGATTCTAAGGGTGGAGTAGAGTGGCTTTCTTGATGTATGCTCCAAAACCTTCTTCTTCTCCATCAAAGTATACCAAAAGCACCAAAATGGGCCAAAACTCTCAAAGAGGGGCTAGGGTTTCATGATATAGAGTTGGAGGTTGAAGAGGGTACCTTAATCCTTGGGATAAGATGCTTAAACATGAGAGAAACCCTAAAATTATAGGCTTGGGCCCGAACAGCCATTGTGACGTCATGACAATCTTCTGGATACACGTTCTCATTTTGGCTTGACATGTCGTGACCTCCCAATGGTCACGCCATGACACATGATTTTTCCCAAAAACCATGACTTTGACCCCTTTATGCCCTATATTGATCTAATCTGGAAAATGAATATTACACCTAATGTCTACATCAAAAATTATCAAGTAAGGAGCAACCGGGTAAGATCATATCGGAGGTAGGGTCCGGTTTCCATACAGAGTATATTGTTTGTAAATCCCACTTTAAATATCTTACTTAATCTAGCATAGACGTCACACCCGTAATTAGATCAATCAATATAAGGACTTGGAATCACTGATAAATGTTATTTATAAATTCATAACAACGACAATGAATATAAATATAAGTTAAACTAAAAGTAATATAAGTGTAGTTTAACTCACAAATATTTTCCTAAAAAAAGTCTCGAAATTTCACTGGCATAACTTTAACTCGATAGCTTCTAATTTTCCGGCTTTCCGATACTTTAAAGCCTAGCTAAATACCTTAAATATAAAGAAGATTCAGAATTTGGCCTTAGAAAGTTCAGAGAGAAAGGGCTGGATATGTGACGATTGAATGAGACTTGAATTCTATTTATAAGGTTATTTTTCGGTTTGCGCACTGCATCTCAACAAGGAGCACGTTGCACCCTGTCATGGTCGGCAATCCATCCTCTAGAAAACGGACACTTAGCGGTTGTCTATTAGTGTTGTGTGGCAAAAGGGGTAGGTACGGCTAAAACTTCAAAAATTCATTTCTCGCTCATATGAGATCCATTTCCAACGTTCTTTATATCCACACATAGTTATTTCAGAGTACTACAACTTTCATTTGGACTCTGTCGGCTAGTTCTCATCCGATCATAAATTTAAAAGTCTACGAAGATTACACTACAAATGAAGGAGTAAAATTCATAACTTCTTCATACAGACTCCATTTCTGAATATTTTTATATCGAAAGACTCCTTATCAAGAGATCTTCAACTCTCATTTATATTGTTTCATCTAAAAATCACTCAATCAAAAATTCAATTCCTGTGCTAGTGCTAGCACAGTTGTGCTAAACCTTCGAAAAATCATAACTTTATCATACAAAGTCATATTTAGGTGTACTCTATATGCATGTTGTCGGTTTCACATTTACTACGATGTTCATTTAGATTTCTTAGGCTAGTTTTCAACCTTTCTAAAATTTACATTTTACGACACACTCTACCGTATTGGGCTCAACGCGAAACTTCAAAGGATCATAACTTCTCCATACGAAGTCAGATTTATGTGTTTTTTTATATGCACAGAATGGTTGGATTAAAGTGTCTAAGCTCATAAATAAATTGGTATAAACTTTTAAATAGAATCAAAGTCCTTTTTGGGTTTCCCTCTTAACTAAAAATAGCAAGAAATGATATTAGGGGAGAGAGAGAGAGGGAGAGAGAGAGAGAGAGAGAGAGAGAGAGATGCTTTGATTAATATATTAATTGGAAATAGATAATTGATTTGTTAATATTTTATGTGATTAATAAATTAACATTATATCAATATTTAAATAATTAATTTGTTAATTTATATGGTTAATAAATTAATAAGAAATCACTTAGAATTAATTAACTATTAATCAGAATAAATATGAAATTAATTCATGATTAGTTGGAATTAATTAATGTTGCAAGGGTGAATTGTATTTGTTCAATAGTTGAACAAAAGAAGCAATTCTAGAGTCATCCATGGTATGGACGGTTTTGACTTCATTCCTAGGGTTTCTGGAAGCCTCTTGGATGTAGATAAAGAAAGGATTGGAATTTGGATTAAATCTGTTATTTATATCCCTCTCATCTCTCTCCTCTTCATTCTAAGGTTTATAGGGTTTTAGGTGTCAGTTATTAGAGGCATCATATTTTTAGTGCTTGCTTTCCAAGGATTTCAAGAAGGAATTTTGTTTGATTATTTACTATAATAATCAAGAGGTATGTAAACCCTAACTGTATATTTATTTCTATTATTAAAGAGCCCCTTTAGGGTTCTTGGCATTCATAGGCTATTGATATCAATAGAGAAAACATAGATCCAATTAGGTTGCATGTGAACTTAAGAGTTAAGTAAATTTTCACCTCATGCAAAGTTTATACCCTATAAAACCTATCAGTGGTATCAGATCCTAAATTATTTTCTATTTATTATGAATAATATTGAATATATCAAACTAGGGTTTATCGAAAATAAACCCTTTGGCTTGAAATTTCGATTTTGCTAGGGTTTCTTAAAACCCTAGCCTCCGCCTCTTATTTTCGTAAATGCTTGGTTCCCTTATGGTTTTCTAGTTTCCTTAATACTGTTTTAAAAGCATTCAAATTTGAATAATTAAAACGTGATAACCCTAAACCCTAATTTCAAAAATTAGAAAGGTTTTGGATTAGGATTTAATTTGGATTATTTTATTAATTTGTTAATTGAAAATAATTATTTAATCTCTAAACGATTTAAATTGTTTTAATTAAAAGATAAAGATTAAATCATAATTGGTTTAAATTTAATTAATTAAAAGGGTAATTCAGATAATTGATATTTAAACCTTGTATTTTGAAATCTTATATACATATATATATATATATATATATATATATATATATACACACACACACACTATTAAAAGTTAATTACTATATGTGTCAGACAAAGTCAGTCGAATCACTGGTACGCCTCATTCACAAAGCCATACTATAAAGAGTGTATAAGGAAACGTTCTATAAATTGACCGTTGAATAAGTGTCTCTTTCACCCACCGTTCTCCTGTTTGGTGAAGGGTCATTGGTTGAACGGGTTTGATAGGACATAACCTCATTAAAGGTATACTAATATAAAGTACTAGCACCTTCTTATAAAATACTACTCTAGTTACTTTAGGAAATATGTGAAAAGTATGCTAATCCATGAAAACGCGCATCATTTATTCATGATTCGTTAGTGAAGCGTGTTTGGTTGACCGACACACTAATGTGAGGCAATAAAGTTGAAATGGTGGCATAACTCGAAAATTATTGTTGTTGATGGAGTGTGTGTGGTTAACCGGCACATCAACGTGAGATGATAAATGACTTGAGGTTGTCAAGCAGGTTTGCATGGTTGTTCACATCTCATTTGTGATCCTTGGCATCCCAATCACAAAAGTGAGACCATAATCAGAGATCAAACATGCAATTGATAATATTCAATGAATCTCAAAATATCTTGGAGTTTCATACAATTAAAATTGGTAAAAGCCTTACCTACCTAAAATAGATGCGCAATTTGATTACAAATTAAAAATATGGATCCTAGCCTTAATTTAAATTTAGGTTAATAATTAAGGATTAAAATCAACTGACTTGAATTCTTTCTTTTCCCACTTTTAGATGACTTATGAAGATGGAAATGGTCTTCCTTGTTCTTTTTGACATGTTTTTTCTCTTACTTCTGAAGATGAACTTCCACATTCTGATCAAGGTTAAAATGTCTTCCCTTCTTCGGGTAATGGTGGATTAAACATCATGCTTCTTCAACTCTTCAACCTCCTCTTCATGTGACTGTCCCAATGACACGTTTTTCTCAAGTTGAAAGATATGAGACTACTCAATCCCTATTGGAATGTAAACATCAAGATGGAAACTTTATGTGTGCACATGTTTTGAAAATAAAATGGTATATTGACAAGTTGGATAGAATGGGTGTCGTTTTCCCAAGGGAGAAATCTATTGATTTGGTTCTTCTCTAGCTTCCAAAGTCATATGATCAGTTCATTGAGAAGTTTTGTATGAGGAATATCGATGTGACCCTAATTGATCCGACCAAAATGTTGATGGTTGTTGAAGAAGAAATGCTTAAGAGCACATCTGAAGCTGAAATGCTTATTCGGTCTAATTCTAAGGTTTCCATAGACAATGACAATGGTGACATTAGTGGTCCAGCAAAGATTTCACTTCACAATGGAAAGCGGCCGTCCAAGATCAAACTGTTTGATCATATGGTAAAGAGAAAAGCTAGTTATGGCATTATTCCATGTGTTGACCCCAAAGATTCCACTTGTTTCTACTGCCAATTGAACGGATATTGGTTGGCAAAGCTTCCCAAAGTATCTGAAGGATATCAGAGATGGTAAATTTAATTCATATGACTCTACTTCAGGTACATCCATTATCTAACTCCATTATTTTAATAAGTTCCTATTTATAGACTCTTAGTACATGTTGATATGGACTCTTCAGATCCACCACAAATGACGATAATTCTATTCGTCATGATTTGTTGATGCTTCAGTAAATATGATTTTGTTTATAAGATTGAACATAATTCTAATACTTTGAAAAGATTCAAAGAGTAGCATAATGAATAAAAAATGATATTAATAAGAAGATTCTCCGATCTGAAAGAAAATGAGAGTACTTTAGTATCATGTTTTATGATCATCTTTGTGATTATGGAATTATATTACAATTGATCATCGAAAAACATCTTAGTGCAATTGTATGACTAAGAATAGGAATCAGATATTGTTGGAAATTGTTCGATCAAAATATGAGTCATACTTCATTCCAAATCAATTTTTAGATCCATGATATAGTAAAATATCTTGAAACTCATTTCAAACTAAGAAGGTTGATAACACCTTGTGAAATGTGGAGCAATAATGTTTTGTTACTCTAGCACATTTAAAATTGGATTTGCAATGTTTTCATTAATCGAGAAACAAAAGATAAATTGAGACCAATTCTATGAAGTGTTTTTCTTGTCGGGAATCCACAATAAATTTTGAATATTTGTGTTATCTTGTCAAAGAATGTTCCTTGAGAGAAAAATAATATGTCAAGAAGTCAGTGAGAGTCGTATTGATCTTGAGAGTTTCAAGAGTCAACCGAAAATAAACCTTTTAGTTTTCAATAGCACGCGACCTAAGGTTGATAACATGTTTTGTCTGATTGCCACATTCTTATTTTTGTGCACTTCAAGTTGAGTTGGAAATGCTTATAAGTTCTATGTTTTTCATTTAACTGCAAAAGAAAAAGCGTGTTGGTCAATGAAAGTACATTGATCTATAAGGGGTGAGCTGCTAACAACATGGAAGCTCTGGTAGGCCCTTCTGTTACCAAAGGGCAATACATTTATAATAGCAAAGTTTAGTCCATAAAGGAAAGCTAAATTTGAATTTGGTTTTTTCCTAAACCTTGTCTTATGATTGTAGGTTGGAAATGATAGATTCACATGGATGGGAATGTATGTACCATAAAATCGAGATGGAAAAGTCTTCACTCTAATTCATGATAAGGATTATGAGGAAATGATTTTGCTGATAGAGTTTAAAGATATGATAAAGATCAATATAGATATTGGTTGTGTTAATTGCGTTCTCAAATTCACAATATGATTATGACATCCCTCTTCATATTTCGAGTTGTGGGGAATGACATGGAATTGTTTGAACTTTTGAGAGATATATCTATCATTCTTGAAGGGTTTAAACACATACATATGTTATCTAATTAAGGTGTATATGCTTAATAAGTCTAATTGGAGAAATATTAAAGCATTGCATAGCAAAAATCAATACTTCTATAAGAAAGTCAAATAGTATTGATTTCTAGAAATCCAGTTGATTTTTGGGTACATATCAAAGATAGTGGGGGCATAACTGTTATGTTGGTATTGCATGTTGACGATTCTATTCATAGGGAACAATGTCTCTAGTTTGCAAGTTGCAAAAGTTGGGAAGTATTTCACTGTAGTAGAATTAGGGGAGAGGCCAATCACACTTCATTACAAATCTAAAGGTTTAGATTGTATAGTTTAATAGAACTTAGTCATATATATATATATATATATATATATATATATATATATATATATATATATATATATATATATATATATATATGAATATCATGTTGAAATGTATCAACATAGGAAATTCGATATATGGAAATATTATAGCAAGAGATTGAACACATATTAAATCCTTATGTAAGGCATAATGAATCGACTCCCATATGCTTCAGATATTGGATCGATCATATACGATATAATATTTACTTATTCTACCCTTTTCAAATGCCTTGAGAATTTGGGGAAAATGACTAGAATTTTTTATAACTAAAGTTGATAAACAACTGTCAAGAACATTAGGAAGTTATACGAAAGACTGGTTGCTTGTGGACAGTTAAAAGTATGATATTATTTAAGATAGACCATAATGGCATGATTCTAGATTGAGATGATTCTTGGTCAGAATTGATGGTCATATGAGAATATGGAAATGTTTCATAATGGGAGATGGTTGAGATGTCTACATGTGAGTTGGAAACTTTAATGCAAAGGAAGTGTTCAAGGACTATATCTTGAATTAGAGACTTCATTATCATGGAACTGTCTCTAGTAACAAAGTTCCATTGGAATACTCTGTAATATAAAGGACTCGGTATTTGAGACTTTAGAATCTCGATATAACAAGATACTAATACATGTAAAGTTGAAATTCTATCATATCTTGTATAATGATAAGAATTTGGAATTATGCAATGAGCATCATTGGAGTTGTAACACCCGCAAATTCAGGCTAGTCAATTAACATATAATAAGCGTTAAAAATGACTTTTTTAATAGAAGATTATTTAGGATAAATAATCTTAACCAAATTTATAGTATACGTGACAAGGATTTCGTATATATAAAGAACGTTGAAATCCAACTTTGTATAAACAAGTTATGCTTCTTCGAAGTTTCGTGATAAAACTAGCATAACTTTGCGTATCGTAAAAAGTGATTTTTTTGATAAATTTCTTTTTAGCCTAAGTAATCAAAACGAAATTTGTAGTAGTCGTAAAACCAACAACGTACATATAAAGTACGTCAAAATCTAACTTCATATGAGGAAGTTATGATTTTCGATTTTTCAGCACAACAATGTGCGACATAGAAACCAAAATTCAAATTGGTCGATTGTTAGGAAAAACAATATAAATGAGAGTTGAAGATCTTATCAATATGATTCCTTCAATAAAAAGGACAGTTGAGAACGGACATTGTATGGAAAAGATATGAATTATAAACGGAGATTAGCAGTCTAAGCCTTCTAAAAAAACGAAGTGAAAATTAGCCGACGGAGTCTAAACAAAAGTTGTAGATCTTTTTGATGGCTAAGCATGGATATAAAGAATGTAAAAATTGGTGTTTGTATGAAGAACTTACAAAATTTTGAAGTTTCTCGAGTAAACCTCGCGCAAAAAGGCGTGATGCGCACACTTCTAGAAGGAGAGGCATCGACCACAAATTGTTCAATACGTGTCAGCATTAGATTCATCCTTTCTATGCAAGGCATAGCACATTATTACACAGGGTGTAGCCCCTCCTGAAACCCCTATAAATAGTTCCAAAAATCCCTTTCATTTCTTACAACTTCTTCATAACACTTTCTCTTTCTCTCAAATTTGTTCCCATTATTGATCCCCAAGTTTAGGAGTTTGTAAGAGTTAATATCGAGGCTCTAGAGTGCCAAAAAGCCCAGTAAAATAGATCTTTCGGTTTCATAATTTTGCCCGCATAATTTCCCGGTTTTTGCTAAAACCTCTGTAAGTGAAGCTACACTCTTTTTCCTTCCATGTACTTATATTTATAGTCATTAATCGTTATTATGAACCTATAAATAAGATTTATCAGTAAATCTAAGTCATTATACTGATTGATCTAATTACAAGGATAATGTCTAGGATGGGTTTAGTGAGGTGTTTAAAGTGGAATTTCCAAACAATATACTCGATATACCAAACAGACCCTACCTCCGATATGATCCTACCTGGTATTCCTTACTTGATAGAATCTAGACTATTATTTAAATAGTCACCATGATTATGAGACTAGGCCAAGACTTATTGTTATGCATTTATCTCTTTGAAAAGTGTGAAGCTGAAGTGCTACCCTAAATTTGAGTCACTTACTTCTCTCAAATGAGTGCATAGTTACTTTCAACTTACACATAGATATAAGTATTCTAAATGCGTAAATGTTATGTGAGTTGTGTTATTGTGTTTAATATATATATTCAACATGATATAGTTATTACTTAATTAAACTATATATATATATATATATATATATATA
Source organism: Lactuca serriola (assembly GCF_051521515.1). NCBI lineage: Eukaryota > Viridiplantae > Streptophyta > Magnoliopsida > Asterales > Asteraceae > Lactuca > Lactuca serriola. The sequence goes on along the minus strand of NC_136412.1, from coordinate 286,006,037 downwards.
TATATATATATATATATATATTATGATCCTTAATAATATGATTGGGTTGTAAAAGGTTGTGTGAAGTAAAAATGAGAGGTTGTGTTAGGGTTGTGTGAGATAGTGGATATGATAGGTTAGTAATAGATATGCGAAATAATAAATTGTGACTATTTGTGCCTAACCAAAGTATTATTTATATTGTCGTGCCTATCCAAAGTACTATTCATAATGTTGTGCCCATCCAAAGTACTATTGTACTGTCGTGCCTGTCGTGTTTGTCCAAATTACTATTGTAGTGCTATTCTTACCCAAAATATTATCATATTGCCACCTAATCATCTAAGAAATATAGATGTCTACGAACAAAGGTCCTTAAGAAAGATCCCTCGAGATCATCATACTAGGATTAGAAAGTGAGGATAATGGTAATGGGGCAATTGGGGAATTTGAATGCTAAAGAATTGATAATTAAATATTAAAATATTATGGGTTGAAAACCCTATGTACTCACCAGGTTTCCCAACCTAACCCACTTAGTTTCTTTCTATCACAAGTAGCGATACGAAGATATTGATAGATAATTTAATTATTTACTAAGAGATTTAAGGAGTACGTAAGTTGCTAGAGTATTGATGTAAGGTCTTTTTATGCTTATGTTTTATGCGTATTTTTAGTAACAGTTATGACATACCAAACTTTTAATAAATCAATGAAAAATATTTTCTTCAAAAATACTTTTATGGGACCAAATTCCACATTTATAATGAACAATCAGATTGAAAATAACCATAAATAAAAAGTTTTAAAATGGCCGTAAATTTTGGGATGTCACATGAGTAATGTCCAGTTGATCTATTCACAAAGGAAGAACCATAGAGAGGTAAATTATGCTTGTTCATAACATAGCATGACTAATGTTATTTAATTTAAGTGGTTAGTTGATTAATCGAAACATTATACAATGAATAAATTTGTAATTATTATGATTAAATAATAGAGATTTACTTTTCGGAGTGATAAAGAGAATTATGTGTCTAAAACCTTCCATATCTATATTCTCGTCTCGGTACACTAAATACCTACTTCGTTGTATAGAATGATATGATGATCGTGAGGAGCGGTAAGGTCATCAATAATGAAAGAGTTCCAGCACCTCAGGATGTTGGAGCATGAGCTGCCCAGCTCCCGATGGATGAAGTTCGATTGATGATACATAACATGCTAGATCAACAAAGGCATTAGTTTATTGAACTCCTAACCCAAGGACTATCTAACACTAGGGGTATAGTATTGGTGGTTAATGAATGAATAGTCGATGGAAAAGTCAACAATGGACTGGTTCCCTCTCATCCAACAATAGTTCACGAAGGGAACAATGATTCAAAAGACATTAAGGACCACTCCCTCCTATGGAAGACTCAGAGATCTGAAGAAATGAGGAACCTGAAGGTTGCTGCAAGTATAAGGATTTCATGACTTGCAAGCCTTCATCTTTTAATGGAAAGGATGATCCAGTTGAAATATAATTGTGGTTGAAGATACGCATGGAAGAAATTCTAATGGTGTCTAGGAAATTTGTTGTACATAATTACTTGGATACATCTATATATGTTAAATTTCTTTTGTAATCTTTGATAAATAGTAACTTTGGGGTTGCGATACAACTCTTGGAATAAGTATGAATAGGTGTGGAAGGTAGTATGGACCCATAATACTGAAAGCACATGATTCATATTTAAATAAGGAAAAGTCACAAGCTTATCAAGACAATAGTAATTGATTTTGTTTTGTTCATGTATGTTATTACCATCGTTTCGGTAATGAGTATGGATGAATATTATTACGACCTTAGTAGTCATAACGGATCGAGTCCTACTAATCTATGAAGTGAGTTCGACGTAGCATCTGACTTTAGCTAAAAGATCAAAGGGAAATATAATCGAAGCGATCAATAGAAGTATTGTTGTCGCCATTTGGATTAATTAGATTGTAGCTAGAGATACTACACTATAGAATGTGATTATATCACATTAGAACATGAAGGAAGGAATCTTTCGTGTTAGAATCTGACTCAAAGAAACCTGAGTCTATTCGTTGCATCAAACGATGAAAGGTCATTAGAACATGACCCATTGGTCTGTTACGATAGTCAAAGTAAGGACCTTATCTTAGGTAAGTCAATTCTAGAAGGAGCAAGAGCCTACAATGGAGATCGAATTTAAAAGGAATAGCAGTTGCAAGATTGAGCAACGTTAGCAGTCAAGAAGTCTAAGAGTTAGAAACTCAATAGAAGAAACATAAGAGTTACGATTATTACCTTGGATCGAAAGGTTGTTGGATTAAGTTGTATCAGCCAATAACTAAATTGGTACACTTTTGAAATGAAAGGAAAGTCCTTTTTGGTTTGCCCTCAGGACTAGCAATTGAGAAAATTGCATTTGGAGAGAGAGGATAATTTATTAGTTTATTATATGAACAATAAATTAACTAAAAATTAAAATAAATGATTTATTAATATATTATATCATTAATGTATTAATTATAAATATTAATTGTTAATTTAGAATTAATCATAAATTAATTAGAATTATTTTCGGGTTCATTAGATTTAATTGGAAGTGCAGGGACTAAATGCGATATTGTTCAAAAGTAGAGCAGTGAAGAGTTTCTAGAACCTCCCTCATGGGGACGATGTTGTGGAAGAGTTATAAGGCTTCTAGGAAGCCTTGGAGGATAAGTAAAGAGATTAGATACCCGCCTAATTTGAGATATTATTATATTCAAATTAGGGTTATCCTAGGATAACTTATTGACATATAAAGAACCCCTTAAGGCATCAAATTTTTGGCAAACTTTTATAAGACTCATATATCAAAAAATTTAATCCCCTCTCATATCTCATATTGTGTTCTTGTTACTAGGGTTTGGGTACAAACCATTAGAAGCATCATCTCTTTGGTTCTAGTCTTTCCAAGATTCACGACTACAAGGATTGGTTTGATTTGTTTGCTATAAAAAATCAAAAGTTATGTAACCTAAACTTTGTAATTATACTATATATTAAAATTCTCATACCTTAGCTACAGTAAAATATGTGTTTGTTTGGCAGAAATCGTCCTTAGTCTATATCTGTTTTTACAATTGTCGCCTGTTTCTTTTAGAGGGGTATATTTTATCATTTTCTATATTGTGTGTCCACGTGCTTTTGCCTCATCGATGGTTTGGAACTGGTTTTGGCTTCAATCTCTGCAACGTGTTCATGTTGCGTTCATCACCGCCTCTCTCGCCCAATATCTATCTTCCGCCGTCATTGCTCACCTCTTCACCGCTAATTGCATCAATTTCAATATGCTGAAGAACACCTTTTTTTCATCTCTTTCTTTTTTCTCTATCACTCCACACTTACACCGCTCCTTAAACCAACCAACCCATCGATCGTCTCCACCGCATATCCCTTCTTCTTCGTCACCACCTGTTGGTGTAGCGGCGGATATCTCCTTCGATCGTTTCCACCACCTCCCGCTAACGTACGCCTTGCCGAATCGGCTACCACTAGACAACCAGCTTCACTCTTCTGCATGTCGGTTTTGAAAGAAGGAGGCATCATCATGCACCTTTGACACCTCCTTCGGCCAGCTTACCCTACGACTTTTACCACTACCACCACAGGTGTTTCCTTAATTTTTTTGGGCGTATTGTTGTACGCCTTTGTTCCTTCAATTTCTTCATCGCCTCTATAATCCATTCACAGATTGGTACTTTCGATGACTTGATACTACCACTACTGGGACGGATCTGCTTCAGAAGGTCACCACAGTACCACCGCTACTCCTTCATCCAAGCCATCAAAGCCTAAATCGATGCTCTGATTTGTTGTGTTTGAGCGTAAGTTACCGGATCTCACCACCACCATCGCTCCACCGACTTTCACCACCACCATCCCTCCATTGAGGGTTCCAATGCACAATCGATTCAGACTGGTTGCTGTGGATTTCGAATTTCCGATTTCTCTCTCATGTCACCGTCAATATCTGATTTCAGTATGTGTTCTATGGTTTCTATTGATTTTCGAATTTTCTATCGATTTATTGTATCTAATACAACTGAAGGCTGTAAGTTTGCATGTTAATTTCATTTCAGTGGATTGTAGTTCTGATTACATGTTAATTTGGTTTCTATGTGTGTCTTCGTATCTTTGCCCACCACCTGTTTGAAGAAATGTCTAAACCAAATAACAAATTTTTTTATTTTTTTATTTTTTGTCTGTTTATAACCTTGCTGAAATTAAATACCTTTTGTGTACAAATGTAGATTGTTCGTTTATAATGATTTTAATTTTCATTTCTTCTTAGTATGTTTGTTTGGCATTTCCTTTTCCGACTCTAATAGTAATTATGAACACTATAATTTGATGCAAGCTGAAAGATTCAAACCTTAGATAATAAAAGTATTAGCCATATGTTTGTTTAAAACTATCGGTAATTTGTTTAAACTATTATTTTTCTTGGTTAATATGATTAAATTGTTTAGGGAATTAGATAGGAATGTGATGATAAGTTTATGTTAATTTGTTCACCAGTGTTTGTGTTCTTTTCTGTATTGACCTTAAGTTTTTAAAATCTATACAAAGTAAAAATTTTTATTGATATATATTTACTAATCGATCATTGAGGGGACGCCTTTCTTGCAGGTGACTCAACATTATTGACATATTTAATGTTGATTTATATAGTCAAATATATTTCTTCTTTATTTCGAATTATTTACTATATGTTATTGCAAACTATAGGATTTATGTCTTAATTCTTTTTTATCTATTTGACATGTGGCAGGGGCATATATGTATGTGCTCTAATCATTCTGTTTGTATGATAATATGTGCAGGTATGTGTTCATATTCAAGCTCTTCACAAACGGCATGCAATTTCAAACTCTTTCATGAATAAACTTGATTCTTTGAATGAACTTTGACTGATCTTTAATCATTTTGAAAAACTGCAAGAAATGTGATCACAAATTCCATGGCTACAATTGAATTCTCAACATACACTCAATCCACTTGGTGAGAAAGCATAGATTGACATCGAGAAAGAAAATGCATTATTTGATGAAAAAGTGATCTGTAAGATCTCAAATTCTTTGAAAAGCCATACGAAAGAATAGGTATGTTTTATGGTGTTAGTGTTATGTAGTTGGTTTTTTTTTGTAAAATTAATCTTTCACTTGAATTAAAGAAATTATAGTTCATTTGGTTGATTCTGCTGGTGTAAATATATGCCATTTTTTGACTTTTATTTTTTTTAATTCATATAGATATCTTGATATTAAATTTCCTCCTCTAGATTTCCTAATTTTATCTTCCAGACTTTCACTACGGAAGGTAAACTATGTGTATTTGTAAATTGATTTTTGTTTTTCAGTCTACTTCTATGATGTCTCTCAAAATGAAATTGATGAAGGCACTTTAGCTCATCTTTTATTAGTTTAAACTTATAATCTTGCATTATTAACTTTTTCTCCATTGATTATAGAAATAAGAAACTATAGCATTTCTAAAAGAGATCAAAGATGTTTTTGACTGATTATAAAAGAGATCAAAGATGATTGGGAATGAAGGTACAAACTTGCAATGCATAACAACATAAGGTATATATTTAAAACTGCTTATTTATTGTTTTAGCATTACTAATTTTTTTATGCTATTTTTGACAGCATGTATTTGCTGCTGTTTTCTGCTGTTTTTGACAAAACACAAATATTGCAGTTCTCCTACAGCATCGATATTGCAATTAAAATTTTTATTTATTTATTTATTTTTGCTGTTTTGACATGTCACAGGTAACATTTTCATTGATGATTTAGGGCATATCTTCCTAGGTTTACCTATTTACTGATCACTCTAAATATATATGTTATAAGATATTACTTTTCTTAATTCCGTCTACTCTACTCAAAATGTATGTTTATTTGGAAATATGATGAGACCTCTCCGTGTTTGCATGTTGACACATTTCCCATTTAAACAAAAAGTGGTTTATCGCCTAACAAGTCTCTGAAGGTTTCATATAATGGGATTAAACTAAATCGTTTATTCCTGATTTGTAGGGGTGCAATTGAAAAGCTGGAAACACAACTTAGAGAATCTACTTCCAATTCCAATATCTCCTCAATGGTAAACAATTGTTATCAGATTTCAACCCATAATGGTGATACACTTGGAAACACAGCTTATAGAATGCATGTTACACATAAGATGATTATATAACTATGAGTTTTCATCTTCCAGGCTTATACTTAACTATGAGAAAATTATGTCAGCATAAATCATGCACAACCACGAATTGAAATGCAATAGGTCAGATTTTTTTGTTTTATTTTTTTTCATCTTTTTTTCAACTACTTTATTTTCTGATTGATTTCATCTCGATTATTTTGTTCTCAGATAAATTCTTTTGTAGATTTGTTTTCATTATTTAGGTTTTTATGTATTGGAGTTGTTGAAGTCTTCATAAATTACAAATTTTGTATGTTTAATTATTTTTTCTCAAAGGGTAATAAAATGATGATTATGACTGTGGGCTTTCGACTTGGGGTTTTATATCTGTTTTGTGTGTAGGAATGTGAAAAGAAGTCAGTATAAAGGTTACTTTATAGAATTGATGGTGGTAATGTTGTTGAAAAGAAGCTGAATTGTTCTAGATTTCTGTATTTTGTGTTGCTTCATTTGGGAATTTCAAACTCTTCGCGACAACTATGTTACTTTTTTTTGAACCGAACAACTATGTTACTTACTTGGTTAATTGAGCAACTATACTCTCTCAAAGGGTATGTAAAGCAATCGGTTTTTTGTATCAGAGCTGTAGATAGTTTAAGATAATGCCTATTATTTTATGACTCGGTCAACTAACATATTCTGATGGATTAGGGTAGATATTGTAAGCTTTTTAGTATGCACAATAATTTATTTGTTTACTTTAATTTCTTACATTAGGACATTATATTGTTTTCAATCTATCCGGTTGGTTTGTATTTGAATGACATTATAGCATCCTACTTTCGTAACCCGTCAAACATCAACAAACTATTCGACCCATGTGTATTCAGTAATTTTGTTTGTTCCGTACCCCGCAGAGCGGGGTTTCCCACCTAGTTTTCTAATTACACTAGGGTTAGGCTAGTTTAGTTGTTCATTGTATGTTGTTGTCGGAACCTGTTCGGACGATCCACTAGGTGTGAAATAAAAGGATCTTGAGATTTAACAATAACAAAACATATATAAAGAACATAAGATGAGTAATCTGATGATTATAATAGAAATAGAAGTTACAAATTTGAAGAACACTTCGGTGGGAGAAATCCCAACCAAGAGTTTCTCTCTGACTAAAACAAAAGACTGCATATTTGGTGCACTTGAAATAAAATGACCATCCCTCTCTATTTATATAGAAAGAGAGAACTTACAATACAATAAAAGGTAATAAAAGGCTAAATTACATAGTAACCAACTAGCAAGTGCGATAATAAAATGATACATAATGAGAAACAAATGTTGGAATGTCTCTAAAGCTCTGAAGTGTATGTGATGTATGAAACTGGGCGATGAAATATCTATAGTCAAAGTCTTCTAAGCATCGAGGATCAAGCAAATCTGGTGTTGAAGATTGAGATTCCAATCTACAAATGTGATCATTAAACCATGATGATCAACTTCAAAAGTGTACCGATAACTCTTAATCTAAACCTCCCATAATCAAGTCACACTTCGGCCTCAAAAGTATGAAACATCTCTTGTTCTCGAATCATAATATACCCAAAATTCTTCAAAAGAATAACTTGCTAAAAACATGAAAAAATCTTGTGGTAGATTTGGAATAATAATCAAGTCTGGATCCAGGAATAGAAGTTTCAGTGATTTGCAGGCAAGGATCAGACTTTAAACTTTAATCATAACTATTAGCATGGCATTGGTTTGACTAAACAAGTAGATGATAAGCCAAGATCAATTTGTTAGGTAATAAATTGTGGTTAATACTTTGCTTTTCATAAGATATTAGAGTTCTCGGTCTAGGACCGAAAACACCATGTTTTGGTGCTGTTTGGACCGAAATCACATGTGATTTTGGTTAGGCTTAATATTGTCTTGTTTGAGTTTTGGGCTTGGGCTTGGTTATTAGGTCTAGGTATAAATAGTGTCATTTGAGCCTTATAAATAGTGTGAGACATTTTGGGGGATGCCATAAGCTTAGAATGTGATTTTGAGAAAAACAAGAGAGAACCAAGTGTAATCGAGAATCTTGTGTACCCGACTGTTCAATAATAGTGTGCATTGAAGATTAACCATTGTGTTCATATTCTATATTTCGTCTTGTCTAATTCACTTAATTGCGATTCCACACCATCAAGTGAATCCGATTGATACATCATAGCATTTTGGGTTTTACAACTGGTATCAAAGCTTGGATTGGTATCATTCGGGTCATTGCAAATGGTTTTTCTTGGAGTTTCTTGGTGTTTTTGATTTATATTTTACAAATTTTTGGTTGTTTGTTCTTCGTGTTCTTCATATTTTTGGAGTTTTGATCGAGTTTAACTTTAAAAATTAAAATTTTCGTGTTTTTGGCAAGTTTTGGATGATTTTTGGCCAAATTTTACGAGATCTCGGTGGGATCATCGGTCTCGGCCAATCCCTAGGAGGATCTCGGCGGCCAGCATCAAATTTCGGAGGCGCAACAACGTTTTCGGTCGGCCTCGCAAGCTTTCGGTCCGAGTTCTCGGTCTCGCCTTCTCGGTGCGTGGTTCTCAGCGCGCCTGATTTCAGTTCGCTTCCTTTTCATTCTGAAGACTTCTGCCTCGCTGGTTCACGATCTACTTCTCGTTTTTTCTGGATTTCGGCCTTGTTCTCGGTTCGGATATTTAGCCCTCGCGTCCTCGACTGTAACTTCGAATTTTCAAGTTTTTCGCTTGCTTTCCGTCCTAAAGCCACGTTTTTTATCCAATAACTTCGTTTTCGGTTCTAAAACTTCGTATTTGGTCAAAAAGGCACATATTCAGTCAAATACCCTCATTTTTGCTCTTGAAATTTCGTTTTCGGTCTAGAAATTTTTGTTCTCGGTCAAGGTTTTTTTTTTTGGACAAAAAGTTTAACTTTCAACTTTTAACTTTCAAATATGACTTTTGATTTTCAAGTTTGACCTTTGACTTTCAATTTTGAATTTTAAGTTTGACTTTCAATTTTGACTTTTAAATCTGACTTTTCAAGTTTGACTTTTGAGGTTTCAAACCAAAGGGCATTTTTCTTGGCTTCACAATCAGTTCTACTTTTGGTAATTTATTCTTTTTGGTGAATAATGAGTTCTTCAATCACCAAGTTTAATGAAACTTCATGCTCTCAGTCCTGTGAAGCTAAAATTAAATCTTATCGTGATCAACATGAATTATTAATTAGGAAAATTGAGGACCTTAAATATGAACATTATGCTATCACAAAGGACCAAAAACCCTTAAAAATCAATTAGAGGCCAAAACCAAGGACTTTAAAAAAAAACTTTAAGAAGAATACAACACTAAATGTACACATTATGATTATGCTCAACAAAAGATTGCCAGTCTAACTGCCAAGCTTAACGCATTAAAAATAAGTTTGAAAATGCAGACTTTAATTTTAAAAGTTTGATGTGTCAAGTAAAAAGGTTTAGAAAATGATAGAAAAATAGTTAAAATTCAAAGATAATTAGAATAAGGGTCTAGGTTATCACAGTGTTCCACCTCCCTTCAATGATAACTATACCCCGCCCCTTGAAACCAATGAGATAGAGACACCTGCACAATATGGCCAGCCCCCAGTAACAGATTTAGTTAAGACTAAACAATCTGGCCCCACTAGAAGTGTTGAGGTGAACGATTCTGATACTTCTACCTCAAGTGCAAAGTAGGTCACAATGCATGATGGGCATGAGCAGAACACAAATAATTCTTGTTCTGCTGATAATGATTCAAAAGCTCGTGTTAAGATGAATGATTCTAATGCTTCTACTTTATGTGCAGATAAAGAAGCAGTACAAGTTAGTAGTGAGTAGATCAAAATCAATTCTGAGTCTGCTGAAAGTGTTTCAAAAGCTTGTAATGATGACACCCCCAGTGTTGAAAAATCTGAGCCACAAAAATCTATCAAGCAGTCTAACAAATGTTCTTGTGCTTGTGCTTGTGGAAGTTGTTTGAAACGAACTTCTATTGGACAAGGACCAAGTCACAATCTGATTTATTTGAAGAGACAGACTTGCTTTAACTATGGGACTCCCAGTCACCTTTCCAGAAATTGCCCACATCGTTTATATGTTCCTTATTACAAACAAGGTTGGCAGAACGTGCCAAGAGAGAGATCTTACAAAAGAAACCCTTCGAGGTCACGTTCAAACAATGGTGACTGGAATACTAAGAAGGGAAAGAATCAAACTCCCAAGGGCAAGAAGGGGATGTCTGACAAGATGCCAAATTCAAGAGATGGTTATGTTAGATCAAGATCGTTTAGGTAGAAATCATCTCGATGGTCGACTCCAAGTTCTAAAGAAAGTGTTGAGGCATCCATCCGATCAAACAAGGAATGGGTTAAACCCGACTACAGATGGGTACTAAAGGTTCACACTCCCAAATCATCTAATGATTCTAACACTTATTCATCTTCTATGTCTGATAAACAGGACATGTCATGGGAAAGAGTACCTTGTGTAGATGATAATGGTCAACCCAGCTTCAAAGAGGACTGGGTTCCAAAAGCTAATTAATCCCGCACTCTGTATCGGAGTAGCTATGGAGGAATATCATCAGACTTTGGTTTGCTAATAGTGGCTGTTCCAGGCACATGATAGGAGACATTCTCTCAACTACATTACATTCAGAACTTTCATTGAGAGCATGTGTCCTTTGCAGGAAGGAAGTAGGAAAGGATCACAAATGGGGATTCTGTGTAACGGTGCGTTGAATATCTTAACTTCGTTCCGAAATTGAAACATAACTAAGGTTGAACATGTCGTTGCATATGCGTGTTGTTCTCATATCATTTGGATGCAACTTCAATTGTTGAATTACTGTTTGAGTTTTCTTCTCGGTACTTTTAAGTTTTTCATAAAATGGTTTGTTTTGAAGACAATTTTTTTTTTAAATATACGCATTTATTTTGTTTCCTTTCTTCCCCATGCACAAATCAAGGGGGAGAAATCAAAAAATACAATAAAAAAATCAAAAATTAAAAAAAATAAAAAATACAAAAATATGTTTTCTTTCGTAAGTATTCTTAGGAAGTGATATGAAGTTTAGTGCTAAAGGGAAATATGAGATGCGTGTAATGCACTGAAGCTGAATTGTTTAGACTGTGTGCTCAATGTGCTGGTAGGCACGAAAGATTCAAAAGGACTAGACATAGCTGAAAATGAAAGGACTAGACAATGTTAACTCATATGGACTTAGATAGTTTCATTTGGTCTAACCATACAATGCTTGGATTGATTGAGCGGTGAGATAAACAAGGGAGCCTACAATATACATTAAAGTTACTTATCATCTAGAATTGTGGCTCGACATTTCTTCGATGTACGAACTAATGTCCTTGATTTTGGTGCTGATAGGGTGACTGGGGGGTTCTGATAAAGTATGTCTGTGTGAAATTGTTTTCTTTCTTATCCTCTCTGTCAGTCATATGTTGCACCCTTTGCGTGATCGGAAGATCCGACCTGGGACGCAACATATGCATCTCTATTTCTATTTCTATGTATCTCTCTTTATCCATCTATGTCAGCCATATGCTATCCCCTTTGCGTGATCGGAGGATCCGACCTGGGACACAACATATGCATCTTTCTATTTATGTCTATGTTAGCCATTTTTTTCCCCTCTGCGTGATTGGAAGACATCCGACCCGGAATAAAACATATGCATCTCTATATCTATCTTTTCTCTCAAATAATTCAATACTCACCTAAAGTAAAGAGCGCTTTGGAATTCCTTGATTGCTAGGGTATGTCCTAAACTGGGGAACACGTTCTAGTGAGCTTAAAATTGAATTGGTTCATGATTAAAGGATGGTTGTAGATCTCATTGTTGAATTTAAGTGGACAACGATATCCTTGGTTGTCATCAGCAAAATGGTCTATTTAGGAATATAATCACAATGTCTTGTCGTTTATTATATGTCCAATTTGTCAATATCCTTTGTGTTTAAGTGGACTGCAATATTGGTGATTGACCAGAGATAAACATGCAAGTATGTGCTGATAAACGATATTGAATTGTTTGATAACTTTGATCCCAAAAGTTTTAAATTTAGTTATTATTTTTGTTTTCTTTAAATTTGTTCATATTTTTCCTCTATGCACAAATTTAGGGGGAGAATTAAAATTAAAAACAAAATCATAAAATTTAAAAAATCCAAAAATATGTTTATTTCTATTTTATTTCCTTTTCAAAAAATTAAAAATCTAAAAATATTTTTTTATTATTTTGAGTGTATTTTTAATTTTAATTTTATTTCTTAGTTATTTCTATTGCGTGCTAAGTTTATTTTTACTTTTATTTTTTATCTCAAAGTTTCGTTTTTCTTAAAAAGCGAATTCAAAAAGAAGAAGAGACTCAAGCAGACTGTATCGGAATTTTCTGAGCAAGGAGAAGAAACTTGGAAAGGAGTTGATGGTTATTGCACTTCACTCCATTTTCACAAGGAATTGAAGGATTGAAATTGTACAAACTGTCAGTTAGGCAATATCTTTCTAAGAACTATCGTATTTAAGGAATTAAAAGTCTAAAATTATACAGATGTCATGGCATAAAGGCGATGCACCTCGTAAGGCACGACTATCGTTGAGCATCTCGTCAAGGGCCAAGTTAACTTGTTTAACTTGAAAAACTGCATTGAGGTCTATGATCCAGGATATGCAGGGGCTAATATCAAAATGGCCATGAGTAGTTCTCCGATACTCAAAAAATCGTAGTGTGTTCCTCCGTGTTCACACAGATACTGCGAGTAGTCTCTTTCTGAGTCAAGGTTACATCCTTGAACAACTGTAGTGAGAAGGGTCTTTATGATTCTATGATCCACATGGACTTTTTAGTCATGATTACTTTTTAAGGCGCAATGGTGATCGTTAAAGAATACTCATTCGAAGGAACAAGAAGTGAATATTATTTTTCAACATTCAATCTTTCAACCCTAGAAGCAAAGTGAAGTTCTACTTGAAGTTATGTGACAGATTGCATTGAAGTCTCCTCAATCAATTTGCTTCTATCTATGAACTTGCTGAAGTGATCCAGAAGAATCTATCTCTCTGTTATTTTCTCTGAAGTATTTCAAAGCTGAAAGTGCTGAATTTCAAGAATCTTTACAAGAAGCCCCTACACCCAATGTGCATTCAAGTTCAAATCTTTGAAGGAAGTCCAACTGTTCAAGATAAAATCATTCATGCAGAAACTCGTATGTTCATCTTGAAGTTGTGAAGAAAATCGACGACAAAAGCTGAAGTCAAGAACAAAGAGAAGATTAAAAAGAAAAGAAAGCTACAAACCCAGGGGAGATTTTTAGGTCATAAGAAAAGAAAGCTATAAACCAAGGGGGGATTGTGTAACACCCGCAGATCCGGGCTAGTTAATTTAGAGGCAATAGGGGTCGAAAATGACTTTTCGACAAAAGATTATTTATAATAAATAATTTTAAAAAAAATTTAGAATATGTCACAAGGTTTCCGTACATATAAAGAACGCCGAAATCCGAGTTATATCGAAGAAGTTATGACTCATCGAAGTTTCGCGACAAAACCGACACGATACCGGGAAACATAAATAGTGAATTTACGATAGAGCGAGTTTTAGCCTTAGCGATCTAAACGAAAGTCGTAGAATACATTAAACCGAGAGCGTCCATAAAAAGAACACCCAAATCTGACTTCGTATGAGGAAGTTATGATTTTTCGAAGTTTCGGATTAGCAGTGTACGGCCCGAAATTCGAATAATAGATCGAGTGGTTTTTAGCCGATACGACCTAAACGAGAATAGAATATCTCGTTAGGAGTAGCGTAACAAGAAAAATATGGGCGAAAACGGACGTCAGATGAAGAAGTTATGAGAATATAACGGACCAATCCTGTCCCGACCTGTTAATAATGTAAATTTTAAAATAAAGTCAAAATTAACTGACGGAATCTAAAAGAAAGTAGTAGAGTACGTTCCCGCCTTCGCGTGGATATAAAGAACGTTGAAAACGGAGCTCGTATGCGAAAGTTACGATTTTTTTAAAGTTTAAACTCGAATTTGCGAAGCTGTTGCTAGATGCGATGACGTGGCCAAATCTCAGTCGTCGCTTGCTGAGCACGGTCTCGCTTCGAATGAAGGACGCGTCACCCTCGCATTACGCCCCACGTACGAAGTCCAGAACGCGCCGCGTACACCTTGCACTTCTCGGTCCAGCTTGTGCCACGTCGCCCCATCCGAAGCTTGCCATCTGTCTGCCTTATCTGAAGCTACGCCCCACGTAGAGCTTCTGAACGCCCAGCGTAGCGAGGCCGTCGCAGCTATAAAAGGAGGCCGAGGCTGCCCACATTTTCACACCAAAAATCACTTCTCTATCTAGTTTCTTTCTCTCTCTAGGATCCCAAACCACCCCTAAGCCCTAGGAAAAATCCCTAGCACCCTAAGGAAGCCCCAAGGCTCCCAGAGTCCCGAGAAAAAAGGGTCTTTCAGTTTCGGAAATGCTGCTCTGAGCAAAGCCCGGTTTTCTTTAAAATCCGCTGTAAGTGAGCTACACTTACGCAACTTTTAATATAGCTTTCAAATAATTATAGTAATGTTATTCGGTCCTTAAAATAATTATTTGGGCTATTATTATGAGTTATATTGAGTGTTATTAAACGCTTATATAATAATAATAATAATAATAATAATAGTCAGACTATTAATTTGTCACGGTTATCGTTAGACTATACCCTAGTGGTATTGATACTAGGTTTTATCGAAGGAAAATTGTTTTGAGAGTACCGAAGCGCTGTCCGAGTGTTGAGTCACCACCTTTCAGGTGAGTGCATGGTCCCTTTCAGCTTACACATAGATATGAAGTATTTTATATAAATTACATGCTATGTGTGCATATTACCTGAGTACTTGTTGTCTATGCTGGATGAACGATTCTATACATGTTTTAAATGATTTAAACTGTATATGTATTTTATATCTACGAAAATGTTGGGGTAAGACATGGGTAGATGTAATAGATGAAATATGAGTTGGGTGATGAGTTGAGAGGTGAAATAGACCGAGAGGTGAGGGTGAGAGGCAGACAATGTGAGAAGCCTTTTCCCAAATAATGGCCTCGTCATTCAGCAGAGTATGGATGACAACCACAGACTATTCTAGACAGTCCAGTGGATCACTAGTAGGCTCGCAACCTGTAGGTGTTGTGAACGATATGTTCACCGGGGTACTCTAAAAACCCATTGATATGTATTGCGAGTGGACTCTCGAGAACGATACTGTCAATAAAACCCTGGCAGATGCGCCTAAAGGGCTCTACCGGCAGAAGCGCCTAATAGAGAACCTCATAACCCCGACAGATGCGCCTAAAAGGACTATTCCGGCAGATGCGCCCCATAGAGAATGTCATAATTTTGGCAGCTGCGCCTAAGTGGCAGAACTAGCAGTTGTGCTTAACAGATGTGTCATTTACAACGATGAAATTCGTACCTATTCCTTAGGATACTCCTTAGGAATGAATGACCAAGAAATAGTTGATTCTTAGGGTAGATCCTTAGGAATAAAGAAGATAATGGGGATGGGTAATTGGGTTAACTGTTTGATGATTAAACATAATAATTATATTATTGTGGGATGAAAACCCTATGTACTCACCAGGTTTCCCAACCTGACCCACTCAGTTTATTTATATCACATGTGTCGATATGAAGTGACATTACACTGAGAGATTAAAGAGATGTAGATCATTAGTGTAAATAAATGTAAGTTCCATTTATGCTTATGTTTCTGTATTGACAATGACATCCCAAACGTTTTAAAATGAATAAAATACGTTTCTTCGAAAATGTTTTGATAACGTATTTATCGTATTTTTCTTGGAACAAATTCCGCAACTTTTTTATGAAAAGAAGTACTCTGATTTTTATAAAGCATAAACAAAAATCGGTCTTTTCTGGCCGTGAAAATGGGGATGTCACAGTTGGTATCAGAGCATTAGTTTAAGCGAACTAGGAATATGGATTTATTTCTAGACTTAAACTTAGAATGCTAAGCAATGATTGTGAGGAATGTGTCTAATAGATTTAGGTAATACACCTTAATAGACACAAGCACTAGTTTATTTTAGGAATGATGCCTAACATGCTTTTATGTGCTAAATGATTTATGATATGCATTATATGTTCAGATCTATGGTCTATTGCCGACCGGATCTGGAAACCTTATGTGTTTAGGATTCTAAGCGTTTAACTACGATATTAGAACTAGCATATAAACGTTTCGGGGTGAGAAGGATGATTTAAACGACAATCCTAAATAAATATCTAGATTCACTTTATTCGGTGTATAGATCAAGATGGCAAGGACCTGTAACGGAAACGTGAATGCAAATGGGAACCGAGATCAGCCCCCAGTGATTGAGCAAATACCGGTTGTGGTAGCCGCTGCTGAGCCAATAACGATGATCGGAGTGCAAGCAATGATCCAGGCGATGTTGGATTGTCAAATGGAGGAAACTAGTCGTTTGCTCCAACAAAATCGAGAGGAAGCGACCATACAGATCGAACAACCCGAGTTGAATGAAGGGCAGACTGAGGAGGGGAACTACAGTGGAACCGTTGGTCAAGTCAACCCACCAATAGTTCGACAAAACAACCAAGATGAAGGAGTCGAGAGGAATGGATGCAAGTACAAGGATTTTCTGACTTGCAAGCCATCGACTTTCACTGGAAAGGAAGATTTGATTGGGGTCATGGATTGGATCTCGGAGATGGAGCTAGCTTTCATGACGTGTGGCTACAGAGGCAAACTACAAACCACGTTTGCGGTACGCCAGTTCAGAGGAGGCGCGGTTTGTTGGTGGAACACTCTGGGGAAGACTCTAAGCCCCAACGAGCCCCTACAACTGACGTGGGTAGAGTTTTTGGTGCAGTTCAAACGTAAGTACTGCTCAGCCCAAAATTTGCTTGAGCTAGAGAACCAATTCCTGACCTTGAAGAAGGGAAGCATGTCGATTGATGAATACACCAACAACTTCACCGAGAAAATGGAGTTTGCCTTGCGTCTTGTCCCAGATGAGTTGACGAAAATCGACAAGTACGCTAAGGGACTTCCATGGGAGTATACAGTGCCAGTACACCAGGCACCTACTTTGGAGGCAGCTATCTGGGCTGCCAAGTCGGTTGAGGAGATGATCAAGGGAAGAGCCGCCAACAAGACCTAGGTTGGAGAAAAGAGGAAGTTTGAGGGGTCTACGAATCCCGATGAGAGAAGAAAGTCCAGTACAAGGAAGTTTAGAAGAGGAGGGAGTGATGAAAGATGGTGCGAGAAGTGCAAAAAGAAACACTTTGGAAAATGCGGTGAGGAGGTGACTTATTTCAAGTGTGGGAAGCATGGACATTATGCCAACGAGTGTACATTCAACAAAAGGGTGTGTTACGGTTGTAACGAGGAAGGGCACTCCAAGAAAGACTTCCCAAAGAGAGAGGGGGCTACAAAGCCAAATGTGCCGCCAAAACCAAAGGCGAGAGCATTTCAAATGATCCTTGACGAAGCAGATGACAATGCGAGGATTCAGGAGTGAAGGCTTGACATACAAAGATCGAGTTATGAAGTAGTCGTGTAGATAGTACCTCGTGATGTAGCCTGTTAGAGGCATAGTCTAGGGTGAACTTGAACACCTATGTAAACATTTCAAGGAACAATATAAAACCTTAGTTTTGATATTTGGTGTGTTAAACTGTTATGTGATTTTCTTGTATAGTGACTTGGAAAACTGCGAGACAATACTTGGGACGAGTATGAGTAGGTGTGGATGGTAGTAGAGGCCTATACTACCGGAAGCACAGGACTCACACTTGGATCAGGTAAAGTCACAAGGTTACCAAGAAGCTATTAATTGATTTCGTTTTGTTCAAGTATGTCGTTACCATTGTTTCGGTAATGACTAAGAAAAATTGTTGTTATCCCGACCCTAGTGGTCATATCACATTGAGTCCGACTACGTCAAGTAGGATATGTGGTTCAGAGAACCAAGTTTGATGTAGCATCCGACTTAAACCAAACAATTGAAATCAAAGCGATCAATAGAAGTATTGCGCTCGTTGTTAAAGAAGTTGGTAGCTAGAAATGCTACATGATAAAGTGTGATTACATCACATTAGAACATGAAGGAAGGCATAGTCTGTTTTAGAGTTTAACTCTAAGAGACCTAAGTCTAAACGTGCATCACATGATGATAGGTCATAATTTGGAGTCTAACTTGAGGTAGAGAGCAGGTGCACGACCGAGTACTGCTTACAATCAATAAGTCTAAGAGATAGACTTGAAAGAATATAGAAGTTATAATTATTACCTAGGATGAAAATATGACGTATGAAGTCATTATACGAGCCCTGTTTCGTTGATGATTCCGGGACGTAATCATCCTAAGGGGGAGATAATTGTAACGCCCGCAGATACGGGCTAATCAATTTAGAGGCAATAGGGGTCAAAAACGACTTCTCGACAAAACATTATTTATGTCATAAAGTTTTAGAATATGTCACAAGGTTTCCGGACATATAAAGAACGCCGAAATCCGAGTTATAACGAAGAAGTTATGACTCATCGAAGTTTCGCGATAAAACCGACACGATACCGGGAAACGTAAATAGTGAATTTACGATAGAGCGAGTTTTAGCCTTAGCGATCTAAACGAAAGTCGTAGAATACATTAAACCAAGAGCGTCCATAAAAAGAACACCCAAATCTGACTTCGTATGAGGAAGTTATGATTTTTCGAAGTTTCGGATTAGCAGTGTACAGCCCGAAATTCGAATAATAGATCGAGTGGTTTTTAGCCGATACGACCTAAACGAGAATCGAATATCTCGTTAGGAGTAGCGTAACGAGAAAAATATGGGCGAAAACGGACGTCGGATGAAGAAGTTATGAGAATATAACGGACCAATCCTATCCCGGCCTGTTAATAATGTAAATTTTAAAATAAAGTCAAAATTAACTGACGGAGTCTAAAAGAAAGTTGTAGAGTACGTTCCCGCCTTCACGTGGATATCAAG
Organism: Lactuca serriola; assembly: GCF_051521515.1. NCBI lineage: Eukaryota > Viridiplantae > Streptophyta > Magnoliopsida > Asterales > Asteraceae > Lactuca > Lactuca serriola. The sequence goes on along the minus strand of NC_136412.1, from coordinate 285,986,768 downwards.
AACGTCAAAAACGGAGCTCGTATGCGAAAGTTACGAATTTTTAAAGTTTAAACTCGAATTTGCGAAGCTGTTGCTAGATGCGATGACGTGGCCAAATCTCAGCCGTCGCTTGCTGAGAACGGTCTCGCTTCGAATGAAGGACGCGTCACCCTCGCATTACACCCCGCGTACGAAGTCCAGAACACGCCGCGTACGCCTTGCACTCCTCGGTCCAGCTTGACCCACGTCGCCCCATCTGAAGCTTGCCATCTGTCGACCTTATCCGAAGCTACGCCCCACGTACAGCTTCTGAACGTCCAGCGTAGCGAGGCCCTCGCAGCTTATAAAAGGAGGTCGAGGCTGCCTGCATTTTCACACCAAAAAACACTTCTCTCTCTAGTTTCTTTCTCTCTCTAGGATCCCAAACCACCCCTAAGCCCTAGGAAAAATCCCTAGCACCCTAAGGAAGCCCCGAGGCTCCCGGAGTCCCGAGAAAAAAGGGTCTTTCGGTTTCAGAAACGCTGCTCTGAGCAAAGCCCGGTTTTCTTTAAAATACGCTGTAAGTGAGCTACACTTACGCAACTTTTAATATAGATTTCAAATAATTATAGTAATGTTATTAGGTCATTAAAATAATTATTTGGGCTATTATTATGAGTTATATCGAGTGTTATTTAATGCTTATATAATAATAATAATAATCAGACTATTAATTTGTCACGGTTATCGTTAGACTATACCCTAGTGGTATTGATACTAGGTTTTATCGAAGGAAAATTGTTTTGAGAGTATCGAAGCGCTGTCCGAGTGCTGAGTCACCACCTTTCAGGTGAGTGCATGGTCCCTTTCAGCTTACACATAGATATGAAGTATTTTATATAAATTACGTGCTATGTGTGCATATTACTTGAGTACTTGTTGTCTATGTTGGATGAACGATTCTATACATGTTTTAAATGATTTAAACTGTATATGTATTTTATATCTACGAAAATGTTGGGGTAAGACATGGGTAGATGTAATAAATGAAATATGATTTGGGTGATGAGTTGAGAGGTGAAATAGACCGAGAGGTGAGGGTGAGAGGTGGACGATGTGAGAAGCCTTTTTCCCAAATGATGGCCTCGTCATTCAGCAGAGTATGGATGACAACCACGGACTATTCTAGACAGTCCAGTGGATCACTAGTAGGCTCGCAACCTGTAGGTGTTGTGAACGATGTGTTCACCGGGGTACTCTAAAAACCCATTGATATGTATTGCGAGTGGACTCTCGAAAACGATATTGTCAATAAAACCCTGGCAGATGCGCCTAAAGGGCTCTACCGGCAGAAGCGCCTAATAGAGAACCTCATAACCCCGACAGATGCGCCCCATAGAGAATGTCACAATTTTGGCAGCTACGCCTAAATTACAGAACTAGCAGTTGTGCTTGACAGATGTGTCATTTACAACGATGGAATTCGTACCTATTCCTTAGGATACTCCTTAGGAATGAATGACCAAGAAATAGTTGATTCTTAGGGTAGATCCTTAGGAATAAAGAAGATAATGGGGATGGGTAATTGGGTTAATTGTTTGATGATTAAACATAATAATTATATTATTATGGGTTGAAAACCCTATGTACTCACCAGGTTTCCCAACCTGACCCACTCGGTTTATTTATATCACAGGTGTTGATATGAAGTGACATTACACTGAGAGATTAAAGAGATGTAGATCATTAGTGTAAATAAATGTAAGTTTCGTTTATGCTTATGTTTCTGTATTGACAATGACATCCCAAACGTTTTAAAATGAATAAAATACGTTTCTTCGAAAATGTTTTGATAACGTATTTATCATATTTTTCTGGGAACAAATTCTGCAACATTTTTATGAAAAGAAGTACTCTGATTTTTATAAAGCATAAACAAAAATCGGTCTTTTCTGGCTGTGAAAATGGGGATGTCACAGATTGTTAGGTCATAAATTGTGGTTTATACTTTGTTTTTCATAACATATTAGAGTTCTCGGTCTAGGACCGAAAACACCATGTTTTGGTGTTGTTTGGACTGAAATCACATGTGATTTCGGTTACGCTTAATATTGTCTTATTTGAGTTTTGGGCTTGGGCTTGGTTATTAGGTCTAGGTATAAATAGTGTCATTTGAGCCTTGTAAAGAGTGTGGGACGTTTTGGGGGCTGTCATAAGCTTATAACGTGATTTTGAGAAAAACAAGAAAGAACCAAGTGTAATCGAGAATCTTATGTACCTGACTATTCAATAATAGTGTGCATTAAAGATTAACCATTGTGTTCTTATTCTATATTTCATCTTGTCTAATTCACTTGATTAGGATTCCGCACCATCAAGTGAATCCGATTGATACATCATAACATTGGGTTTTACATAATTAGCACATCAAAATACTAAATAATCTCCTTTTCCCAGATATCTTCACAATCCACACTCTGAAAAACATAACCAATAATCGGGATGCTCATAATATTCTCTCCCTATCTTTGATAACCAATACCTGAATATCAAAAATGAATAAATCAATCAGGATGGAGAGTGTCAGATACCAAGAACTTTGCATGCTCTCCTTAGATGTATGAAGGGTCTCGATAAAACACAAGAATGAGAGTAAAATAAATGCTCTCTGTCATAAGTAGCCGGTTGATTTTGTTGCTGAAAACTGCTCGAACAAGTACCATAGTAACAAATAAGAACTTTGCGTGAAAAATCTCTCCTCTGCTAAAAAAATGATAATGTACCCAAACTGCGGTGTCATGACTCCTGAAGCGATCTCTAATAAATAAAGTCCGCTTGCTCAAGAGATATGGTTCATCAACCGAAGATCAAGAGCGACAAGTCATAAATGGTCTTCGTAGAGCGAAGATTGCGAAACAATTTTGTTGATCAGACACAACTGCGGTGCCAACTTCGCGAAGAGGAATATGTTGTCCAACTGCGGTTTGGAGGATAGTTGATCCTAAGACACTGATCCAAGGACTGCTGGTCGACAAACCTTAATTAAAGGTCAATCCACATATGAATAATAATAAAATTTTTCCAATATAATCAACAAGAAGTAATCCATTGTGATGATCGAAACTTGAATAAATATCCAATAATAAACTCTTTCGTGAAGACAATAAATCGAGTATTGTAAAAATTATTCTTCATAGAAGTGCTTCAGATCATGGGTTGCGGTGGTAAAAATTGGTAAAAAAATATAATTGGCTTTAAAAAAAATCGGAGAGAAAAAAAGAAAAATAAATAATTGTTTTTTTTAAATGATGTAAAAAAGGAATTGGTGATAATCAAAAAGGTAAATGAGTGTTAAATAAAAAGAATAAGAAAAAAGGCTGAAAAAAAATTTGTGCTAAAAAAATGAAAGAGAAAAAAAAATTACTGAGAAAAAATAAGGGTTGCGGTATAATAAGGAGGATGAAACGAGGTTTAAGAATGTGAGGGGAGGCGTTGAGAGGAGGAAGCGATAAAGGTTGAGTAGAGGAGGGAGGAGGGTTGCAGTGAGAACGGAGGGATAAGGATTGAGGAGGGTAAAATACAAGGAGGTGAGAGGAGGGCAGTCTCCGGTGAGGAAATAGGGTGCAGTAGGGATGGGATTGAGACTAGAGACCGAAGTCTTCAGTGAGTTAGGCGGGATCAGGGAAGGGTAGGCGCGAGGTCTTCAGTGAAGGCGGGTAGCTACCGAAGAGAAAGGTCTTCGGTAAAGGTTGAAGGTTTTGTAGAGAGGATCGGAGGATGGGGTAGCAGTGTGCGATATGCTATAGTCTTCAGTATTGTTTGAGCGAGGATGGAGCACGAATGGGGTAGCGGTTGTGGTGTCTCGCAAGAATTGATCAGGAGAGGACATCTCTGCGGCAAAGGACCACAGAGGCTACTCATGAATGGCTCCCAGCAGACCTCCGGTGAAGTCTATAACTCTTCGGTCATATTTTAGGCACTTCAGTCATATAAAGTCTTCGGTGTTGAGCACCGAGGATGAGAGGGCTGATGATGAAAAATGTCATTTTTCATGAAATTGATACCGAAAGGGTTATAACTTCTTGTTAATTCATGAAAATGATTTCTAAAGCATATGGGGATAAGGCGGGGTGTTGGGAAGAGGAAAAATTGACAAAAGGTATGAGAGGGAAAGGGAAAAAGTAAGGATAAAGTATGGGTTTGAAGTAAAAGTATGGGTGTAGATTGCTTGTCACATGGGAATTGTCATGAAAGCATGGGAAGACTTTATGGTGAAGTAAAGGACATGCATAGTATCATTCTTTTAGTATAGCAAAAGAAGCATACCTCCATAATATATAGTATGATCTTCAAAAGGTTTGCAGATACCTTCTCCAAAAATCAAGTCTTCTCCAAATGTCCATGATATTGTGTCTTCATTCCAAAGCACAAAAAAAATGCCTGTAGTAAATCTTCAAGAGTTTTAGACAAAAAATATCATCTTTCTACTTCTTTTTCTTCAACAACAAGACAAAATCTTTGTAAACTTGGATTTTCAGCAGAAAATTGTAACAAACAGCGGCAACATTTATTCTTTAAAGCTTGAAAAACTTTTGAATCAACACTTTAAAAAATCAAAAACTCATCATAAAAAAAAATTTGATTGCGAACCCAGAGATTCTTGTATGAAAATCAAAAAGCACAAGATGAAAGTAGTCGATCGGGAGTCGTTCCATTGAAATAATCGCTTAGATCTTCAATGTACGGCTCTAATACCAATTGTAGGAACCCGATCGGACGATCGACTAAGTGTAGAATAAAAGGATCTTGAGATTTAATGATAACAAAACATATATGAAGAACATAAGATGAGTAATATGATGATTATAATAGAAAGAGAGGTTACAACTTTGAAGAACACTGTGGTGGGAGAAATCCCAACCGAGAGTTTCTCTCCGACTAAAACAAAAGACTACATATTTGGTGCACTCGAAATAAAATGACCATCCCTCTCTATTTATAGAGAGAGATAACTTACAATACAATAAAAAGTAATAAAATAACCTAACTTATCACTCATAATTTGTAGAGCATTTCCATGCTCCAACAGTTGTTATCAATGTGTATGAAATTGATCTTTTAAAGGATGCATGTACCCTATTAATTGTTAATTGTTTTCTGCATGGTACAATATTGTTTCCTATAAAACCC